>NC_140580.1:1089212716-1089515216 GCF_964204655.1 Triturus cristatus
CATGTGTTTGCCACGGGAATTAGAATTAACAAGTTGTGTATAAGTATCATACCCTTGCAGTTTTGCCCTGAATAAACCTGCTGAATTTATCAGGGGGGGAAAAGACCCGTATAAAGGCAAAATGTAGAATTTGCTGTGTTGATACCAATTCTGCATGTGATGCCTAATTTGCAAGTTAACAATTCAGAATGGGAGGTATTTACCACATGTGGTAAATACCTCAGTCTGGGGTAATGGTATTTACCACACATGTGTTTAGGCTGCAAAGTGTACTCAGGGTCTGTAAGTTAAATGTCACTAGTGCCGTTTGTTTCCTGTATGCGGGACGCGTTCGAAAGGACGATACATTTCGACTCGTTTCTCCGGAGTGCTGCCTTTTTATATTTTTTAACAACTCGGATAGAGACTATTGTGCTTCCGTTAGAGTTTGTTTGGATTGGCGCCTTCCTTATATTCAACTCTGATAGAGATTTCTACTCTACCAGGAAAGGAGCCTATTTTCAAGGTCCTTGTGGTGTTTTTCAACATTTGATCGAATTTATCACCGAACATGATCATAGGGACTCTTTTAACAATCAACTGTATGTCTGACGGATGATTTCCATAACAGACCGAAACGTCGACTGTTACATCTATTTCCCTAGAATTTGATGCCCTTGAGGAATTGTTTTCTAATGTTTTAGATTCATTTACTTCCTTACACGCATCGAGAACAGATGTTTACACCTATGATCTGCAGGCTCATTTCTGTACCCTCTATCATGCTGTTCTATTGTTAGGTCTCACCTGACCCTGCGCATGCGCTGGCCTGGCGAGACATTTTGTGAGGGCTCCAAAAAGTGCTACCAGGCCAGCCTAGAGCTACAGTGCATGTGAGCGGGCGCGTGCGTCACGCTTACTGCGATTACTTTCACTTTCGCGGCCGCAGGACCGCTTTGGTGTTCTCCGTGAGGCTTCAATAGATTGCAGCAGTTAAAACAAGCATTGGCATAGCCAATAGGTCTCGCTTTTGGGACCTTAATAAGTGTTTAGTTATGCAACTGTAGCATGGCTAACACTTATAAGGTCCAAAGGCGAGACCTATTGGCTATGCCAATGCTTGTTTTTTTAATGTACCCTTTGCATTTCTGTTCACATTAAAAATGGTGTACCTAAGAAGGAAAAAAAGAAATACCCGTGTTTCTAAGTGTTCTGCTGAAATATTCATGTTATGAACGACTTCATTGTTGTTTAGATTATTCAAGGTTTTGCCACCAATTGGGGCTTAACACACAAATGACGAGTTTGTATAAAATTTGACTGAGATTAGCGAATGGCATGAAATCCCTTGAAGGCACCTTCACCTATTACTAGTGGACTGCAGCACTTGTTTGGCCAACCACTACAGTGACATTACAAATGAGACTCCATGCCACCATTTTAGCCTGTCTGTATAGTTTTTAAACAGAAAATGTGACCGGTCAAAATAACCAATTTTGGCATGCCTAAACGTTCCTTCAAAATGTAAAAAAGTCACCCAGAAGTAGACCTAATTGCCCATAAGGCAGGGTGTAGGGTAGTTAAAAGTAGAACATGTAAAAGTTTTATGTTAAACATGTCCTTACAGAAAATAGGCCTTAAACAATATTTTTACTGTAGCTGGCTTGGGTGTTCCATAGGAAAGAATTGGGATACAATATTACATTTAATAATGTTAAACACCTACAAATTTCATTTCTGGACTCTTTAAAATATTTATTAAAAGCCCCATTCACTGGTGAATTTGTATTTGTAATACATTATTTGGAAAGGTACTTTTAGAAAGTTACATTTACCTGAGTTCCACCTGGCAGCTGAAAAGTCCACTTGATGAGGTGTGAAAACTGCTCCCAGAGCAGAATAAAAGATTTGGGTGCTTAGGAACATGAGTAACTTTGAAGAGGCCACTGTGTCACAGGCATATGTTACCTGCCACCTGGGCAAGGCCTTTCTTTGTTGCCCTAGGCAGACAGGCACCGATCCCAGTGGAAGAGAGGCTGCCCCCAAAACTGATTTGATGGGACCACAGAGGAGGAGTTGCTCATTTCCTTGGCCACACCTATGGGGTGGGCATACAGGCTCTGCATAGGGAAGAAGGGGTTCACCATCTTGGGCAGAGTGGGTCATTGTGGATTTTTTACAGCAGGGCATTTACGAACTTCTGCAAAAGTGGAAAGGGTTACCCCTATGAACGTTTTCCCTATTTGTTTAAAGGGACAGAGATTCACTCCCACCCACAGCCTCATGCAGGCATGAATGTGGCACCCATGAGCATCCTCTTCAGAACCCTACTTGATCTGTGTAAGACCGAAGATAGACTGCGCCTGCTGATGAGACCGCTAAGGAATCCTGCTCCACTTGTACCCAGGACAAAGAAGTGGACTCAAAGAGTCAGTTGTCTGACCCGCTGTTAAGCAACAGGGGCACGGGCACAACCAACCGTTAGAAGCCATTTCCTGAAGAGCCCTGCTGTCCATTTCCAACTGTAACTACCCTGGACCCTACTGGTGGCTTTTACTGGAGTGAGTCTTGAACCCCAACTGAAGTCAGAGGACGGTGGGCTGTGTCAAAGTGTACTCCTCTTACTATCCTACTACCATGAAAAACCTGTGACTAAGAAGCTTTGAGGCTTCAAAGACATCTGAATGGCCGGGAAAACCCTGATGAAGGTGCGTTGCCGCTGAACCAAAAATTTAGGTTGCTCCCGCTCTGAGCTTATCTGTTACACCAAATCCATTTCAGTGGGATATCGCAGAGAGGATATCCAGCCTGCTTCATTGCAGCTTGCACCCTGGCCTTGTTGGAGGAATCTGAGCTCCAAAAAAGTGACTAGGTCTGAACGTAGAAATCTTCCCTGGGTGAAAGAGCCAAAAGGTATCTGGCTGGTGAAGGGCATTCCTTAGGATTTAATTTTGAATTTCTTACTTGTGGAGCTTTCCTGTAAAACATGTCATTGCCTTCACTGGGAACTCGGAGGGTGGATGTAGGTGGGCTGAGATCAGTGCTTAATTAGTAACAAAATAAGTGCCAGGGCCCTCGCCGGGAGGCCACCTCGGCTTGCACCACCCTACAAGTGTGACAATTCAGACTGTTTGAGGCCCCCAAAGCTATAGGAATGGCTAGTGCTGCACTATTAGCTGTTTTTAATGTATACTGAATTAATAAACAACTGCTGTTCAGCACATCTCTAAGTTACACAAACATTGCCAGCATGTGGCAGAAGTCATAAGTGCCGTTGTTGACAATTAAGTGCTGGTACCGAGCAATAGAAACCGCCGGCTCAAATTAACCACTGGCTGAGATGGCTGCCTTTATTTGAGAATCTGTCATGACTCACTCTCTGAAGCTTCATAGAGGTGGGTCCTGCTGGTGCATGTGGAGGTGGGCACCTTATGGTGGCGTCCTGCCACTCTGGGGCCCGGGCTGCCCTCAGACACCTGATAAACCTTTGAAACACCCCTCGGCTGGAATGGAGGTGAGATCTTGTGCTGGGTACAGAAAAGAAGCAGATGGGGTTGCAGGGAGTTGCTGTGCCTTCCAGTGTGCCAGTGCTCATAAGGACTACTCGTAGGTTGGTGGAGAGTGGCATCAGTGAGAGCTGGGGGTCTGAATCAGGTGAAGAAGCGGGGGAGTGGTGCCAGACTCTAATTATTCATCAAGGAGTTTAAGTGCTATATAAATCACAAGCAGTAGCAAAGTCAGTCGATCTGGCCTTGGCAATCTGGTGCAATGCTTAGTTTTTTTAATTGCTTACTATAAGCATATACCATACAATTTTAAAACACATACAAAAATAGAAGAGTATGTGATCTTCCTAGCAGGGGAAATTGTAAACCTACTTAGTTTTAATCCACATTACCAGAAAATATGATTCATATTGGCACCAAGAAGAGGTTCTATTAGCTTTGAATTACTGTGACCTGAAGCCATTGTGTGAGCAAACTAAAATGTGTAAACAAATGTAAAACCTGTTAAAGAATGAGAAGATAAAAACATTGGCAGATTAAAGCACTGTCCTACCAGCCCCAGCATTGAAGGGCACTTCTTTTTAGCTAGGAACGTAGGTTGGTAGGTATTTTCTGTGCAAATTGTCTTTGTTTACATGAAGTAGGCATTGTTAGGCCACACTGTAGGAAATTAGGTTACTGGGTAAGGGGGGTGAAACCCTGCTAAACATCAGCCACAATATTTCTCAAGGTGAAGTCAAAAGCAAACTCTTAATTAACCTGTGCTCAACCCTCTGGTAGCTCGGTTCACAGCAGTCAGGAATAACTTAGAGACAATGTGAAAAGAATGTATGCAGCACTTCAATTGGTAAAAAAAGCAAAAACGCCACACACAAAAATGCTACACCAATGCTAAACATCAGCCACAATATTTCTCAAGGTGAAGTCAAAAGCAAACTCTAAATTAACCTGTGCTCAACCCTCTGGTAGCTCGGCTCACAGCAGTCAGGAATAACTTCGAGACAATGTGAAAAGTACGTATGCAGCACTTCAAATGGTAAAAAAAGCAAAAACACCACACAGACAAATGCTACACCAATGTGGAAAAATAGAGCAGAATTTAATAAATAATTTGAAACCAAAATGAAAAACATCGAGCAGTAGAACTGGAGATATGCAGTTTTAAAGATTAAAGTGAAAATAACACCAAAATGCACAAAACACCACTCGTGTCTTGTGGTCATGCAATACTGTGTGAAAGTCACTAGTTCAGGCTGACCGTGATGGACCTGGATACAGGGACCAGGTTAGTCCCACAGAAAGAGTTACCTTCAAAGTCCAGTGCAATGAGTTCCAGCAGCTGTGGAAGGGGCCTCAGGGAGAGTGTCGTCGATGGTCGTCGCTGTAGGGTGAAGAGCATGTTGGGCATCATGGATGGTCGTCAATATAGGGCGAAGTTCCTGTTTAGATCGTAGGAGGTCCTTGCTGGAACTTAGAATTTGTGGTCACTGCGGACTGTCAATGCTTTGAAGTGAAGTTCAAATTTTGACCTGCCATGTGTTATTGGTATTCATTGTAGTGCAGAGAGTCTGGATCACCGGATCTTCGCATTGGCAGGCAGCGTGAGCGGCAAGATCTTGGAACAAACGGGACCATGTTTGAGAAGAGTCAAAAACAACTTCAGGGGAGCTCACCTAAAGTCACTTCCTGGCTCCAGGACCTGAGGGGCACCACTTGCGGGTCAGGAACTCACTCCAGAAGAGGCAGATCCAGTTGCAGTTCCAGGCAGCAGGTTAGCTGGGGAGGAGTTGCAGGGAGCCTCAGGAGCTTGTTATATCCCTGTAGCTCAGAACAGGTGGTCAGCTTGCTTACTCTTGAAATCACTTCAGCCTGTAATGAAAGGTGCAAGTCCAATCTCCATTCTTAGCAAGCAGGGCAGCAGAGCCGGTGAGTAGCAGGGCATCAGAGTGACAGTCCTTCTAGCAGAAAAGCAGCCTGGCAGTCCTTCTTCTCTAGTATACACAGGTCCATGATGTAAACAAGAGTTGGTGTCTAAGGTCCGATATTTTAATCTGGTGCCTTCTTTGAAGTGGGAGAAGCCTCTAGAGAATTCCCTTTGAAGTGCTTAGGTTTCCTACCCCCCTGCCTTGATGCCAGACTAACTAAAGAGGGGGATATATAAAGGAGGGGGAGTATTCAATAAGGTTTACAGAGGCCTGAATCTATAATATGGCTTTTAGAAATGCGAATGCCTCTGGCACCATAAATCACAGTTATAACTTTGCTCAGCAAGCCTATTTTATTGATTGCGAGTTATATTTGATTTATAACACTTTGTGTTGTTTTTAAACAGAGAGAACACTTCCTTAGTGCGACAAACACATATCTCATACATTTAACATATATTCCTGTTTTTACAATGACTTTGTAACAGATCAACAAACATGAACATTTTTTCACATTGACAGTACTTAAACAAACAATGAAAAAATTACAATACAGTACTCAGATATCCTATATTTGGGGGGATGGGGGCATTATGACCCATTGTTGCCTCCACAATGAATGATTATTATGGTCCAGTGGTAAAATCAGAGAAAAAATATTTTTCGTAATTGTCGTGGAGAGCGTTAAATAGATGTATTGTTTTTGCTCTTCTAGGGGCGTTTATTGTATAATTCTTATCCCAAATATTTCTCGTTCTCGGTAAGCCGACGCGTTTCGACCTTTGGTGGAGTGGACCTATATTAAGTTCATGTGGTCTTCATCAGGGCTCGTGTGTTGTTCCAAAGGGACATCTTTTTCCTGAAACAATAAATAATGATGTATCTAATCATACTTTTTTTTTTTTTAAACCTGGGATGTTTTTATTCTAAAAACCTGTACACATGGGGCACTTACGTGCTGGCTGGTGGAGGGTGTTGTTGACGGCTTCTTTACCCTATGATATACAAAGAGGTACACGTCTATGAGAAAAATGGTTTTCTCAAGGTTACTTGTCTCTTGTTTGCACATTTCAAAAAGCAAAAAGATTTAAATTTGGGAGGGATCGCCATACCTGTCTGGTTCGCCCGTAGGGAAATGGGACTAGTGTGTCATGCATTCACTTTTTGCCTTTCAGTCACTTTTTTTTGGTGAAAAAATCTGTAAATTCAAAGGAAACACACTGCTGTAGAACGAGTGAATAAATGTCCACTGAGTCTTTTACTACGTGGCGGGTGCTACCAGGTGAGTTTGCTTGCCCTTGGTGTGGACGAACGACGGCTCGTGATTATGTTGTATTTATTTCGTGGTGGACTGTCATGATGCGGTACCCGGGAGGTGAGCGATTTAGGGCTTCCTTTAGTGGTCCGTACAGTCATGCGGGGGGTGGGGGTGCGGGTAGAGTGATTAAAGAGAGTCTGTGGCGTTGCTCGGATGCTCGTTTCGCATGGCAGCAATTCTTGGAACACAGTGCTCATGCCATCTCGTTGTCGCAAGGGGATGGTTTGCGTACCTTTATAGTTGGTGGGAAGTCAGGGCTGCCTCTTCTCTGGTGCCGCGTTGTGTTCGTCTTCGTCCTCAGCTCTGTGAAAACACCCATTTCAGAGGGGTGTGTTGATTGGCCGGATTTATATTTCCGGCGTCGTTGCGTTCAGTGTTGTTGCGTTGTTATGGCAACATGATTATTACTGGTGACTGCCTTAGTCGCTACGTGATAGGTTCTTCTCTTGCGAGTGTGTTTTTACTCCTCGTTGCTTCCATTATCGCTTCAGGTGGAATTCTCATATGGCACGTATGTTCCTTCAGCTGGTGTGTTTATTTATATTTTATATTTTTGGCGTCGTTGCGTTCAGTGTTGTTGTGTTGTTATGGCAACATAATTATTACTGATGACTGCCTGTGTCACTACGTGATATGTTCTTCTATTGTGAGTGTGTTTTACTCCTCGTTGTTTCCATTATCGCTTTAGGTGGAATTCTCATATGGCCAGTATGTTCCTTCAGCTGGTGTGTTTGTTAGTTGGTTTTCTATGTTCTACACTCCCCCTTTTTTTTGTGTTGCATTGCCGCAACGTCGTGGAGCCACAATTTCCACCGATTACAGTTGTTTTGCGGGCTTATTGTAAAATGTTTGTTTTTGTCAATAAAGTTTCTAGAAGTTCAAACGGCCAGTTTCTGTCAAGTTGCCTCGCAGGTTGATCATCATGATCAAAACGGTGAATGTGACCTCTTGTGGACCTTCGAATTGGTGTATCATGAGGAAAGATAGGGAGAACTCGTCTTTTATATAATGTGTGTCAATTCCGTCATTTCATTCAGCCCATTTGTGATAGTTCCAAGTAGCATTATAGTTTTTGCTTCGATCTTTGATAGTAGCGCATCAATATTTTTGCCTCGAATGTGGCGTAGAACAGTCCATTTGAGGTCGTTGGGGCCGTGTTTTTTTTCAATACAGTGGGGAACCATTGGGGCATTCAATGTTTTACATTTAATCCTCGAGCGATGTTGGGAAATGCGGTTTTTTATGGGCTGAGTAGTTTTCCCAATATAAGCCAATGGGCAGGGGCAGAGGACGCAGTATATTAGGTTGTGGGTGTTGCAATTTGTAAAGTCTTCATGGTTTATGTATTTTTGTCCATATGTGAATCTGGTTCCTTCTATGGTGCTGTCGCAAGATACGCAGGTGCCACATTTTCTGTGCCCTTTGATAGGTGGTAGTGACAGCAACGACCTCAACGTTGTTTTGGGTTGTCTGATAGTCGTATTTGCCCGTACTAGTTTTTCTTTGATGCTTGTGTTTTTTTTCAAAGCAAATATTGGAGTTTGTCTGAAAGCTGGTAAGCTTCTTATTGTGTTCCAGTTTTTGCGGATGATGATTTTTTGCATCTCTGTTGTATGTCCTGAAAAGGTGGTAACGCATACTAATGGTGTACTTCTTTTCTCTATCTTGGGGGTTAGAAGAGAATCGCGTGGAGTGTACCAAGCGCGTTTCAAAACTACTCAAGAAAGCTTTGAAACGCGCGTGGTACACTCCATGCGATTCTCTTCTAACCCCCAAGATAGAGAAAAGAAGTACACCATTAGTATGCGTTACCACCTTTTCAGGACATACAACAGAGATGCAAAAAATCATCCGCAAAAACTGGAACACAATAAGAAGCTTACCAGCTTTCAGACAAACTCCAATATTTGCTTTGAAAAAAAACACAAGCATCAAAGAAAAACTAGTACGGGCAAATACGACTATCAGACAACCCAAAACAACGTTGAGGTCGTTGCTGTCACTACCACCTATCAAAGGGCACAGAAAATGTGGCACCTGCGTATCTTGCGACAGCACCATAGAAGGAACCAGATTCACATATGGACAAAAATACATAAACCATGAAGACTTTACAAATTGCAACACCCACAACCTAATATACTGCGTCCTCTGCCCCTGCCCATTGGCTTATATTGGGAAAACTACTCAGCCCATAAAAAACCGCATTTCCCAACATCGCTCGAGGATTAAATGTAAAACATTGAATGCCCCAATGGTTCCCCACTGTATTGAAAAAAACCACGGCCCCAACGACCTCAAATGGACTGTTCTACGCCACATTCGAGGCAAAAATATTGATGCGCTACTATCAAAGATCGAAGCAAAAACTATAATGCTACTTGGAACTATCACAAATGGGCTGAATGAAATGACGGCTTTGACACACATTATATAAAAGACGAGTTCTCCCTATCTTTCCTCATGATACACCAATTCGAAGGTCCACAAGAGGTCCCATTCACCGTTTTGATCATGATGATCAACCTGCGAGGCAACTTGACAGAAACTGGCCGTTTGAACTTCTAGAAACTTTATTGACAAAAACAAACATTTTACAATAAGCCCGCAAAACAACTGTAATCGGTGGAAATTGTGGCTCCACGACGTTGCGGCAATGCAACACAAAAAAAGGGGGAGTGTAGAACATAGAAAACCAACTAACAAACACACCAGCTGAAGGAACATACTGGCCATATGAGAATTCCACCTAAAGCGATAATGGAAACAACGAGGAGTAAAACACACTCGCAATAGAAGAACATATCACGTAGCGACACAGGCAGTCATCAGTAATAATTATGTTGCCATAACAACACAACAACACTGAACGCAACGACGCCAAAAATATAAAATATAAATAAACACACCAGCTGAAGGAACATACGTGCCATATGAGAATTCCACCTGAAGCGATAATGGAAGCAACGAGGAGTAAAAACACACTCGCAAGAGAAGAACCTATCACGTAGCGACTAAGGCAGTCACCAGTAATAATCATGTTGCCATAACAACGCAACAACACTGAACGCAACGACGCCGGAAATATAAATCCAGCCAATCAACACACCCCTCTGAAACGGGTGTTTTCACAGAGCTGAGGACGAAGACGAACACAACGGCGCAACAGAGAAGAGGCAGCCCTGACTTCCCACCAACTATAAAGGTACGCAAACCATCCCCTTGCGACAACGAGATGGCATGAGCACTGGGTTCCAAGAATTGCTGCCATGCGAAACGAGCACCCGAGCAATGCCACAGACTCTCTTTAATCACTCTACCCGCACCCCCACCCCCCGCATGACTGTACGGACCACTAAAGGAAGCCCTAACTCGCTCACCTCCCGGGTACCGCATCATGACAGTCCACCACGAAATAAATACCACATAATCACGAGCCGTCGTTCGTCCACACCAAGGGCAAGCAAACTCACCTGGTAGCACCCCCACGTAGTAAAAGACTCAGTGGACATTTATTCACTCGTTCTACAGCGGTGTGTTTCCTTTGAATTTACAGATTTTTTCACCAAAAAAAAGTGACTGAAAGGCAAAAAGTGAATGTATGACACACTAGTCCCATTTCCCTACGGGCGAACCAGACAGGTATGCCGATCCCTCCCAAATTTAAATCGTTTTGCTTTTTGAAATGTGCAAACAAGAGACAAGTAACCTTGAGAAAACCATTTTTCTTATAGACGTGTACCCCTTTGTATATCATAGAGTAAAGAAGCCGTCAACAACACCCTCCACCAGCCAGCACGTAAGTGCCCCATGTGTACAGGTTTTTAGAATAAAAACATCCCAGGTTTTAAAAAAAAAAAAGTATGATTAGATACATCATTATTCATTTTTTCAGGAAAAAGATGTCCCTTTGGAACAACACACGAGCCCTGATGAAGACCACATGAACTTAATATAGGTCCACTCCACCAAAGGTCGAAACGCGTCGGCTTACCGAGAACGAGAAATATTTGGGATAAGAATTATACAATAAACGCCCCTAGAAGAGCAAAAACAATACATCTATTTAACGCTCTCCACGACAATTACGAAAAATATTTTTTCTCTGATTTTACCACTGGACCATAATAATCATTCATTGTGGAGGCAACAATGGGTCATAATGCCCCCATCCCCCCAAATATAGGATATCTGAGTAATGTATTGTAATTTTTTCATTGTTTGTTTAAGTACTGTCAATGTGAAAAAAAATTCATGTTTGTTGATCTGTTACCAAGTCATTGTAAAAACAGGAATATATGTTAAATGTATGAGATATGTGTTTGTCGCACTAAGGAAGTGTTCTCTCTGTTTAAAAACAACACAAAGTGTTATTAATCAAATATAACTCGCAGTCAATAAAATAGGCTTGCTGAGCAAAGTTATAACTGTGATTTATGGTGCCAGAGGCATTCGCATTTCTAAAAGACTAACTAAAGAGGGCATGCAATCCTTTGTGTGAAGGCCGGAAACAGCCTATTGAGGTGTAAGTGGAGTTGTAGAAGAATCAATAGGGGAATGGATCACTTGTAACCACTATACCAGGGTTTGTTAGTTAGTGGTTCCTTCTTAAAAATCCCTCATACACGTGCGTAGCTGGAAATGGAAAGGGGCGGTATATCTTGGTTCTCCGCCTATACGTAGCGTGACAGCATAGTCATAGGGTTTGTTAGGTATGCTGACCTCCACCCGGAGGTTAACCACTGGTATTTGCAGTAGTGTCCAGAGACAAATAGGTTTAAAAAGTGCTTGAAGTGAAATTTAACATTCTTCAAAAATCCTCACTTGAATACAAATATTTATTGGTGAGTGGAAGTTTAAAGCAATTAAAATGGTGAGCGTGTGATTTTAGACCGTGTTACTATGTCTAACACACTAAGAAGTCCATTTATACGGTCGACATGTTTCAGCCCCGTTTTGCCCAGCCGGGTCTAGGGGGCTTTCTTCAGGACCAGAGAAAGTGTATCTGTGCAGATACGATTTGTATTGCACTTGTCAGTTGGGTTAAGATTAGCCCACTGTGAGGGCAGAGCAAGCATAAGCAAAGAAGTTCCCCTAGCTGCAGCAAGCCAGGATACACTTGCCAACCCCCGAAGATGCCACAAACGAATGTCTTTTAAGGTATTATTGACCTAATCCTCACAGTGGGCTAATATTAACCCAACTGACAAGTGCAATACAAATCGTATCTGCACAGTTGTCGTGGGTGCACGTGCCTGACAATTTGCTAAAGTTAACTGATCACCTTTTTCAGCTTTGATGACTGCGTTCAGGCACCTAGAAAGTTGACAATGTTGTTCAGATGTCGTTAACATCTCCAGTTGATGGACTTGCACAAAGGAAATAAAAACCTTAAATCTTTAACTGAATGTAAATCAAAAAAAGTTGGAAAGAATGACTCCATTCCCAGCTGCATGATTTACCTTTCCTTTGCTGCACAATTCAGTCAATCTGACACATAATTTGGTCATCCTTTACCATATAGTTCCGAAGACCTGATTATGCAAGGCAGCTAAACCTTCTAAAGCTAATAGGAAAATTGTTGAAATAAATGAATGAAAAGCAATTTTCTAGATGTGCAAAACTGGTCCCAGGATGCAGTTTGGGCTTGACTGTTCCATGAGGAGTAGGGTCAAGACTATTTTACATATGGGTTCGCCCAAACTGGGGTGGCGAGATAGTCCAAAAAACAATGGATTAAACCCAGATCTGTTGACTTCGGGTGAATGGTTGCATTGTTCAGCATTCCGTCCATCACTGGTCCTTTTTGCTTATTTTAAGCCACTCCAGTGCATGTAGTACAATAGTATCCTTGTGATAATAATAATGTTATTTTACATCGCTTATCATAGCGCACTTCTACTGTTTTCAAGCCCTGTAAAATAACAGGTGTTGCTGTTCCCGAAATATGGAGCACTTCGTTTTCCAACCCTGGAATGCTGAAAGTCGGAGTTTAAAGTTTTCTTCTCAAAGAGCCAGGTATTTTTTAACTTATATTCACTCATTCACTCACTCCTGACCCTTCCACTCACATTCCTACACTACACATAGTTTTGTTCTAAAATTAGTTTTCCCTCGTAGTTGTAGGTTGCAGCACGCCCGGTCCCGCAGCGGGGCGGGAAGACCCCTATGATGAAGAATGACACCAAGGGTCCATTTGGTGTGTGAGGGGTATTTAAACAAAGCTGTGTGCTTTCCACCATTGTAGGAGACACACTTAGTCTGGGAGAACACGGTTACTTCACATTGTGCCAGTGTGTGAAACCAGGCTTACTTCACCTTCTCCAGTCTCTGAAACCAATCTTACCTCACATGCATCAGCCTTGAAACTAGGCTTACATTTACCTGTTCTAATGTCTGAAACTAGGCTTCATTTCCGTGCATGTGCCACTGAATCCAGGCTTACCTCACCCGCACCAGTAACTGAATCCAGGTTTCTTCATATACTCCAGTCTCTAAAACCAGGCCTACTCTAAATGCATCAGCCACTGGAACTAGGCTTACTTCACATGCATCAATCTCAGACACCAGGCTTCCTTCACATTTATCAGTCTCTGAAACCAGGTTTACTCCACATTGCACCAATCTATGACACCAGGGGCCGTATTACATAAAGTCCCCAGGGGCGCAAGGGGCATTTGCGTCCGCTTAGCGCTTCTCCGGGGCATTTTGATATAACAGAAGGGGCCGCAACCGACTGTGCGGCCCTTCTGAAACACCAATAGCGCTGGCGCACGTAAAGTGCCAGCCTATCTTGGGGGGTGGGGGTGTTACCTCAATTGCATGGGGGCATGCCCCATGCATATGAGTGAATCCTTTGCCTCTGCACCCGCATCCTAATACAGACACGGGTCCAGAGGCAAAAACACTCTCAGGAGACACACTGACAATGTGCCACCTAAAAGGAGGCGCATTGTCAGTGCGCCCCCTGAGAGCAGCCCTCTGGAGGGGGGAAAGGGGAGTCCTCTGGACCCCCCAGACATCGCCTTGCAGGCAGGTGCAGTCACTGACTGCACCAGCCTGCATGGGGATCTCTAGCTCTAATCCTCCTTCAAAATGCAGGTTGGTTGCCTCCTGCATTGTGAAAACACGGAGCGGGTGTAAAGCAGCCACTCAGTTTTTCACAGAAATGTGCTGCCCTGAGGGCAGCGTGAGTTCACGGCTGCCCTGGGGTGCAGCACATTCATGGTAATAGGGCGCATTTTAATTGTTTTAAAACTGCGCCCGGTGCAAACAATGAAAATGTACATTTACCGTAACACAGCCTCAGGTCAACTGTACAGTTGCTAGTCTCTGAAAGCAAGTTTACTTACTATTCTGCAGTTTCTAAAACCAGGCTTACTTCACATACATTAGTCTCTAAAACTAGATGTACTTGACATTGTGTCAGTTTCTGAAACCAGGATCCCTTCACATGTACAACTCTCTAAAGCCAGGTTTACTTCACATTGTGCCAGTGTTTGGAACGAGGCTTACTTCAATCAATTAGAATTTATAAAGCATGGCTATTCCCCCGAAAAGGTATCCAGGTGCTTGCAGAACCCAGTGGCTTATTCGAACAGCCAGGTCATGAGGCCCATTTGGAATTCAAGAAGTAAGGTGATGGTCCGTAGGTGCATGGGGAGGCTGTTCCAGTTCTTTGCTGCAGTGTGGGAGAAGGAGCGTTCTCCACTTCTGCTTCGGTAGATGCAGGAGTATGAACAAGTGAAAGGGAGGCAAAGCGTAGTCTTGTCGATGGTTGGTGGGCGTTCAGGCAGTGGTTAATATAGGTGGGCCCTTGGTTGTGTAGAGCCTTGTGTGCATGGGTCAGCAGCTGGAATTGGCATCTCTTCTGCACCAGGAGCCAGTGAAGTATCCTGAGGCGGGGTGTGATGTAGGTTCGTCGGGCAAGGCTGATGAGTCTGGCTGTGGCGTTCTGTATGGTCTGAAATCCCTGTAGAAGGTATGGCAATTCCTACGTAAAGGGAATGGTCCTAGTCCAGTTGGCTGGTGATGAGGGATTGTGTCAAGGTGTGTCTCGTGTGTAGAGGTAGGGGTAGCCACTTAGAGATCTTATGTAGCATGCGCAGAGTGAGGAAGCAGGCAGAGATTACGTTGATTTGTGATTTCATGGTGAGCTTGTTGTCAATGATGATTCCAAGGTTTCTTGCGTGGTCAGAGGAAGTGGGTGCAGGTCTGATGGCCACCAGGAGTCATTCCATGTGTTTCTGCTGTCGCCAAAGATCAGTACTTCCTCCTTGTCTGTGTTCAGCTGCAGGCAGTTATTCTTCATCAAGTCGGTGATGTTAGCTATCAATCTGTATAAGTTGGTTCTGGTGATGGTGTGGTCTTCGGTGAGTGAGAGGATGAGTTGGGTGTCGTCTTCGTAGGAAATGATGTTGAGACTGTGGGATCTGACGATGTTGGCCAGCAGGGGCTGAGGGATGAGCCTTGGGGGACATGCAGGTGATATCCTTGGGTTCAGAGGTGAATGGTGGGAGGTGGATAATCTGGGCTTTTCTGGTGAGAAAGGAGATAATCCATCTGAGCGCTTCCCAATGGATTCCGATGTGGTGGAGTCTTCGATCAGTGTGTGGTGGGATACAGTGTTGAAGGCTGCCGAGAGGTCAAGGAGAATCAAAGCTGCTGTTTCTCCTTGGTTGAGGAGGATTCAGATGTCGTCAGTGGCTGTGATTAGGGCAGTTTCAGTGCTGAGATTGCTGTGGAAGCCGGATTGGGAGATGTTAAGTAGCTGGTTCTGCTCCAGGTGTGTCATGAGTTGAATGTTGATGATCTTTTCCAGTACCTTCACTGGGAATGGGAGCAGGGAGATTGGCCAGTAGTTTTTAAGTTTGCTGGAGTTGGGAGAGGGTTTTTTGAGTAGTTGTCTGACTTCGGAGTGTTTCCAGGTGTTGGGAAATGTTGCTGTGGTTATTGAGGTGTTGAGTAGGAGGGTGAGTTCATGGCCAATCCTTTGGTTTCCAAGGTTTAAGATGTGGTGCGGACATGGGTCTGTAGGAGCTCCTGAGTGGATGGATTTCATGGTGGAGGTGGTGTCCTGGGTGGAGAGAATGTTCCAGGTGGTTAGTGAGTGGTTCGTGTCGGTTACTGCAGTGGCGTATTTGTCGAGGAAGTCCATAGGTGTGGATTGGGGTTCGAAGTTTCTGTATATGGTTGTGATATTGTCATGGAAGAAGTGGGCAAGGTTGTCACACAGCTCCTGTGAGGGTGTGATGTTGTTTTCGCTGTCAGCCTGGTTGGAGAATTCCTTAACAATGTTGAGAAGTTCCTTGGTGCTGTTGGTGCTATTTTCGATGTGTGCGGAAAGGGCTGTTTTCTTTGTTGCCCTCCGTAGGCGGTGGAAGAGGTTGAGGGAGGTCTTGAAGGCTGCCCGGTCAGAGGTGTCCTTGCTGATGTGCCTTCTCCTCTCCAACTGTTTGCTGTCTCGATTTGCTGTTCTGAGTTCTTGGGTGTACCAGCTGGCCTTTTAGGAGGATTTTCTCTTGATGTTGCTTTTGATGGGGCTGATGCTGTCTGCGCAATTGGTGATCCAGGCATTAAAGATTTTCACTCCCTGTTCAAGGTTGGTGGTGGTAGCAGGGTTGGAAATGTTGAGGGCAGTCTCCCAGCTGGTCGCTGAGATTTCGTTTCACCTCCAGTGGGGGGCATTGGTCATCTTGGGGGTGGTGGAGAACGGTCTGGTGATGCTCAGGTGGATGATGGTTTGATCATCCATGTGAGTTCTGTGACATGGCTGCTGGAGCCGGTTGCTGGAGGTTGCTTCACTCGCATCAGTCTCTGAAACTAGGTTTACTTCACATGTGTCAGACTCTGAAACACGGCTTACTTCAGATGTAAAAGTCTCTGAAACCAGGTACAATGCACAGTACAATGCACATTGTATCAGTTTCTGAAAAGAGCCTCTCTTCACTTGCACCAGTCTCTGAAACTAGGTTTGCCTAATATGCACCAGTCTCTGAAACCAAGCTTAATTCACATGCATCAGCCTCGAAACTAGGCTTACATTAACCTGTACTAATGTCCCAAACTTGGTTTAAATTAAAAGTCTTTGTCACTGAATCTAGGCAGCATATGCAACTGTCCCTGAAACCAGGTTTACTCACATTACACCAGTTTCTGAAACCAGGCTCCAATCACCCACACCAGTTTCGGAAACTGTGCTCACTTCACCTACACCAGTCTCTGAATCCATGCTCACTTCACATCCAGGAGTCTATGAAATCAGCCTTGCCACATTGTGCCAGTCTTTTAAAACAACGCTTACTTCACATGGACTACTTTCGGAAACCAGTTTTAGTTCACGTGTGCCAGTCTCTGAAACCAGGTTTACTTCACATGCACCAATCTCTGAAGCCAGGTGTACTTCACTTTGCATCAGTTTTTGAAACCAGACTTGCTTCACAGGTACCAGTCTCTGAACCCAGGTTTACTTCATATTGAGCCAGCCCGTGACTTCAGGCTCACTTCAAATGCCTGAGCTATTGAAGACAGGCTTTGGTCTGATGTACCATTATCTGAAACCAGGCTTACTTTAAATGCGTAGGGCCCGATTCACAGAACTAACTTAAGACAAAATCCTAAACTTACTACCAATTTGGTATTCACAGAAGGCACTTACTCATTTTGGTATTCACAGAAGGCACTTACTCATTTCGGTATTCACAGAAGTTAGGAGTCCTAACTTTAGGACTCCTAAATGCC
Organism: Triturus cristatus; assembly: GCF_964204655.1. Classification (NCBI taxonomy): domain Eukaryota; kingdom Metazoa; phylum Chordata; class Amphibia; order Caudata; family Salamandridae; genus Triturus; species Triturus cristatus. Next base: position 1,089,230,185 of record NC_140580.1, read on the forward strand.
TTCTGTGAATACCGAAAGTCTTAAAATTAGGATTTTTCTCAGTTTAGTAGTAGTATAGTTAGGACTCCTAACTTTAGGACTCCTAAATGCCTTCTGTGAATACCGAAAGTCTTAAAATTAGGATTTTTCTCAATTTAGTAGTAGTAAAGTTAGGACTCCTAACTTTAGGACTCCTAAATGGCTTCTGTGAATACCGAAAGCCTTAAAATTTTGATTTTTCTTAGTTTAGTAGTACTATAGTTAGGACTCCTAACTTTAGGACTCCTAAATGCATTCTGTGAATACCGAAAGTCTTAAAATTAGGATTTTTCTCAATTTAGTAGTAGTAAAGTTAGGACTCCTAACTTTAGGACTCCTAAATGCCTTCTGCGAATACCGAAAGCCTTAAACTTAGGATGTTTTTCAGTTTAGTAGTAGTAAAGTTAGGAGTCCTAACTTTAGGACTCCTAAACTGAGAAAAATCCTAATTTTAAGACTTTCGGTATTCACAGAAGGCATTCAGGAGTCCTAAAGTTAGGACTCCTAACTTCTGTGAATACCGAAGTGAGTAAGTGTCTTCTGTGAATACCAAAATGAGTAAGTGCCTTCTGTGAATACGAAAATGGTAGTAAGTTTAGGATTTTGTCTTAAGTTAGTTCTGTGAATCGGGCCCATAGTCTCTGAAACCAGAATAATTTCACATGCATTAGTTGGTAAACCTAAGGACAGGCAAAAACGAGTCATTGTTTACTAATTTTTCACAGAATAAGGTCCTATAATTTTATACTTTCCTTTAGCGGCACATAGGTGCTCTGAAGTAAAAGTGTTGGGGCCATATTTATAACCCAGTTTGCGTCACTCTTGCACCATGCAATGTGGTGCAAGGGTGACTTGAACCTTACATCAGATTTATGAAGCCACGTAAAGGCAGTTTGGTGACTTTGAGTGCCTTCAAAAATCTGGAGTACCGCAACACAGTGCAAATTGCTGTGTTGTGTTACTCTGCCCTGGGTAGGCGTTCCATGGGTGTTCTCACATAAATCCCATGGTTTTGATGCATTCCCAGATTTACAAGACCTTGTAAATATGCAAATGTGACAAAAAGATACCCCTCCCCGTGGGAGGCATAATGAGGTGAAATATCTCTATTTCTCCTCCATATTTTCTATTTCTATGTGTGTTTCATTCTGCAGCACACATAGAAAGAGGGAAATGTCTCTCAGGATTGTTTTTGTGCAGGAAGGTCTCCCTTCCTGCACCAGAACAATACTGCATGTGACACAGGCACCCTTGCACCTGGTTCAAAGGTGCTGCGTTGGCGCTAGGTTGCCAAAACGGCACCAGCGCAGGGGGAAAAGTGAGGAATGCGCTGTATGCCTTAAATACGGCACATTCCTGTCCTCTCCCAGTGACGCAGCATAGCAAGGTGACTTGCTGCGTTACACTGGGCCACTGTTCCATAAATAGGGGATGCACCCTCACCTGTAGGCAGCTTGGTGTACCACATTTTTGCCTTTGCCAATGAGTGCACCTCTATGCCCACTGCCATGAGCTGAGCGGATCAGTCTGCAACCTTACATTTCTAGACGTGAGGAATTGAATCTGCAGAGGAATCCCTCATTATGCCCAGGGCCACTGGAATTATGTGATTCTGTGGCTATGGTGTTTTCCTCATTATAATATTGTTTTGCTGCATTTGCCACACAATTTATCACTGTCATCATGATTTGCAGATTTAAAAAAGAAAACACATTTTGTTTCTTGCTCATAAGGATCAAAAGTAACTAAAATCGTTGCCACTCAGGGAGAGGCCACTGGTTGTGCAGTGCAATCTCACCTCTCCTTTGCTGCGTCCAGGTGTTAAATTGATACTAATGAGGTGCAACCTCTGTCCAGGCAGTGTTAACATTGTAAAAGTAACACACTAGTCAAACAGTCTTGCGACAAAACGTGCCTCTTTACACTGCATAATTTGTCTTTTCTTGCGCATAGTTTTCCCTCCCCCACCGCATAATTCCAGTGTCTCTGATCAAACCTTCATTCCGATGTGCTCTCGGCTCCCCACCACATAATTCCAGTGTCTCTGATCATACCTTCATTCCGATGTGCTCTCGGCTCCCCACCACATAATTCCAGTGTCTCTGCTCATACCTTCATTCCGATGTGCTCTCAGCTCCCCACCGCATAATTCCAGTATCCCTGATCATACCTTCATTCCGATGTGCTCTCAGCTGGCAGCCTCTGGCAGGGCCTCCGTGAGGCAGGGTGATGGTGTATCCAGTCCCCAGGGTGCTCAACTTTATATTCTGCCTCTTTTGCTTTCAGACATATATATTGCATTTTTATGATGCGGGTTATTTGTCTATCCTGTGCTCATTGGCATGCACTGTTCGTTTTTTTATGAGTAGTTTTTGCTTTTTCCATCAGCGTAATGTTACACTGCGGGGACTCGGAAATGGACCGAAACAGCTGTGATTGAAAACGCTGGAATTGCAATGACCGTCAAAGGATTGTAAACTGGGTGCATTTGAAAGCTATTGAAGTAAAAGTGACCCAGCCTGCATAGTTTTCCTAGCTTGCTTCATTCAGAGGATGTGCCTCGTGGCTGCGAGGGAGTCCAGCCCTCCCAAGGACATGTGCAGTACATGTTCTCATCGTGTTTGCATGCACAGCGGGATACTTGCTTTAGCTCAATAATATGCGTCTCAAACAGATATGTGGGAGGTTTTGGAAATATAATTTGCCCACTAACTCGCATTGACGTGGGTGATCTTTTAAACGCCCAAAAATTAAATGGAAGCCTTTTTGGGCTTTAAAAATGTGGGTGTCTTTCTCTGAAAAGGGGGGTGTTGGCATGTATCCGGAAACCAACGTTGAGGGCCTCCTTCACAAGCCCATTACTCCGTCGGTGCGTCACTTTTTGTGACGCACCAGCATTGCAATGGGCTTCCCATATATTTACAACTCCACATAAAGCCACCCAGCATTGTTTTTCATGGCCTTGGAAATATGGGCCACTTTCACGTATTACTCTGTGTGAAAGGGGCGTTCCACGGGTGTTGCTGTGGGTGTTCCCACGCAACATCAATGGGACCGAACATATTCCCAGATTTCAATGCTTTGTAAAGCTGGGAACGCGTCAGAATCCTAGGAGTAGAGCAACGAGGAGTGAATCTTTTATTTCTCCTCATTTTTTCCTCTTTCTATGTGTGATACATTCTGATGCACGTATAGAAAGAGTAAAACGCCATCTCTGATTGTTTTTGTGTAGGAGGGTATCTCTTCCTGCACAAAAACAATCATCCCCGCAGCGCAGGTATGCTTGCAAGGGTACGTGCGCTGGCGCATGGCAGCCAATTGGGTGCCAGCGCAGGGGAACGCACATGGATGTGTTGTATTGTTGTTAATAAGACGCATTTTTGTGCTTTTAAAATGAAGCAGCATGGCACAGCTAAATCACTTACAGGGCCATGGCACTCTGTAGTAAATGCGGCCCAGAATATTTATTACTAGTCAAATGAGAGAGATAATACTTTTAGAAATTGAATGATTACACAAGCAGGCAGGATGACGCAGGCAGCATAAAGCTTGCTGCTGACATGCATGTGATGATCAGCAGTCCACTTGTCCTGGCAATGCGCACAGAAACAGCAAATGTGCACTACGAATCTCTCCATAAAAAATAAGCAATTGTATAGCATGTGAGAAGGTGGTAGTGTGCTGAAATCCATCCTGTTCAAGCCTGCTGTTGGAAAGATCATGCAATTACCCGATCGATTTAAATGTTGCTATTCTGGCAGCAGACGGTGAATCATTTCTGCCGGACGCACTTGCTGGCATATGGGTTTTCAGTAGGAGTGTATGTAACTAGAAAAGCCAGTTTGCTAACTTCGTGAATCTTTTATACAACTGCATCATATTGAGAAGAGGGTGAAGTAAAAATATATGCCTCCCTCCTCTGCTGTTGGATACGTTACAAACAGCAAAATTCAGGGTTCCGTGGCCCCTCAGGACTCTGGGCCCCGGTGCCACTGCACCCGCTGCACCAATGGAAGCTACACCCCGCAATGTCATCTGGGAGATTATGTTCCAGCCCTGTTCTTTTACAAATCATGTTTTTGGTGTGTTAACCCACTTTATTCAGTGGGAATGAGTCAAGACTACAATGCCCCCCATATATAAGGTTATTAAATGAAAACGCAGGACTGGCAATATGTCCCAGGTGGCATGAAGTTACAGCTGACGTTATTCCAGTAACATATGGAAGCTGGTCATTGGAGTCTAAACATTTCTGTGACTTTCAGATGGTGTGCCACTCTTGCCACACAGGGCTTTATTTGTCAAATATAAGCCCCAGGGCCCAAGGTGTTCCGCAGCAGCCAGCACCACCAGTTGCGGCCGGCATGACTCGCGGGTGGGGGACAGGCGGTTGCACGGGGGAGGGGTTTAGTTTTAAAAAATTTAAAAAGTTAACTTGCCTTCGCCAGCCCGGTCCCGCGTTGTCTCTGCTCCTCTCCTGCCTCCGACAGGAACAGAAAGCAGGCAGTCTCCCTCTCATCCCCAAAGCCAATCACAAAGCTGCAATGGCAGCGTTGTGATTGGTTGGGAATTCCGACCAGCCACACGCCAATGGAGAGGCCATTTTCCCCATGTGGGCTGCATGCAGCCAACATGGAGAAAAGGCAGAGTGCGCATGACTGGTTTGGTCGGCCCCAGAGGGCTACCAAACAGTCAGCGCCCTCAGCAGTGGGCAAGCCACTCCTCCCCTCTCCTACAGCAGCCCTGACCCAACCAAACGCTTCTGCTTTCTCGCAGTGCAAGAAGCAGAAACATAAAATGGTAGCGAGAAAGCAGTGGGGCGACGCTTCTTCGCCCTAGCGGAGGAGCTGCCCCTGAGCACCACTCACATCATCTGCCACTGGTTCCGAATGGCAGTGCCATCATTAACTGCTACCATCACGCTTAAACACATGTGGCATTTTGACTGTAGGCTCACAACACCACCCTGTGGTGTACTCTTAAAAAGAGATGCCATTAAAATAATTGCTGGTGAAGAGCACTAGAAAATACCAGCACAAAGTAAGTCCTGTAACTGATTTAAGAGTTAGGAAAGCATTTTTTCAGCAAAACATGCAGATTTCTTGTAGTCGCCTCGCTGGATTTTATGAGGCTGATGACTAAAGCTGATAAGCACGAAGAGAAGCACCAACAAGCCTCAACAACACCATGCAATGTCTCATAATGTGATTTGCAGAGATTCCAATGGCTAATATTCTTTCTATACCTCGAAAAGTCCTTCCTTTTATTGGTAATAGAATGTTGGCAACCATGTCACTGTATTGGTAATTGACTTTTATCAAGGCACTCTCCAAACAATAGGCCTTGATATCTGCACTCTATGCTTGAGCGCGCGCACACAAGCAGTGAAAAAAATAAAAGTTAAAGTGATGCTATAGTTAGGAATTGTAATAATATGCTACTTTACATTAAAAAAAACTTACAAATGCCCTGGGTTAAAGGGACCATAAAATAAGGTGAAAATATCAGTTAAAATACACTTTTTAAACTTACAAACCCACTGAAATTCACCAGTAACAATAACTACTTTTATAAAGTAACTATAACTCACTCCCCCACCATGCACACTCAATAATGTCATTTCAGTTGCAGTGATTTTATTAATGACGTCACAGAACATGCCCTCAGTGGTGTAATGTCACAGGTATGCATAGCGAGGGTACACGTTATAGCTACTTTAGAGCAAGAGTTATAGCTAAACAAAATTCTGTTTATTGCCTGGGGTGTATATCTCGGACCCTCCCACCAAGCTTGGAGGGGCACGCTATATCTACCCTGTCACCCTCAAATGTTTTTTATTTTTCTCTAGGAGAGGGTACTGAGTTCCGGAGTCCTAAGAGATTTCTGTTACAACATTCCACTTGATATGGTGGCAGCCAATCAGATCTTATCTAGAGATCAGATCCACAGATCTTCTGTCGTATGAAATATCAATATTGTTTACACCTTACTTTCTCAAAAAGTACTGAACGGATTCACACCAAATCACATAAAGCACGCTTTTTGGATCAAGATCTAGCTTTCTGCCTATCTGCTAAATTTAGTGTAATTCTGTCAAACCGTTGTGGGAGTAGCTGTGTCTAATTTTCCTATGGGAAAAAGCATTTGGGACCCCTCTTTTTTGCCACTCCCCGATTGGCGGATTGTCCGGAAACTTGATGTAGGTAGATGGATGGACGGACGGACGGACGGACGGACAGACAGACAGACAGACAGACAGACAGACAGACAGACAGACAGACAGACAGACAGCTTTGTCTTTTTACTGAAAAAACAACTGTTAAATTAACGGTATAGTTTGGTGTGATTAAAGCATCTGTTTTAGTTTTTTTTAAACCTTAGAAATTCACTGAAAAAGTGACTTTCTCTGTGACAAAATGATTATGTTGAACTAAAAAAAACAAAGAAATTCAGCAGTTATAGTTAGCAACATTAACTTGCTCACCCACCATGCACTGGTTATGAGCTCACATATGACATCTCTCATGACATGTTCTGTGACATCATTTATGACATTACCGATGACATCTCAAATAACATAATTGATGACGTTGCTGGTGATATTATCAAAGCTTTGTTTTTCCACATATTGCGCTATAAATTACTATGGCATTAGAGGTCTGACAGTAAGTACAAAATGGTTAAGGAGAATTTTACCTATCATTAGTACAATCACAGATAGAACTCCCTTAGATGTTTTGAACAAGCATTATGTGCAACATTGATCCTATACCACACACTTTACAGCTAGCATAGTTCATAATGACAAGCAACCACAGATATATAAGAAACTCTTATTAAGTGCAGTGTTCAAGCTGTATACAACTGTTCACAGAAAGCCAAATTCCTAAAAATAATGATTGTCTGTTCCAAAATAAGTGACTTACTATGGGCAGCTTTTATCTGTATCAAGCCCCTGAGACTTGCCGAAACTACATTCACAAACAAGATTGCTATTAGTAGAAATCTGGGTAGTGTAAACAGTGCTTACTCTATGAAGAGAGTAAACTCTATAGTACACTGTTTGTAAAAAAAATAAAAACTTTCATGCGAAATATACAACAGAGTAATAACAAGTATCTACTAAGAACAGTGTACACTTCATGCAAAACTTGTCCGAAAAGACACTTTTTTGTAGAACAATAACCAAGATCTGAAGGTGCAAAACTTCATACTACCTTCCCTTTTCATGCTGTGGTGAAAACCTTTGAGACAGACTTCTCCTATCAGAGCTCTCTCTCAGATGATGGGTTTGTTTAGTATGATGTGTAGATACACTGACCTCTCCTTTCAGAGCTGTCTATCAGATGACGGGTGTGCATTGTAGTCTTTGGGGAGGGACTGTTCTCTCCTGTCAGATGTCTCTCTCAGATGACGGGTGTGCAAAGTAGCGTGTGTGGATGGACCGGCCTCTCCTTTCAGACCTCTCTCTCACATGACTGGTGTGCATAGTAGTGTGTGGGGAGGGACTGACCTCTCCTGTCAGACCTCTCTCTCAAATAATGGGTGTGCGTAGTAAAGTGTGTACATGGACTATCCTCTCCTTTCAGACCTGTCTCTCAGATGGCAGGTTTGCACAGCAGAGTGAGGGGAGGCACTGCCCTCTCCTGCCAGATGTCTCTCTCAAATGACGGGTGCGCATAGTAGTGTGTGGAGAGGACTGCCCTCTCCTGTCAGACCTCTCTTTCAGATGACAGGTGTGCATAGTACAGTGTGTGGATGGACTGGCCACTCCTTTCGGACCTCTCTTTCAAATGACAAATGTGCAAGTAGTTTGTGGGGAGGGACTGCTGTCTCCTGTCAATCCTATCTCACAGATGACGGGTGTGCATAGTACGGTGTGTGGATGGACTGACCTCTCGTTTCAGAACTCTCTCTCAGATGAAGGGTGTGCATAGCTGGGTGTAAGAAGAGCCTCAACTCTATTCACAACTCTTCCCAAGTCAATGGGCGTAAATAGGTGACTGATAAACACCATTTCCAATAAGTCTGCTTCCTACAGTAACAAGTGTGCATATCAGAGTGCATACAAACATCACCTACTCCTTCCTACTGCCAAAATATATATTTATTTTTGATCCTTAATATTTCAAAAATTACTCCGCGGATTTACACCAAAAACACAATCTGCAGACCAAAATCTAGCTTCCTGACAAATTTGGTGTAATTCCGTTCAGCTGTTTATGCTGCAACCTGTCATAAAGAAGTCTCTGGAAATGCATTGGGATTTTTCATTTTGGGACCCCCCCTTTTTTCTTGGCCCCCACTTGACAGTTCACCCCAAAGCTTTCCAGGAAGAAGATGAACTTTATTTTTTGGAAAGTTTTGTGAAGATTTGTCAAACAGGGCCAAAGTTATTAGCTAACCAAAAAAACTCTATGGAAAAGCAGACCGAACTATGACTAGAGGTAGTGGGGAATTTCACTTTGCGGAATTTTGCAGAGTAATCAAAAAACTCTGTGGAATTCTGCAAAGTTCTGCAGGCGGGTAGAGTTCCCTATAACACCAACATGTAGGACCATCTCTGTCATTTTATGGCTGAGGGGTAACATTCAGGCCTCTTTCTAAACACTAAGCATGCTGTGACTGTTATGTGAACACTGTGGAGGAATCTTTCTACTGATCCAAAGGGCACCTTTCAGTTGCAGTATCAGAGTCAGATCAGAGCCGTTTAGACCCTGAGCCAGGCACACTGGAAGTCAGCAGAGCCAGGCACACCGGAAGTCAGCAAAGCCAGGCAAGGTGCAGTAGGCCCAGCATGTGACGGGGACACCACAGGCACACAGCTGGGCTAGGGCGGCCACCTCTCTCATGTAAAAGCAATGACTATTTGTTCAGGTTTCCTGATTCTGAGAGGGCCGGGATCTAGGCATGCATTAAGAATTTGTGTAAAATCCCTGTATTCTGTTTTACATTGACGTTTGCTTTAATAATTATCTACAAATTGTTTAGACTGCTCTAAAATACTTTTGAAGCGAGTGTGTTGTGCAATGTTTCATTCTGAGCGAAGGAAACAATCAGACTTTGCAGTTTTTCCAAATTTTTTATACGTCTTGGCCAAGAACCACTGTCTGTGCCAGAACAATGCCATGGAGGTGGCACCACGAGCAGAGCCGAGCACATGGAAGGTGCCCAGGACTGTAACAGCAGGCCGCAAGCAGGACCGGGATCAGAGCAAGCAAGGAGGGAAGTTTAGCAGAGAGCCGAGGCCGGGACCACTTGCTGTGCCCAGGATCACATGAGAGCCATGAGCTGTGCCCAGGAGCACATGAGAGCTACAAACTGTACCCAGGGCCCGGGCTATGAGCTGTGCCCAGGAGAGCCATGGGCTGTTCCAGTGCCAGAACACTTGCAGTGCCCAGGAGCACAGGAGAGCCACAAGATGTGTCCAAGGATGGGGCTACGAGCTGTGCCTAGGAGAGCCATGGGATGTGTCAGGGTGGGGCCACCAGCTGTGCCAGGTGCTGGCCCACGAGCGGTGCCCAGGGGCACAGGAGAGCCACAAGCTCTGTCCAAGAGCACGGGAGAACCATGAGCTGTGTCCAGGGGCGGGTCCGCGAGCTGTGCCAGGTGCACAGGAGAGCCACAAGCTGTGCCAGGGGCAGGGCTATGAGCGTGCCGAGGAGCACACAGGAGTTGTGTCCAGGACCAGGAGAAACCTATGCATTGCAGTTTTATTTAGCTCCCTCATGTCAGTTCCTAGCGCCTAGTGCCATATAAGAATTCTAACGTATGAACTGCATGCAATAAAAAGGTGCAGCTGCAAGTGGGTGTGCGGCAAAAGCGTCTCTGTAACAAGAGAAGTAAGCCATTAGGTTATTTTAAATAACATAAAAATCCATTATCTGCAAGTAAAACATAAAAATGTGTGTTTTTCCTCAGACACAATAAACCTGTTCTACTGCTGAGTCAAAACTGAGGCTAGACAAAACATAAACCTCTCTTTTGTGCATTAACCATCAGAGTTATCCTGGCATTAGGATGTTATAGCCCCTGATAATCAGTTGGCAGGCAGTGATTGATCTCTGCTGTAGATGCCTTTAACTAGGGGAGAGCGCGTGCTGCCAGTAAACTCCACTCCCTCAGCAGTCCACTGAGTTTTTTTCAAGACCTCCGCGCTCTGAGAGGAGCGCAGAGTGACAAAAACTCTGTGAACTCCGCCAGTGGAGCAGAGTTTACTGCCCAACCCTAACTATAACTAACTAGTGACCCCCCATACTGAGCCATGATAGGCCCCAGGTAGCCCACCCACGGGGCAGAAATTTTGCAAAATGATTAGGACGACCAATGGACCTCCATTAGGGACCCCTAAGTCACCCATTGTGACCCCTGCCACCTTGCTTCCGACCACTTGCTGTTTGTCACCCTTGGCAAGCGCTCTGGTGGCATAAAATCAGCCGCAGAATGAGCAGCAACTCATCCGACTTGCTGCTATGGTGACCCTGGGCCGGCTGTTTCAGTCCTTGATTTGATATATTGTATTTATCTGCTGTGGGCCTGGGCCAGGAAGCTGAACGAATGAGCACGAAGCATGTGCAGCATGGCTCGGCATGATTGGATAGTGATTAACTACACATGCTGCGGCTAGGGGCATGTGTGTTTAAGTGCAAGCGCGCACCTGCAACCACTATACCCAAGCTGAGGATGTGGTGCCTGGTGTGGTATGTGAATCACCATTTTTGGGACCGGCGACTGGGTCCCAGAGCTGTTCGCTCTACCAATGATGACGGCCCTGGTAAAAATTATTGGCCATCCCCCGAGCAGCAGTAAAAAACGTGCTGATGCAGCGCTGCCTCGGAGTCGAAGTTGAGTCAGACTTGTGCCTGCTTCGTGGATGCTGGGTGTCAAGACTCTACAGTGACTGACTAGAATCAACACAAGTTTGGAACCGGGTTATGAGTAACTTGCTTCACTTAATTGTCACTCTCAAACTGAGTTGAACAGTCCGACCTCAGGCGGACCGCGGGGCAGGTGAGGTCATGTGAAAGTGAGATGAACTGAGTCGTCACATCACCTCGACTAGGGTCTTGACTCTCCGACTCCCCTTGTGGTGGTGCCTGTCATTGTGACTCCTGTGAGCTGCGGGCCCTGGGCAAACCTCTAAAAGAAGCAATAAGTAAAGTAAGAAAAGATTATCTGTTTTTGGAGTTGCCCCATTGTCCTGCTTTGGGAGCGTGTGAGATTGAGGACTTTGAGTCATAGACTCTACTTTGCTAAAATACAATCATGAATGAGTTTCATCTTGCATTGGGAAATTACAATTATTTTGTTTGCTATAGCAAACATAAATATAGAGCAAAAAAACTGAGGTGTGAAAGATTTGCAGAATCATACCTCTGCAATGATAATGTCTACCACCTGTTTGTAAGACTACTTCATCCATCCTTCAGTATTATCTCCTGCTGTTTGTATAGCTCACACTACAACAGAGGCATCAGTTCCTGTAGGCTATACTGGGCTTCAACAGTACAGCTCCATTACAGAGGACAAAGGGGTGCTATCATGTTTTTAACAGCTGTCCATGGGCAGTGTACAAGCTGACGTAACGTCATTATGCCAGTTATTACTTCTACTGACTCTTCTTTTTGCAGCGGTTACAAAGAACAGAGCTCACACTACCTAGTGATTCGAGACACTAACTGAGCTGTGCCCGGGGGACAATAACAGTTTGCACCCCTATTTCTTAGATGGCTCCAGGCCACCTTGACAAGAGGAGAAAGTTCATTTTGTGCCCGAAATCCATTTATATGAGTGATCACCATCCTGAGTAGCAATTATGTAGCAATATCAGCGAAGTACATTAACTTTGTCCCGGTCCGGCTCAACTAGATAACCATAGTTGGGGCTTTGTTCTTTTTGGCGCTATACTTACTATAAAACTTTCAAAGTGCATATCCCCAGTTCTACTGATAGAATTTTTGCTGTTTTAGTGTCAAATAATTTATTAAAGTCTACACTGTTTTTCTAAAACACATTGCCTCTAAGTTTAACCTGACTGCTTTTGTGCCAAGCTACCAGAGTGTTTAGCACAGGTTAATTTAGTGACTGTTTGTGGTTCACCCTGACAAGGATTGTGGCTGCTGCTTGTGAAGGGCTGACACCCCCTCAACCAACAACCCAATTTCTCACATGCTGTAATTGAGTGGAGCCACTGGGTAGCATTTTAACCCCTTGCATGCGTCGGACGCGTGGGAGCCGTGCGACGCATAAGTGCTAATGTGCGTCGTACGGCTCCCGCGAGTCTGACGCCATTGCACAGGAAATCCCTCTGGTGCAGGCACCAAAGGGATTTATTTTTCTTCCCTAAAGCCTCGGGAGCTGGGGAAGAGCTTTCCCAGCTCCCGAGCCACCCACCCCCCCTTTCTGTGAAGTTACAATCAGTGCGCACGTCGCGCTGACGTCAATTCATAGAAACTGAAAGGAGCCTATTAATATCAAAAAACTGCTTTGTCCATCCCCTAATATGTGCAATAAATCCTTCCCTAACTAGCAGTTTTTTGTCAAAAGACCATTTTTGCATACCCTTAATATATGCCGGCACATCAATGCTCATAATTAAAGGGTTATGATCTGACAATACTTTTGGGAGTCTTTTAATATCTGTTCCCTCCATGAGAGAGTCTGAAGCTAAAAAATAATCAAGTCTGGCATACTTCCTATGCGGATGTGAGAAGTAGGTATACCCTGGATCTTCTACATTCTTACAAGCCCACATATCGACCAGCCCATGGCTATCAATGAGAGCGTTTATAGCTTTAAAAACCTGTAGTTTCCTCCCTGTATATCTTGCCGTCCCCCATCCGCCTATATCCACATGAATGTTTAGATCTCCGCATATAATCAATGGTGCTGGCCAGGAAGCTAATTCAGTTTCCAACTTTGTCCATATCTCTATGTCAGCAAAATTAGAGCCATACACTGTACAGATAGTGACTAAATTTGGTATGGAAGCGATAGCCCACCGCCCCCATTTATCCGATTTAACACGGTTGATCGGTAGCAGTCGCTGAGAGACATGTATAGCCACCCCTCTCGTATTGGTAGACTGTGAGGAACAGGCGGCCAGAGCATATCCTGGAATAAAATTAATCCCTCTTTTCTGCCATGGAATGTGCGTCTCTTGCTGACATATGATGTCTGCCCCAATTCCTCGTAGCAGTTCTCCAGCCCTATTTCTTTTATCTCTATCATTTAATCCAGCAATATTGATTGTAGATATAGTTAACCTACACATATTAACTTATACTTGTTTACTCCCTTACCACTCAAAACCATGTTTTTACCGTAAAAGTTTCCAAACCGCTTTTGACCCCTCCTGACATTAACTGTTGTAGCTCCTCTAGTATGTCTGACTTCCTGTCCAATTACATTGCTGTCCTGATTTTTCTATTTTTTTACCCCCTTACCTACCCTTACGTTCCAACCCAACCCCCTGCCCCCCCCTACCCCCCTCCCCGTGAAATAAGACAGCAGACCTCTTTAGGTCTGTATATGATGGATGGTGATCCAGTCCCCGTAATAGCGTATTTCAAAAACATTTTATACTTCAATTCATACATATGTCTCTCCTAACAAAGAAAAAAACAAAGAGAGAAAAAGAAGGAAAAGAGGCAATAGCCGGCTCTATGTAGACTTATAGATATATATCTTGATTGCCATACATGCTCTTATTAACTGCTGAGTGAGATCTTATGGGGGAATGGCACCATTATTGGTTCACCCCTGTGCATTCAGAAATTCCTTAGCTTTAATTTCCGACACGAAGAACTTAGTCTGATCTCTCCAAATGACTTTCAGTCGAGCCGGGCTGAGAAGGAACGCTTGTGCTCCTTTCTCTTGAAACTGAGAGATTAGTTGCCGAAAAAGCCATCGTCGCTCCACTGTAATGTGGCAGAAATCCGGCCTTGTAAAGAAGGAGAAACCATCAGCAGCCCGCTGAGCCTCTGGTCTTGCTTTTTCCCACACATTTTGTCTCAGTAAGAAGTTCCCAAAGTAGACCAGAAGTGCCCTAGGCTTAGCATCCGGGCGAGCTGGTAATCTGATATTAAAGGGGACTCGATGCGCTCTTTGCACTTCTTGCGCCCAGTTCCGCCCTACTAAGTCAGGAAATGACCTCTCCAAAAGTTGGACCATAAAGAGGCGTGCGTCTGACCCTTCTTTCCCCTCCGGAATTCCGAGAAAGCGTAGATTGTTCCTTCTCTGTCGATTTTCCGCTTCCTCCAATTTCCAATGAATATCCGTCAATTGTTCCTCATGCGCAGTAGTCCGGTCTCTTACAGCCACTATATCATCCTCCAGCGCTGCCGTTCGTGTTTCAACCTCGGTCATCCGACTACTTATATCATTACAGGTTTTGGCGATTTTCCGAACCGCCCCCTGAAGTTTTCGGTTGGCATTTTGAGCGCGCTTGCTTTGTAGTCTGGCTTCCTCCCTGTGCGCCATTACACACTGTAATATAGACTCTAAAGTAGGAGAGGGTGTTTCCAAGCTTTCCACTTCATTAGGCTGATTTCTACCCCCCATCAATTGATCTCCCGTAGAATAATCCCATCTGAGATCCGTTTGTTTTGCACTCCCTGCTCTCCCCGATCTTGGGTGTGTTTTCCTGACAGAAGTCACCCTGCCCCTGTCTTCTGAGCCTGAGATACTACCCTCCTCACTAGACTCCGAGTTGGTCTCATGTCCAGAGCCTAGGCCAGACCAGGTTGCGTCTGATAGTGAAAAAAAGTCATTAGTTCCATTTGTTTCAGAGTCCAGATCCTTCTCTTTGCCTTTGCCTATGCGCTGCCCCCCGTGAGATTTATGGGGAACTTTCGGGATCACTACCTTCATCCCTATCGGCTGTGGCATTTGATCCTTTCCACGTCTTTTCTAGGGAACCTGAAGTGTCATTCGACACACCCATATGCGCTAAACCAGCACTATGACCAGCTTGCAAGGCATTGTCAATACAGTCAGTCTCCTCCAAACTATTTGGTAGTCCAACAGTCTCGCCCTGATTCAGTACCTCCCCTTGCCCCAGCGACGGCTTACCCGCGGGGCTCTGGTCATCTGTCATCTCTGTCCTCTCCTCCTGTAACCTCGTACGATCGGCGGGCGGTTCTCCTACTGCTGTAAAACTGACACTGCTCCCAACACCCCGGAACAGGTCCATGATCGAGGCGGTCGACTGTGGCTGGGGCTGTGGCAGGATCCTCCCCTTCCCGTCCGGAGCGTTCTCCGGACGTACTCGCTGCTGCCGGCGCCCTTGAGCTGTAGCGGGTGCTGCAGCTGAATCCATCTGCGGGGTCTTGCTAGGGGCCGACTGCCCAGGTCCGCCTCTGGTCCTGTTTCCAGTCTTCGGGGGCATATCGAAGCAGACACTGCGGGACGTTTCTACGCTGTTCCGGCGCTGCACCAGCTCCCGCAAGAGGCTCCGACAACCGATGATCAGCACTTCTGCGAGCCTTGCCAATACCTCTGCCCCACGTTTGATAACTGGTGAGTACAGCTCTACCTTTGATAGAGATCTCCGGGTACTGTATCTGTCCTGGTAATACGCCATTCACCGTTCTTATCAGCCTAGTTTTGCAAACGCCATCACTGGGGTGGATCACCTACGACGTGACTAGCACCATGCTAGCACACAGTCGCCATCTTGCCTTCCCTCTCCTCAGTACATCTAGGGAAGTTGTTTGGGATGCGTACAAGGCAGGGCTTAGGGGTGAAATTACAAGCTTTGGGATATTCTACCAGAAACAACTGAGCGGGGAAATATCTGCCCTTATCGAAGAGTTGAATAGGGATGAGAGACTACATATGGAAGCCATAGCCCATAAACAAATAGAGCGACAAAAGACCTTAGAATTAAAAGTAACTAGGACAAAAGCCAAACTCAATGGAATCTATAACAAAAAGGCAGCCGAAAGGTATCAAATGACAACACAGGAGAAATATGAGTATGGGGAAATGACGGGGAAACATCTGGCGTTACGGATAAAGCAAAGGGCCACGGCAAATAATATTATACGATTAAAAGGGGAAGACGGAACGATGGCTACAGATACAACAGGCGTACTTAATGTACTCACAAATTTTTATCAGAATCTGTATAGATCTAGAGGTCCGATAAGGGATGGAACGGAGATAACTTTGACTAATGAAGATTCCCAGTTGTTAGGGATTGAGGCGGATATCTCGCTGAATGAGGTCGCCGAAGCTATTAAAACAATGGCTATGGGCAAAGCATCGGGTCCAGATGGGATACCAATGGAAGTGTACAGAGCGCTACAAAAAGAACTGACCCCGTAACTCTTGGATCTATTTCTATCAATTCAACAGAAGGGGATTCCTCCACAATCTTGGCAGGATACTAATATCGTTCTATTTTTAAAGAAAGGCAAGAACCCGGAAGATCCTGCCGCATATAGACCAATATCATTAATTAATGTAGACGAGAAATTGTACTCGAAGATACTGGCCTTAAGACTATCTAAGGTAATAGGGACCCTCGTCAGCCCATGGCAACACGGCTTTATCCCAGGCAAAAGCACCACGGATCATGTCCGTAGAGTTATTACATTATTTGATTTCGCTGAGGCTACAGGGACACAGATGTCGATAATTTTGTTGGACGCTCAAAAAGCGTTTGATCAAGTTGAATGGGGGTACCTATGGAAAAACTTAAGACAGAAGGGATTTGGCCCACGGATTTTAATAGCTATACAGGCTATGTATTATAAGGCACATGCAAAAATACAATTAATGGGGAAGGAATCAGCCAGGATTAGGATTACTAGGGGGACACGGCAGGGCTGTCCATGCTCTCCTATATTATTTGCACTCTATATCGATCCTTTGATTAGGTCTATACTGGAGGATCAGGCGATTAAACCAATAGTAACACTGGGACACAGCACTAAACTCTTAGCCTATGCAGACGATGTTGCCGTAGTCACCACAGATCCATCTGGCGCTATAAATCAGATCGAGAGACTTGCTGTTGAATTTGGGGAACAATCAGGGTACAGTTTAAATACGGACAAAACACAAATCATCTGTACAAAAAATACGTGGTTTCAAGATACACGCAGGACAGAGGTAGCCACATACTTAGGGATAACTATAGCAGCCGAGATTGGCATAATATGGGAAATAAATATGTCACCTTTAATTAAAAAAATTAAGGCCGATCTGAAGAGATTGGATAATCTACATTTATCGATCATAGGTAGAGTAAATATTATTAAAATGACGATGTTTCCCAAAATATTTTATCTTTTGCGATGTATACCAGTAGAGCCGGAAAATTTAATATTTCAGCAGCTGGAGCAGATATTTAGCCAATTTATTTGGGGCTATGGGAAAATTAGAAGATCATTAAAATATATGTCCCTACCACAACATCGAGGGGGCCTCGCCGCACCAAATATGTTATACTACTTCTGGGCAGTAATGCTGCAACATATGAGTATCCTTTTTAGGCCACAGATCTCTGGCTCAGCTGGGGTAAATAGCCTTATAGATGGGGATAAAGATACCCCACCATCTATCTATGAACTGGCTATGGGTAAACTTGCACCAGGCTTGGTTTTAAGGCAGCTGGAAGGTAGCTATTACAAAAAGACTTGTTTTAAGGTTATTAGATCTGCCTGGAATGTATGGCACAAGATCAGTAAATACATGAAAATACCCAGAATTAATAGCTATTTATTATTGTGGCGTTCATCAGCTTTTCCGGCGATACAATATGATAATATAGGCAGAATTTGGGAAAGAGCAGGTATAAAAAATGTAGGCGATATTACGGATCTAAATGGGATAATGCCGTTTGGGGACCTCCAGGAAAGATTTGGTGTAGATACCGGCTCGATATTTAAGTATATACAAATCAAGGCGATAATAAGTAATCTGTCCCCAAAACTAGATAATCTATCTCGAATTACCCTTCTAGATTATGCGACAAAAAACACAATATAAAGTTAAGGATATATATACAATGTTGATGGAGGCTAATAGTGATGATATTCTTAAAGTGGAAAGTACCTGGGCAGGCAAACTAAATAACCCAGACGTAGACATTAGTCGATCACTTGAGCTGTCCAAAAAAACTTTCTTGACGGCAAACCTTAAAGCCCAAACTTTTAAAACAGTGTTTAGTCTCTACTTCATTCCGGCTAAACTTTGGGCATGGGGGAAAAGAAATAATAATAAATGTCCTAGATGTGATCAGGGGCCAGCAGATTTAACCCATATGCTTGCAAATTGCTATAAATTGATTAGCTTGAAGGAAGGTATTGAATGCTTTTTATGTCAAAATCTGGGGCAATCAGTATCTCTTACTCCAACATTGATGATACTTGGATTTGATGAAAGCTTCCATTTAGATCATCGCTCAGTTTATTTTTGTTTTATGGCAACTGCTATTTATCATATACTTTTAACCACTAGGTGGAAGGACGCAGATCCCCCTACATACCAGGCTTGGTATGCCAGAGTCTATCATATTTTTAATTTAGAGTTGATACTCTATAAATGTAAGGGTAGGAGTGGGATGGCAAGGGCTCATAAAATTTGGGGGCCAATGATGGAATAATTACCGTCTTAGGTGGCGAACCTGGGTCGGTAATATGGATTATGGATAAAGATAAACTATGCCCAGGAAGTAAGGGTCTGTCAGGTCAGCATATTATTCTTTGCTATTTTGTGTTTGCTTTGTCAAAGGAAATATGTTGTTGTAATGTTTCTGTTTGCTCATTGGTATGTCTTTGAATTAATTAATGTACTATTGCTGCCTGTATAAAATAAAATAAATTAAAAAAAAAAAAAGAAACTGAAAGGAGCCTTTAGGCTCCTTTCAGTTTCACTTTCTACGTGCTCAGGGGGCTATCTCAGCCCCCTGAGCCTGTAGAAAGATGGGAGGGGTATCATTGGAAAGGGGAGAATCTCCCCTTTCCAATGGTTCTCCCCAGTGGATTCCTGCTTGGGGATCGCCCCAGGAGGGCGATCCTCAAGCAGGGATCCACCCACTAGACACCAGGGAGAGGGGAGCGGCCCCTTGGGCAAGGGCCTTTGCTCCCCCCAATAAAAATTAGTCTAATTCAGAATTTCTGCCCCCCCGGGGGGGGGACAGGAAGCCCAGTAGACGCCAGGGATTTTTTTATGGGCAATTGTTTTTTAGAGAGGGGGGCTGCCCAAAATGGGTATGCCAATGCCCCCAACCCTTCCATAAATACAGCCTTTCTGCCCCCCGGGGGGGGGGCAGAAAGCCCACTAGACGCCAGGGATGTTGGGGGGGGTCAATTTAATTTGGGCACAAGTGAGGTATCATTTTACTCGGGAGACTGAGAAGAACGCTGTGGGGTAGGAAATTTGTGCCGGCACAGTGATTCCACCCCAAAATATGTGGAAATTGTGTTTTTTTCAGCTAAATTTGAGGTTTGCAGGGGAGTCTGTGTAGGATAACGTTGGGGGACCCATGCAAGCCATACCTCGCTGGACTCCCCCGTTTGTCTAGTTTTCAGAAATGTGTGGGTTTGGTAGTTTCCCAAGATGGCCACCGGGCCCGGGGCCAAAAAACCAGCCCCCCCCAAAACCAGGTAGTTTTATAGGTAATTTTGAAGTCTCCACAGTACGATTTGGGCCATTTCCTGTTGCAGCCGCTATGCCTACCCACACATGTGATGTACCATTTTTATCGGGAGACCTGGGGGAATGCTGGATAGTAAGAAATTTGTGTCAGCCCAGTGAACCTACAACTTTCTCACACAGAAATGTGAGAAAAAATTGATTTTATTCAACAAAATTTGAGGTTTGCAGGGGATTCTGGGTAGGGAAATGTTGTAGGCCCAACGCAAGCCATACCGTGCTGGACTCCCCTGGGTGTCTAGTTTTCAGAAATGTGTAGGTTTGGTAGGTTTCCCTAGATGTCTGCCAAGCTCGCCATAGGACCCCCTTTGCAAAACCAGGTTGTTTTGTGATAGGTCATTTTGATGTTGTCTCAATAGGTTTTGGTGCCCTTGCCTGTCGCGGGTACTTGACCCACCCATGCGAGTGAGGTGCCATTTTTATTGGTAGACCAGGGGGAACGCTGGGTGGTAGGAAATTTGTGGATCCACGCAGATTCCAGAACTTTCCCACACAGAAATTTGAGAAAAACGTGATTTTTTCAGCTAAATTTGAGATTTGCAAGGGATTCTGGCTAGGGAAATGTTGGGGGACCAATGCAAGCCATACTTTCCTGGGCTCCCCCGGGTGCCTAGTTTTCAGAAATGTGTGGGTTTGATAGGTTTCTCTAGATGGGCGCTGACGCCGGAGCCAAAAACTCATGGGACCCCACTTGCAAAACCAGGTTGTTTGGTGATAGGTCATTTTGATGTCTCCTCAATATGTTTTGGGCCCTTGCCTGTCACGGGTACTTGGCCCACCCACACAAGTGAGGTACTATTTCACTCGGAAGATTTTGGGGAATGCCGGGTGGGTGGAATTTTGTGGATCCACGCAGATTCCAGAACTTTCCACCACAGAAATGTGAGGAAAATGATTGATTTTTTTTTTTTTTTTTACAAATTTTGAATTTTGCAAGAGATTCTGGGTAACAGAACCTGGTGGGAGACAGACAAGTCATCCCATCCTGGATTCCCCTAGGTGTCTAGTTTTAAACAATGTATAGGTTCGCTAGGTTTCCCTAGGTGCCGGCAGAGTTAGGGTTCAAAATCTACAACTAGGCACTTTGCGAAAAAGGGTCAGTTTTCACTGTGAAAATGTGGTGTGTCATCGTTGCGTTTTGGGCCGTTTCCTGTCGCGGTTACTAGGCCTACCCACACAAGTGAGGTACCATTTTTCACAGAAGACTTTGGGAAACGCAGGGTGTGTGGAATTTTCTGGATCCACGCAGATTCCACAACTTTCCACCACAGAAATGTGAGGTAAATGTGTTTTTTTTTAAAAAAGTTTGGGGTTTTCAAGGGATTCTGGGTAACAGAACCTGGTGAGAGCCAGACAAGTCACCCCATCCTGGATTACCCTGGGTGTCTAGTTTTCACAAATGTATAGGTTTGCTAGGTTTCCCTAGGTGCCGGCAGACCTAACGCTCAAAATTTACAGCTAGGCACTTTGCAAAAAAAGGGTCAGTTTTCACTGTGAAAATGTGGTGTGCCCACGTTGCGTTTTGGGAAGTCGTTTCCTGTCGCAGACACTAGGCCTACCCACACAAGTGAGGTACCATTTTTCTTGGAAGACTTTGGGGACTGCGGTGTGGGTGGAATTGTGTGGATCCACACAGATTCCAGAACTTTCCACCACAGAAATGTGACGAAAATGTATTTTTTATTTTTTACAAATTTCTAGGTTTGCAAGGGATTCTGGGTAATAGAACCTGTTGAGAGCCAGTCAAGTCACCCCATCCTGTATTCCCCTGAGTGTCTAGTTTTCATAAATGTATAGGTTTGCTAGGTTTCCCTAGGTGCTGGCAGAGCTGGGGTTCAAAATCTACAGCTAGGCACTTTGCAAAAAAATGGGTCAGTTTTCACTGTAAAAATAAAGTGTCCACATTGCGTTCTGAGCCGTTTCCTGTCGAGGGTACAAGGCTAACCCACACAAGTGAGGTACCATTTTTATTGGGAGACTTATGGTAATATAGAATTGTAGAGCAACTGTTATTACCTATTGACTTTTGATGCATTTCTGCCTTCCAAATGAAAGACAATGTGTAAAAAACAGAAGTCATTTTGAAAAATTACCTATAATTCTCATGCTAGTATGGGTACTCACAATTTCGGAAATGTGCAAATATCTACTGTTTCTAAACTCTATATTTTGCTCCAATTTCAGAAATACATAGGTGTCTTTCATACCAATTTTTCCATGTATATATTTTCCCAAATTAATTGCTATATACCAGGTACATCATAAAAAAACATTGCAAGACGCTGCTCAGTTATTGGATCTGGGTTCATCAGGTTCTCTCTGAACCTACAAGTCCTATATATCCCCAACAACCAGAAAGGTCCAGCGGATGTAACGGTATATTGCTTTCAAACAGCTGTCATAATTTGAAAAAGTTACAGGTGAAAACGTTGACACAAATGGCTGTTTTTTTCAACTAATTTTCAATTTGTCCTATATTCATCTGTTAGTTTCTATAAAGAAACCTTGAAGCCTCTACACAAATGACCCCTTGCTGAATTCAGATTTGTGTCTAATTTTCTAAAATGTATAACTTTTGAGGGGCCATTATTGCTTTCATACCCATTTCTACCATTAACTGGAAGGAGGTTGAAAGCACAAAAAATAGCTAAAATAGGCTATGTTCCAGAAAAATGCCAAAACTGTGTAATAAATGTTGGTTTTCTGACAAAAGTCTGCTTGTCCCTGAAAGCTGGGGAAATTGTGATTTCAGCACCATAAACCCTTTGTTTATACCATTTACAGGGAAAAAACCAGACGCTTTCATCTGTAGCCCTTTTTCCCATTTTAAAACAAAAAGAAAAATAGCGCTGTATTTTGGCTAATTTCTGGGTCCCCTCCAGGGGAATCCACATACCCTGGGTACCTTTAGAATACCCATGATGTTGGAAGAAAAGAACGCAAATTTGGCGTGGATACCTTATGTGGTCAAAAAGTTACAGGGGCCTAAGCGCAAACTACCCCAAGTAGCCAAAAAAAGGCTTAGCACAGGGTGAGGGGGTGGGTGGGGGGGAATGCCTAGCAGCGAAGGGGTTAAGGCGGTTGCCCTACTCTTCCTTGAGAAGAACCTCAGGGGAGGCTCAGGTTACATGCCGCTCACTGTTCAGCTACAAAGGCCTAGATCTGCCTTTTGTGGAATGCTGCTTCCCTTAGCAGGGACTTGGCATGTGTGGAGGACTGTGCCCGCGAGGAGGAGTTCTTCAATAACGTCCCTAGGATGTTCAGTCAGCAGAAAGGTTTTATAGCTATAGTTTCTGTTGGACAAACAGAGACAGAGGTGAAACTTATTTCTAATTAAACACTTCCTTCACAACCTGACGTATCCTTATACAGACAAGCATCAGTTCTGTGGCATGTGTGATACATTCAGACAGGTGTGTTGTTTTTAGCTAACAACAGTGTGCATTCTGGGACGTGTAGTGCAATGTTTTCCTAATAAAAGCATACCCTAAAAGCACCATACTTCAAAGGGTTATTGGACAAAAAGCTGGCACTGGCTGAGCTGAAGGTGGTGACATGAGGTCGCTCGGTGGCTGAGCATGTGGTGCAGACAATGTGTGATACTTGCATGGTTTGTACAACTTGAGGTGAGCCTTGGTCTGCAACATCAGAGGGACCCATCTGCTGTCTGAAGGGCAAGCTTGTAAGATGTGTGTAACATAAAGGACAGCTCTGCTGTTTGAAGCTACAGTCTTTGTGATCTGTATATTAAACAAAGGGGTAGTTCTGCTGTCTGAGCCTTTACAATCTGTTTAATGCTAGGGACAACCCTACCGCTGATGCCTGAGCAAATACAATCTGTCTAACCTAAGAGATAGCTGTGCTGTCCAAAGCATAAGCATGTAACATCTGTGTAACCTGAGACACAGCTCTGCTGTCTACAGTTCAAACCCAGAGGCTGTGCCTAAAAATCTGTTCTTGGAACATCCGGGGTCTAACTGACACCGAAGGCAAAAGGGACGCATTAGAATTCTTGAAGGACTATGACATCATAGCATTGCAAGAAACCTGGGCTTTAAGCTCAACCCCATGGCTAGATTACACCGCCTATGAATCAAACGCAACACCTTTGCGAGCAGAGGGACATGCCTCGGGAGGAGTGGCAATTTATATCAAAAACATCTTGGCAATCGAGGTATCCCAATCATGTGAAGGAAACGGTGATTACATATTCCTGAAGGCTAGGTTTTTACAAACCGAAACTTCCAGCCGGGATCAGCATCCATTGATCATAGGCTGTATTTATCTACATCCGTCTAAGCCTAAAAGAGAAACAACGCTAACCAAATGCTACCTGCAATAGGTGACCTTTACGCCGAACGACCAGATGATTTATGGATAATTATGGGAGATTTTAATGCTAATTTAATGGAACCGGAACTAAACTCCTCCTTGGTAGCCTTGGATGATTCCATCTGGTCTATTCCTGAAATAAGAAGCGAGTATCAACGTAAAGACAAACATGGACTTACATTGTCAGCCTATTTTAACCACCTGGGCTTTCTAATCCTAAAGGGAAGATCTGATCCTGGTCGTCCAGCAGCCTATGCTCACTTCTCTCACTCTAGGCTTGCCACTTTGGATTATATCTGGATTTCGATTGCCCACTTTCATGCTATACAAGGATTTGTTGTAATTCCCTCAGTGTCAAGCGACCATGCAATTATTGCCTGCGACATACCATCCATGCAATGTCATCGCCCAAAAATTAAAATGATTGATGAGGAGGAAAAATTAGAACCAATAAAAAAGAGAACTTGGTCGACAGAATACAAAGACAAAATCAATGACGAAGTGGAATTAACCTTGAACAGAGTAATAAAGGATAATAGCAAGTCAATCTTGATAAATTCATGGGAACATCTTGTGGAAGAGTTAAGGGAAAAACTAACCACCGGTACGAAGCCAAGACCCAATAATTCACCTTTAAAAGATGATTGCCTCACAAAACAAAAACAGTTCATTGGGATAATAAAGCGTAAATTAAACAACATGATGATGAAAACCTCCAACGACATTCATGGATACAGATTTGTCAAGGCAAAGGTTGCAGAAATTCGCTGGAACTATAGAAAAGTCAGATTCTCCTATCAGAGAATGATTGAAGAAAACCACTGGAATAAAGCACATGAAATAATAAAGTCACGAGATCAGAAGCGATTTTGGAAGTGAATTAACAATTGCTTCAAATCAAACCAGCGACCCACAACTTCAAATATCTTGCCCACAGCGTGGGAAACCCATATTGCAGCCCTCTATGTGGACCTACCAGGTGACATTAGCATAAACTCAAAAAGGAAGGCCATTAACAACGTACCGCGGTGCACGGAGTCATAAAATCGACCCAATGACCAAAGAGAACTAACACCATAAACAGTCATGCTCCTTATCAAAAAAATGTAACCTGGCGGGGCACCCGGTACAAATGGCGTCCGCCCATGGTATATAAAGGGAGGGCCCGAAAATAAGACCCCGTTATTTTAGGAATACAGATTGGGAAGAAACATCCTTGATTCATGGAGGGGCTCCCTTTTAGTGCCAATACTTTTAAAAAGTTTGCGATTCAACCTGGAAAAGTACAGAATGATCGCACTTTTAGACGCAGACGGGAAGTGCTACCCCAACGCATTACTTCAAGATCTGATGGCCTGGGCTGAACAGCACATCCTGATCCGGTACATGCAGACAGGCTTCCGTAAGGGATCTAACATTGAAGACAATCTGATCTGCATGTCCCATTTGATTGAAACAACGCTTGCAAGAAAAGGGAGAGCATTGTATTTAGCATATATCGACTTTCAAACAGCTTTTGACAGCGTGGTCCGCTCGAGACTGTGGTTGAAACTAAAAAATTGGGGCATTGATAACACACTATTAAACGCCCTGGAAACCTGGATTAAGATCAGAGCGTCAACTGACTGGTCCACGTCCAAAAACATGTAAACTGATAAAGGATTAAAGCAAGGATGCATACTGGCCCAAATTCTCTTTAACCTGTACTTGGCGGATTCACCCAAGCATCTGGCTGAGACTTGTGCCTTTCCCCCCAAACTCGTTGGAACTAAAATTCAATCGATGCAATATGCAGATGACACCAGACTGGTCGACCTAACTCAAATCGGGTTGTAGCGGCTTCTCACTGCACTGTCACTATACTGTAAAACAATTCACCTGAAAATAAACACTGCAAAAACCAAGGTGATAATAATCTCCAGGCAAATAAAGAGGAGAGTGCCATGGCACATCAATGGTAAACCCATCGAGATAGTTACAGTATATAAGTACCTGCGAGTCTGGATCGACCACAAAGGAAGGCAGTCCACTTACATTACCCCAATGCAAGGTTTGGCGCACTCTTTGGAGGGGGCTTTTTGCAGAGCAAGAAATACCATGACCTCTCCTGATCTTGCTCCCTTAATTCAAGCTATGTGGGCAAACGTTTTACCATCTGTGGCTCATGGCGCAATAGCCTTTAAAGACAGGATGTTATTGTGTCTTGACAGAGCTCAGCCAGCCTGCTTCCGTAAAGTATTCTTTCTACCTATCTCCACTTCTCACGCCCAAATCCACATGGAATTTAACCTGACATCTCAAAGATTTACACTAAAAGCCAGGTATATAGCATACTGACTAAAGGCAAAAGAAGCATGGGATAATTCACTAAAGAAGCTTATTTGGCATATGGTTCGCTCCCATACCTATGTTGGCAGCAGTTAAACTTTTAATTAAACAAGCGAAAATAATGTTGGCGGACTGTGATGCAACAACTCTGAAAAACCTAAAGCATGGAGTCTGGGCATCATATTTATACAGCAGTGGGGGCCTGCCATATTACCTGTCTTCGCCCTTAAAGCCAGTAAAGAAGCGTCAATTAATGAGGCTACCATTTGGCTTGACCCCATTAATGGCCTATAAGTACTGCCAACGGTACAAAGAAATGTCAGTCACACACAGGGCCGGACTGGGAACAGAAACCGGCCCTGGCAATCTGCTCAGCCGGCCCCCCCTGGGGTGAGGGGGAGTGCAGCCGAGCAGTTTGCGAGGGCCGGTTTCGGACGATTTTGTTACAGGGGCCCGATATTGCCGATGCCGGGTAACAAAAACGGCCCGAAACTGGCCCCCACCCTAGCGGCCTACCAGGGAAACACCCTGTGCCCGCTATGGCTAGTCCAGCCCTGGTCACACAGTGTGGAGCATGTGGGGGAGAAGGGGAAACACTAATCCACATATTACGTATTTGTGAGAAACAACGCCTCCTGAGAATCTATTGGCTCCACCCCATTTGGCGTATTTTAAATGTACGGACATGTCAGGCAGCCCTGGTAGAGTGCATGAAAGTCGACTCAGCACAGCTGGCGGCCAGTTTTATGAAATTCCTGACATCTGTTAAAGCTATACTGGTCCACGACAACCCTACACAACTATAACTCTAAATGCCATGCAAATCATTTTAATGTCCATGCTTCCACAGCTGACAACGTGATGTTTAAATATTTTACCTAGATTAATGGGATGTCACCCCCTAATTTTAACTTTTGGAAATCATGCACTTTATACTTTATTTATTCTGTTTTTATGTTGGATTGCAAAGATTTTAATTAATTGTGCAATACAAATTATCTACCTGGGGAGCTGGGTCCGCACCTGAGGACATTTGATGATGAAGGTGCACACCTGAGGCTGCACACAGACATTTGAGACTGAATATTATCATATGAGCTTACACATGGTCGTACAGTACTTACCTGAGTATGTGATGGATGCTCCATGCACTTCATGGCTGTACCCCAGACATAACATGGCGTCACCCTGATTAATGTTTAGGTGGTAACAAAAGTGGACATGTGCCTGCTTTACATACTTCTTTTGTTATTTACCCGACATTGCTCTTCGTGTACTTACGGTAGGTGTTTACTTTCAGACATGTCAAGCTCTGTGGTGTAAATGTAATATCCTTGGATGTAACTGGAGTGGGGGGGGGTCAATGATCATATGACATCGCTTTCTGGATGTTATCAGTCATGTGATATCACTTCCTGTGCTATGATCGGCGAAGGAAGAAGGCTGCGCCCGGAGCAGGGGGCGGCTTCTGCATGGTGGGCAGGCGCGTTGCGTCCATTGGGGCGTTGCCCCCCCCGCCCGCAGCAGCTCACTCGGTGTCTTTGAACTTAAGTAAACTCTCAGTTTACTTAAGTTCAGAGACACGAGGGAAAACTGACAATCATGTCAGTCAGCATGACGTTGGACCGCCAACCCCCTTCAGAGTCTGAAGGGGGTGGGCAGTCCTGCGTCATGTTGACTGACATGCATTGTCAGTCAGACGTCACCAGAGGCATGCAGCAGCAGTGCACAATGCACAAGTGCGCATGAGTGGGGACGTTTGGAGAATTTTTCCTCCATGCCCACTCATGCGCACTAGTGGCTGCACAGGCTGGCGCATGCCCATTAGGAGAGCGAGGGTTGAGCAAAGGCTCAAACCTCAGTCTCCTAATGGGCAGGCGGGTGTAGCGTAAGCTGTGCCCTCAACCAATCCTGGCGCTGCTGGCAGCGCCAGGATTGGCTGAGAGGGGTTGCCACCCACTAGACAGCAGTGATGCGGCTGTTCCCGAGTGTAGGCGCCAACAGACCCGGCGAGGCGGCGCGGACCTGCCTGATCAGGTAGGAATGGATTTTTATTTTATTTTATTTTAAAACTCCCCCCACCCAGCACCCACGCGCGACACCCCCTCACCCCAGCTGACACCCCCCCCGCGAATGTCTCCAGCCGCCACTGATATCGCCACATAGCTGCCTGGCTAGCACCTGCATATTATTATCAACTTTAGGAGGGAAAGTTCTTGTCACAATCTCACAGAGGTTATGTATTCAATTTGGACTATAACTGAATCCCTTTGTGTCTCCTAAACACGAACTGCGCGATGGCTGTAACGGAGGTAAGCTTTTATACTCCAAGCCTCCCCCATTAAAAACTCACATTGCTATCTTATTACGGGATGAATGTGTATTGTGACGGTGCTGCTTCTGGCTCCGGCTGCTGAATGCTGTTCTGGCTCCAGTGACTGTGTCCGCATAAGGTTACCTGGTCTCTGGAGGAGGACACTCGGTTGTTGGGTGTCAGAAGTTCTTTGTTGCGCTTCTTGCGAGGTGGCTGCTGCGATCTCTCGCGGCAGAGAGGTGGAAGACTACACCCCCCAGAAGCCCCTGCAGCGGCCCCGCCCCAAACAAGCACGCTTCCGTGCCCGGAGGCGCTCTTAAGCGTCAGGCTCCCTCGGTGGATCAGGAGTCTCATTTTTTGCAGTGACTGTGTCCGCATAAGGTTACCTGGTCTCTGGAGGAGGACACTCGGTTGTTGGGAGTCAGAAGTTCTTCGTTGCGCTTCTTGCGAGGTGGCTGCTGCGATCTCTTGTGGCAGAGAGGTGGAAGACTACACACCCCAGAAGCCCCTGCAGCGGCCCCGCCCCAAACAAGCACGCTTCCGTGCCCGGAGGCGCTCTTAAGCGTCAGGCTACCTCCGCGTCGCGGGACGCATGCGGGCGTCGCCGGGCTAAGCCCGGGCAAAGGGCGGGCCCTCTGTGGCCCTCAGAGGATAGAAGACACTGGGCTGGGCCAGAAATCCTGCTCCCACGAAGCCGCTAGCTGGAATACGGGCACACACAGTGAGATCTGAGACATTATATTGTATATGGGAGTTTGAATTTGGTTGTAATAGTTTTTAAATGTGCAATTTCACCAGTTGATGGTGTAATTATTAGTATAATTCTGTAAGCTTTATTCTGGGTTGTTTTCTCCTACCAACATGTCGAAACAGAAGGCCCCTTCTGGGCCACGCACTATGGATAATTATTTGGTGCAGGTGGTGAGCAAAATAAATACTGAAAGGCGGCAGTCATTAGGGATAAGCAGCTCTCCACCGCCGGTAACCCTTACTCAGGGCCCGCCAGTTTCTATAGTATTGGATGAGAATAGTCGATTCAATATCACTAATGTAGATGTTTTAGCTGAGGGACTACCCGATCTTGAGCAGACTTCCCCCATTTCAGTGGATCTAGATTATTGCACTGATAAGGTAGTACAATGTTTCCCTACCCCAATAGCGCGGGTAGTTAGAACGTGTAGGAAAACTCAAAATAAAAAGGGGGGAACACGAATTACAAGGAAACGGGTAGCCTCACCATTAAAATATTCTGAAATAGACGTGGCTGCGAAGTCTAACGATGTTAGTTTAGATGGTGATATGACAAAGCACATAGAGGATATTATTGATTTAAAAATCAGAGGCATTATACACCCACTTGTGTCAAAAATTGAAGCATTAACGGCAGAAGCCGCTAGATTGGGCAGACTTCTTAAAAAGGCCATGGAAGAACCAGGAAGAGTAACTACTGCCACAACTAATGGTAAATGTAATACTCAGGAAGTTCTCTCTATTAAGGCTACAGGCAGTAAAGAGAATGTTATAGTTAACCCCATAGTTAACCCCATATCCCCTGAAGTGCCAATTTGTAGTGGCAGTCAGGATGCAACTGTTAACAAAAACAATGAGGGTTGGGAAGAAATAAATAGAGGGCACGTTACTAACCTCCCACCCGAGTGTGCACTATACGTGGTAGTGTTAACAAATGTACTACCGCTAGAAAGCAGGGGACATCAAGAGACACATGACTCTTTAAAAAGTAAATGTTTATCCTGGTTGAATAGACAATGTGGTTTTCCGTTAAATTTTTCTGACCAAGTCTTGACTACCAGGAGGGTTAAATGGATAGGGAGTTCCAGGAAAAGCTCAAAGGGGGATTGTGTGATTGTAAACTTTAAATATCCACAACATGTTGCCACTGTCCTCCTAAGAGCTGCATCTCTTCCAACCTTTGATGCCAATGTATGCGTTCGATCATTAGGTTTCTTTTATAGTCACCTTAATATTAATCAACGCGAGAATAGTGCAATTATTACCCACCCGGTTACCCATAGACCTCATTTTGGTATCCCAACTCAAAATAGATTTCATGCCCTTAGCTCCCTGGACTCTAATGACTGACTTATACAAGAGAGAGAGAGATGTACTCAGGGAGGACCAAAGGATTTGGTGTAGACGACCGTGCTGACAACATTATACTTACGGCCACACCATCCACGCCCCCTTTGACTAAAGTAGAGATTGTTGGTGAGGGTCTTGTGGATCAATGTAATCTGGGGCAATCTATTGGGGGGGACACTGTCACTGAACATGTTATTGGCCCTGTAACTAGGAATGCTACCAGAATAGGCACATGTGCCAGATTGGTTTGCTGGACCGTGGCCGGTTTAAAATCCAAGGGTAGAGATCCAGGCTGGGAAACTTTTATTATTAAGTATGACATCATATGTTTCCAAGAAACCTGGTGTAAAGGAGATGTTGAAAACAACAGCACAAGTAGCACCACTCAAAAATGTCCAAGTATAATGTAAATCAATCCATATCCATAAGGTTTCTTTTCAGAGCAATCTTCTTTATTTCAATTGTTATGTACACATAAAAACAGCCAAAGCAGCCGACGCGTTTGGTCCAACTCGGGACTTCTTCAGGGCTGCAACAAATTTTACAAAAAATATATACAATAAATAACATGCATGAGCAAACGGCACAGACATTAAAAACATTACAATCATCAATTTAATTGAAGTATCGAAAATCCTAAGGACCAAATTGTATGTAAAGATAGAACTGTACATCATTTTATAAATATTGACCAACATCCAGACATTTATGGTTATCAACAAACCTTAATTAATCACCCCATCAATATCAACATACAATAATTAGCACAAAAACAACTTCTCATTGTGGTAAGTATAGGCTAGCATTTCGTTATTTTTTTTAAGGATATAATCTAACCTATAACTAACATACATCCTGTCCTCACTAGAGAATTTGTGTTCGAAAGAAAAATATAAGAGAATATACAAAAGAGAGAAAAAATCAAGTAGAGGGATGTAAAAGATAATAGGGAATGGGGTAGGTACCCACCAAGAGAATCGCTGTATTGGTACTAGGAATGGTTGCTAATATTCCTTCTTCTGTATCTCAATGGTCATGGTCTCTAAAAGATCTATCTATGTCACTAGGAAAAAATAAAACACGGATAAGTATACAAAATACGCTAAGTCCAACCATCTGTTATTTCAGTAATCTGACACCAAAACCAAAAAAGCCGGTGTATGCACTCACTTCAGAAAGATGTGTACCTTGTTTCCAAAGTCAAAGGAAAAGAGTAATAGTTAGGTCACTGAACCGGGTCCTATCCTTCCGTCATTAATCCTATTTCAATTCTGTCCAAGAGTGCGAAGGGTAATCTCACTCCCTCGAATAATGTCAGTAGTTCAGATGCCTAAAGACAAATAATCCGTTGTAAATATTTAAAATTTAAGCACAATATGCACAAAAGAGTTCACTAAAAAAAAATATATTTTTAAGCAGAAACCCCCAAGTCGTTCATTATTTGATTTTTGAAAGACATGAAAAAATAATATCTTATATGGAATAGTGCATCAATGGGGGGCCCAAAAAATACCTAAAAACCTCCATGTATCATTACAAAGAAAGACCAGCAAGGTTTGCTAACAATACCCCCAGAAAAGCAAGTAGAGAAGAACCAGTCCGTCGACCTACCCGATTCCACATCTGCCCACGCAAGAGTCGTCATGTCAGTCAGGTACAGCAGAACCAGTGGAGCCAGGCATGCTGTTTTTATAGGGCTAAAGGTGCATATTCATTTGATGCACCTGAGTTCGAGTCCTAAGGCGTTAGATCAAATCCAGCCGGTGTTTCGGAAAAAACACCCGCCATCTTAGAAGGGTAAAAACGCCCCGCAAAATCCGCAAGAAACCGGTATTTATGTCATTCCCTAATAAACAACAAGATCCCATAGTAATTAATGTGAAGACTAAATTACGATGGAATAAAAAACAAATTCGTAACTAGATACAAATCAGGTAAATAATAAACCGAATTAAGTATCGTATGTTCAAAATCAAGAAAGCGTCGCCATCTTGAAAGGGTAAAATCACCCCTTATCGATATTGAGAAGAAAAGGCGCATAAATGAATCATCCGTTACCAGATGTAACTAGTCAAAAACACGGTGAGTATAACCTGTGTGGACACAGTTAATTAAATGAAAGTCGGGTAAAAATTTACCCGAATTAAATATCGTATGTTCGAAATGGAAAACGCGTCGCCATCTTGAAAGGGTAAACCCACCCCTTATCGATATTAAGAAGAGAAGGCGCATAGGTGCATAATCCGTTACCTGATGGAACTAATCAAAAAAAACAATGAGTATAACCTATATGAACGCTGATAGTTTAGTGAACTATTATAAAAAACGGATTTAAGGGACGCGGCCGCCATCTTGGAACGGTTACTCGCCCTATTAAACCATAGGAGAAATAGTCACATTAACTGGTACAGAAGAGGGAAAGTGCCCGACGTAACTGCCAGTATACAATAATACTGACCATGGTGGGAAAGTTTGAGGGGAATGTTCAGAAAAAAGTATGTGCAGACGCTACTTTAAACAGATAAAGATCGTAGCTAACCCTTCAGTCCTACCGGAGAAAGTCAACAGACACACGGGTGCCCCCGTTACTGGAGTGGCTGGTGTGGGACATATGCATATTCGTAACTAAAGACCATAGTTAATATTCAGGGTCAGAATAGAATAAGTTACTGTAAATGACTATCTGGTGTGGGATATATACACGCCCATCACCCAAAAACCACATCAAAAATTTAGGGTCAAACAGGAAAATGTCAATATCCAAATACAAACCAAAGCTGGTGTTCGACGTCAAGACAAACGGGGGGGGCAAAAGAAGTTGGAAAGGAAATCGTTGCAGTAATGAATGAGAAAAGGTGATGATGTAAAAAGAAGGGGTTACCTAGGTTGGTTAGTTCTCACCCAAAGTGCCTAGGTCTGAATCAGGCATCATTTATAGGAAATAGTGCATTTCAGTTTCACCATTATGTCCCATTTCAACACTTCTAAGTCTGCATATCCAACTAGCCTCGTTCCTTCGTAGTTCCTGCTCTCTGTTGCCTCCCCTCGGTGAAACCGGTATGTGCTCTATCCCAATGAACCATAATTCTTCGGGTTTATGTTGTTTTGTTTGCATATGGGTGATGAGGGGATATCTCAGGTCCCCATTTCTTACTGCTCTAAGGTGTTCTTGGATTCTAGTCCTTAGTTCCCTTATAGTGCTCCCTACGTATATCATATTACATGGACAACCCAAAATATATGTGGCAAATTTGGTTTTACATGTAATAATATGTTTAATCCTGTGTACTTTCTCGGTGTTAAATTGGAAAGTGCGAGTCCTATTTCTTCCTATCTTACATGCGCAATATTTCGTGCATGTAAAGAAAAGGGGTTTCTTCGAGAAAGTACACAGTACGAAGAATTATGGTTCATTGGGATAGACCACATACCGGTTTCACCGAGGGGAGGCAACAGAGAGCAGGAACTACGAAGGAACGAGGCTAGTTGGATATGCAGACTTAGAAGTGTTGAAATGGGACATAATGGTGAAACTGAAATGCACTATTTCCTATAAATGATGCCTGATTCAGACCTAGGCACTTTGGGTGAGAACTAACCAACCTAGGTAACCCCTTCTTTTTACATCATCACCTTTTCTCATTCATTACTGCAACGATTTCCTTTCCAACTTCTTTTGCCCCCCCCCCGTTTGTCTTGACGTCGAACACCAGCTTTGGTTTGTATTTGGATATTGACATTTTCATGTTTGACCCTAAATTTTTGATGTGGTTTTTGGGTGATGGGCGTGTATATATCCCACACCAGATAGTCATTTACATTAACTTATTCTATTCTGACCCTGAATATTGACTATGGTCTTTTGTTACGAATATGCATATGTCCCACACCAGCCACTCCAGTAACGGGGGCACCCGTGTGTCTGTTGACTTTCTCCGGTAGGACTGAAGGGTTAGCTACGATCTTTATCTGTTTAAAGTAGCGTCTGCACATACTTTTTTCTGAACATTCCCCTCAAACTTTCCCACCACGGTCAGTATTATTGTATACTGGCAGTTACGTCGGGCACTTTCCCTCTTCTGTACCAGTTAATGTGACTATTTCTCCTATGGTTTAATAGGGCGAGTAACCGTTCCAAGATGGCGGCCGCGTCCCTTAAATCCGTTTTTTATAATAGTTCACTAAACTATCAGCGTTCATATAGGTTATACTCATTTTTTTTTTTGATTAGTTCCATCAGGTAACGGATTATGCACCTATGCGCCTTCTCTTCTTAATATCGATATGGTGTGGGTTTACCCTTTCAAGATGGCGACGCGTTTTCCATTTCGAACATACGATATTTAATTCGGGTAAATTTTTACCCGACTTTCATTTAATTAACTGTGTCCACACAGGTTATACTCACCGTGTTTTTGACTATTTACATCTGGTAACGGATGATTCATTTATGCGCCTTTTCTTCTCAATATCGATAAGGGATGATTTTACCCTTTCAAGATGGCGACGCTTTCTTGATTTTGAACATACGATACTTAATTCGGTTTATTATTTACCTGATTTGTATCTAGTTACGAATTTGTTTTTTATTCCATCGTAATTTAGTCTTCACATTAATTACTATGGGATCTTGTTGTTTATTAGGGAATGACATAAATACCGGTTTCTTGCGGATTTTGCGGGGCGTTTTTACCCTTCTAAGATGGCGGGTGTTTTTTCCGAAACACCGGCTGGATTTGATCTAACGCCTTAGGACTCGAACTCAGGTGCATCAAATGAATATGCACCTTTAGCCCTATAAAAACAGCATGCCTGGCTCCACTGGTTCTGCTGTTCCTGACTGACATGACGACTCTTGCGTGGGCAGATGTGGAATCGGGTAGGTCGACGGACTGGTTCTTCTCTACTTGCTTTTCTGGGGGTATTGTTAGCAAACCTTGCTGGTCTTTCTTTGTAATGATACATGGAGGTTTTTAGGTATTTTTTGGGCCCCCCATTGATGCACTATTCCATATAAGATATTATGTTTTCATGTCTTTCAAAAATCAAATAATGAACGACTTGGGGGTTTCTGCTTAAAAATATATATTTTTTTAGTGAACTCTTTTGTGCATATTGTGCTTAAATTTTAAATAATTACAACGGATTATTTGTCTTTAGGCATCTGAACTACTGACATTATTCGAGGGAGTGAGATTACCCTTCGCACTCTTGGACAGAATTGAAATAGGATTAATGACGGAAGGATAGGACCCGGTTCAGTGACCTAACTATTACTCTTTTCCTTTGACTTTGGAAACAAGGTACACATCTTTCTGAAGTGAGTGCATACACCGCCTTTTTTGGTTTTGGTGTCAGATTACTGAAATAACAGATGGTTGGATTTAGCGTATTTTGTAAACTTATCCGTGTTTTATTTTTTCCTAGTGACATAGATAGATCTTTTAGAGACCATGACCATTGAGATACAGAAGAAGGAATATTAGCAATCATTCCTAGTACCAATACAGCGATTCTCTTGGTGGGTACCTACCCCATTCCCTATTATCTTTTACATCCCTCTACTTGATTTTTTCTCTCTTTTGTATATTCTCTTATATTTTTCTTTCGAACACAAATTCTCTAGTGAGGACAGGATGTATGTTAGTTATAGGTTAGATTATATCCTTTAAAAAAATAACGAAATGCTAGCCTATACTTACCACAATGAGAAGTTGTTTTTGTGATAATTATTGTATGTTGATATTGATGGGGTGATTAATTAAGGTTTGTTGATAACCATAAATGTCTGGATGTTGGTCAATATTTATAAAATGATGTACAGTTCTATCTTTACATACAATTTGGTCCTTAGGATTTTCGATACTTCAATTAAATTGATGATTGTAATGTTTTTAATGTCTGTGCCGTTTGCTCATGCATGTTATTTATTGTATATATTTTTTGTAAAATTTGTTGCAGCCCTGAAGAAGTCCCGAGTTGGACGAAACACGTCGGCTGCTTTGGCTGTTTTTATGTGTACATAACAATTGAAATAAAGAAGATTGCTCTGAAAAGAAACCTTATGGATATGGATTGATTTACATTATACTTGGACATTTTTGAGTGGTGCTACTTGTGCTGTTGTTTTCTACTTCCATTCCATTTTTTGGAATAACACTGTGTTGGCGGGTGTTAATCAAGTTTGCACACTCCTGGTGAATGAAAATATTATCACCATTAGATATGATGGGTTAATTTGGAATCCGGTGCTGTCCTAGAGGGATACAGCTAACTTTGCTTTGCCGTTTGTGTAAAGGAGATGTTGATTATGAGGGATTTGTGTCATATAACCTACCAGCACAGGGAGAGGGTCCTGGCAGAGCCAAGGGGGGTTTACTTATACTTATATCGGTTCACCGCCGAATATCGGTGAAAAAGTATATACCGGTAGGTGATCTTGTTCAGATACTCTGGATCTCTGAAAGTTAAGGCCCTAATATCCTTCTGATCAATTATTACAATAATATCTTCGATAGCACCAGGGGTAAAATAGCAATAGATCTGGCCAACACCATTGATATTTTGAGTTCGGAATCTAACGCCGTATTCGATATTATTTGGTGTGGGGATTTTAACACTACGTTGTGTGAACTGCTACCCTTAAAGGTATGTGGGGTTACTAATAACACGGGATGGGACGTTCCGCACTTTGGCCATGACACTTATGGGGAAACCTTGAATAAATTAATGGGATGTCATGACCTCGAAATACTGGATTGCTGCAAGGATGGCAACGGCTTGCCCATCCCTACCTTTAAAAACTGGCGTTCTAATTCGGTGATTGACCATGTGATAGTATCTTCTAGTATTGTCGACTGTTTTGCCCCACTGGAAATTGAAATATCATCCACAAGTGATCACAAATGTATTATCGTGACCACGACTTTGTGGGAGGACGATGATGTAGAGGTGGGGACAACAATTGATAACATAGAAGTTCACCGGGTTAACGGGGTAAGACTTAGGTGGGTAGGGGAAAAACCTTCAGAATTGACCACATCTATAATAAAGGGGAATTTGGTAGACATTGTTTTTATTTTAGAAAATAGATTCGACCATGAGCGGGTCTTATCTTCTTTTAAAGAGATCAATACTGCCATTGATGCTAAGTTTACCGGACGTAATAAGGGTTGCTTAAGAAATGGACCTGGCTGGTTTGACCACACCTGTTCAGCAGCTCTGACTAGCCTCAAGCTGGCTTTAGCAATGAAGCCCAGGGATAAAAACTTAGTAATAAATCTTAGGATAGACTACAAAAACGCTATTAAATTTAGAAAGGGGGTTCTACAGCAGCAAGCCTGGGATTCACTTAACCAAGCTGCAGAACTATCTAACTACACATTATTTTGGACAACAGTTAACTCACCATTCCTTAAAGAGGCCAATGTACCCGAATTAACATCAAATGTTTCAAGTGAAGGATGGATTACCCACTTTTCGACAATTTTTGACTCTAGTAAAACTGTTGATGCTGGTTCATCTAGTTGGCCTATTTTGCCACTTGATATCACAGTGGAAGAGGTCGAAAGTGAGATTCGGGCGAGTAAGGGCGGGAAGGCTCAAGGCCCGGATGGGGTCCCGATCGACGTCTATAAAGCCGCGCCTAAAGTCTGGGGTCCCCTCTTGGCCGCTGTTTTTAATGCTGCTGTTTGTGCTGTGCCCCCTGTAACCTAGGGGGAGTCTATTATTGTCCCAATTTATAAAAAAGGAAGCAGGTCTGATGCAAAGAATTACCGTCCTGTTTCCTTATTGGACTCCTCTATAAAGGTTATGAGTAGAGTTATGCTTGTGAGACTGGAAGAATGGGCGGAACAGGACGGTATTCTGGCAGACAGCCAGTATGGTTTTAGGAAAGGAAGGGGTACGCTTGATCAATGTGTCAATTTAGAACTGTTGATCGGGAAGTACAGTGATGCAAAACCGGGACTTATGTACATGTGTTTTGCTGATTTAAGTAGCGCTTTCGACATGGTTGACCACTCAATTTTGTGGCCAACCTTGTTGAAACTGGGAGCTCCAGAGGGTATAATATTTTTTCTTGCCAGGTTGTATGAAAAATTAAAAACCTGTGTACGTTTTGGCAGGAAGGGAGAATGTACCCCAAACTTTAGTGTCAAACGTGGTATAAGGCAGGGTTGTGTTTTAGCTCCTCTTTTATTTATTTTATTTATTAATGGAATTGATGCTATTCTAAAGGAAGTTAACGCAGATGCTCCTATAATCAATGGTGTTTCAGTGCCGGTGTTATTATACGCCGATGATGCTGTTTTGTTATCCAGAACGTCTGTAGGATTGCAGCGGTTGATGGACAGTTTTGCTTCCTTTATTAAGGATAGGAAACTAGTTATTAATAAAGGAAAAACGTAGACCATGATTTGTGGTTCCAAGAATTTGAAACAGACTATGAAAAGGTATTTTATTGATAATGTAAAGGTGCAACAAGTGGATAAATTCTGTTATTTAGGTATTACTTTTTCTAATGATAAGAAGTGGACTTATGAATTTAATAATATACGCAACAAAATGGCTAGAAATGCCCACGGCATCTTTAGATTTGCCGCTAAAATTGGGGACCGGAGGACCGGGGACATGCTTAAAATTTACCAGGCCAGATGTGTAACAATTGCACTATATGGGGCAGGAATTTGGGGCTATTGTTGCGCCTATAGTTTGCAGCTGGAAGAAAACCTTTTTCTTAAAAAACTTCTATGCTTGCCCGCATCGGCCTCCAATGTTTTGAGTCACCAAGAATTATCTGTCTATTACTTACTTGACTTTTTATCCCTCAGGCCTTTGATGACCTGGCGGTCTATTTGGCTGAAGGATGAGAAGTCTTTTACAATTCCTGCGACTAGATAAATTTGTAGCAATACCCTGGATTAAATATATTATTGTATGTTTTGCAGATATTTTTAACCTGAACATTGTAAATGATCCCAAAGCAGTTCTACTGATCCCCAAAGTTGAGTTAAAAAGGGTTTTTCTGGCCTTTGCTGAGAGAAAGAGGGCTGTTGCCGCTGGAACTCTGTCCACTGTCATGTTTTATAACAGATACTTATCTACGGATGGATTTCCTGTCTATTTAACTTTGGTCACAAGACCATCACATAAATTTGTGTTAACAAGACTCAGATTCGGAATGGTGCACCATTTGGTGGCACATCCGACAATGAAAAAACATCCATCTGGGCCTTGTAGATGTCACGGGATTTCCACGCAAAGCACATTGCACTTTATGTTGTTTTGTAAATTGTATTCTAATTTTCGTGTTGCCCTCTTGAAACCTATGTTTGTTAAATATGGAATACGTACAGTCGAGCATGCAATGAAATTGATATTTAATTTGCAATCTGCGGATATTTGTTTTTATACTGCAACTTTTTTAAACAAATGCATCAATTCCAGGAAAAGTATGTGTTTTTAACTAATTGGATAAATGCTCCTATTTTAATCAGTTTTAATTAATTTATCGTGATTTTAATGTATTGTCATGTCTACTATAATTTGCCCTGTTTTCCCTTCTTACGTTTGTATATTGTGCTTTTATGGTCATTAATTTGTACCGAATAAAGCTTAATTGAATTGAATTGACCGACTTGTGTTCTTGGTTTCTCTCAAATGTAATTTCACTCTCAAGTAGAGTCGTCACCTTTTTAAGAAAAAAAATGTTGGCCACTTACTCCTCAACTTCAGGAAACTGTTAAAGACTTCCCTCTTCCCCCCTCCTTGCTAACCTGCCTATTGCTGTCTGTCACTCTGCTGCTGCTCTCATTCTTCTGTCATTAGCGCCAGGAAACCATTGGTGTCAGTGCGCTATATAAGCTTCATTTAACATAACATAACATAACGTATTTCTTACATAAAGATTTTGTGTACAGTTCCCGATATTCTTTTTTTAGTGTATGATCGAAACGTTAGAAGTCACGATAAAAAGGTTGTGAAAAAATATTGTTTAAATTCCTTTATATATTGAGAATTTCCTGCTGTTGTCTGCTAAGCCAGTATGTTCTCTGCCCACCGTAGTTCATTTGGTGTCTTGCCAGGCGTCCCCTGGCCGCTCTTAAGGTGTGCTTTTGTTCTCTAATTGTGCTTTGTCCCCTCTGCCTTTCTTCCCTATACTCTATTTCACTGAGTTTTCTTCAACTCATAGGATATCTAGTGATGACATTTAAATGTGACATTGACATTATATTTATAAAAGTCATATTGGAAGTTGTCGAAATTGTGACAGAAGCTGATGCCAATCACAACGAACGAGGAGTCACTGCGCATTTTT
The DNA here is from genome assembly GCF_964204655.1 of Triturus cristatus. Classification (NCBI taxonomy): domain Eukaryota; kingdom Metazoa; phylum Chordata; class Amphibia; order Caudata; family Salamandridae; genus Triturus; species Triturus cristatus. Next base: position 1,089,271,260 of record NC_140580.1, read on the forward strand.
CGATGGAATGTAATAGTTGCTGCTGCATTCATAACTGCACGGACACCTGCTGGGCTACAAGCACTGTAGGCATAGTCTGCAGCGGCCTCGTGCTGCACAAGAGAGTGCACAAGGCGTGCTGGTGCACGGATGGTGTCAGTCTCAGACATGAATGGTGGTGAGGCAGAGTTTTGCTGGTGCTCTACAGAAATCAGCATGGTAGCAACGCTGGCACAGACCCCAATGCAAGGAAATGCCCCCATCCCAGTGACTAGGCAGTAAACAAAATGAAAGCGGGGTACAAAGGGTCCTGTGTAATTCCTAGGTGCATTAATGATAGCTGTGTTCTTGCTACTTTACATCCCTTCACTTCCCTGCATGAGATCCATGTCTCCTATTTTCCTGCATGCCCGCCTCCCCACTCACAAACCTCACCAGCCGCCACTGATGGTGGGTGGATGGGGGCGGGCGCTTCTAAGATGTGCAACTATTGATGGCAAAAGAGGCAACAAAAAGGACGATTATGACGGTGTTCTCTTCCGTCCAATTCGGTTGTCAACCTCTCCACCCAAAAATCTGTCTTTCCTCTTACATTAGGGTCCTAGCCGGTGGCCCCAAACTCACCCTGGGGATTGTTGCTTCGAGTGGACATCTTGTCTGTACTCACTCTGACGTCACGTGCTGCTCAGCTCCCTCTGGTACTTAGCCGAGTCTCGAGTACATGTCTTTGTAACTGAGTGTAGTCTGGCGAGCCTCTGTTGCAGTCGCCCCTGCTGCCCCACTACCCTCCATCTCTCTCCTCTCCCCGATCCCAAAGTCGGCAGTCTAGCCGACGGACTGTCGGATACAGGTGAGAAGAAAGGGTGACATTCCTGCTATAGGGGGCTAGCTACATATGAAAGTTAATTCACCAAATGCGCATGAAAATTCCCAATTCTGAGGTAACCTGGAAAAACTCAAATAATTTGGAAAAACGGCAGACATCAGGAAGTAGATCAGTGCAGCCACTTGGGGGCGCCTTTAGGCGGTTGCCTTACTCTCCCTTGGGTACAGCCTCTGGAGTAACTGAGGGCACGTGACCTTCACTGTTCAGCTGCAAAGGCCTAGATCTGCCTTAGGAGGAACGATTTCACAGTTTTTCCCCAGTGCCATATTTTATAATAGAAAACAACACCGTTTATTTGGCGTTCATGTTATTATTATAGATGGAGAAACAGATCGCATGGGTTACCAATAAAACGATTCCCTTATGCTAATTTATGGAATTTGTAGCGTTTCTTTCACTGAACAGAAGAAAGTGGGGGTGGCGAAGACATGAAAACCTCACGTTTTGCAGAACACATTGAGCTACTACAAGTGTCATCTGTCTGCCTGTTTCTCCTTTACCTAAAACAACGAAAACAAGCCTTATCTACATGAAGTGGGTGGGAAGATGTTAAAGTAAAGAAGAGACGAGTGCACACAAACAGAATAAAGAGGCATAGAGAGGACAGGCGGTGACTGGGTGAGTGGTATGATCAGAGTCGGGCAGAGCTTAATTTGTGCCGGTGCTTTCCGGTGCTTAGCACCGGCACATACTTATTAGGGCCGGGTCTATGCGTCTGAAGCAGCATTATTCACATGTTATGATTACGATAATAGATAATGTAGTTGATTACTGTCCTTAGCACAGAGTAGTGTTGTTCTCGAAGCTCGACTGCTCCGGACTCGAGTCACGGTGAAGAAGATTGTTGCAAATTTGCGCAGTACAGGTGTTGCGCCGCAGCAGTGAGAGCCCGAGTCAAGATTCAGCCAAGAAGATGAATTTCCGATATGCTAGCATTCATTGGCAGGCCCTTAGGCCGGTGGGCGGGACACTGAGATTGGGCTGGATTTAGTTCTTCAGGGGGAGGGTTTGTGCGCCAGCGTGCGCAGATTTGATTCAGATTGGCGCTCACCGGCACCGAGTCCTAAGCATTCAAGGCGACGACGTTGTGGGCAGGCAGCAGCACCAGGCCCAGTTTATTTATAGATCAGTTAATAAAGGCACTAAGAGGCAGTGTGACCCGGCCCAGCCAACAATGTAACCGCAAGTAAGTACTATAGCAGTATTATAGACTATAGTAAATAGGCTAGCAGTAGCCATAAATGCGCCGTCGTTAGTGTCCGCCCGCTCCCAGACTATGGCGTAGTTTAGCCCGCCTAATGAGCCTCTTGGTGTGTGGCACTGCACCAGCAGCAGCATCAGTGTTTAAATTAAGATTTTCTTGTGCGGGCCCGGTCCACAAACATTATTTGTTTTTCTTATAATTTATTACACTTCGGGAGCGGCTGAGGGAAAGACGACCTAAACTTGCAACGCAGGTCGGGTGGCTGTGGCTTCGACTGCGAGGAATTGGCTCTTCGAAGTTCGCTGGGGTAGGCAGAGAGGACTTCCTCGGTCTCGGATCAGGTCAACGAAGAAGAGATTAGGTTTTGAATGATTTGTGTTCGTCAAAGACAATCAACATCGGTTAAATCAGAGATTCGACTCTTGGGCGTATTTCCATATTGGGCGTCGGCGATTTCTATGTGAACACACATTTCTTTTGACCTTTTCTAGCTAAAGAACAGCATAAGAAGCAGGCAGTGAGAGAGGAAACGAGCACCAGTCTGCCGAGCACCAGTCTAACGTACATGGACAGATTAATATCGTATCCGCTCCAGGCGACTGAGTTAGTGGCTTCTGTCTGCTGCTCCAGCCTGATCCCATTTCACCAACCTGGCAATGCCACAAACAGGGATCAGTGACAGGCACACGAATGGCCTGCAAAAGGCAAAAACTCTTTTAGTACACCGGCAATTAAAAAGGACATTGCCTAATTTGTAGAGCTTTTTATTAGCTTTTTGCTACAGCATTTTTATTTGTCAGAGGCATTATGCTCTTAGTCACCCAGCTACTCAGCTTTCCAGCTCACTGCATTTTTACGCCTATGCTGCACATCATTAGTAAATAAATTTTTTATCCCCGATGCTGAACTAGACATAAGGATTTTGTCAGTGGTTGGTTTAGATATGGTAGGTATGGAAAGTCAGTATGGTAGGTGTGGTAGATTATGATGGATTGGCTTGGTAAGTGTATGGTATGTAATTAAAGTTTGATACGGTATGGTATGTAATGTTAGTTATAGTATCTAAATTTAGAAATGGTATATATAAGGTATGGTCCAGAAGGGATGGTATATAAGGTTAGTTATGGAAAGCTTCCGCAGAACAGACAACGCAGCCACACAACTGCTTTTACATGTAAACGTACAGAAACCTTGTGGGACATGAAAGTCTATAAATTTAGGGGCCTATTTGTTTCAAAGTTGTTCTAAATGCTGCTAGAGAAAGTCATGAATGGATTTATTTTCAATTGCTTAAAGCAATGAAGGGGCGCGTCCTTTTTACTTCCTAGTACAAGTGCATTCTGTTTTCATCCCAAACCCAAAATACAGTACTGTAGCACCACTGGCTTATGTTTCTGAAAAATCAAACTGTGACTCTCACAAAGCATTGTGCTTAAACTATCACTAGGCCTCAGGAAAACAGAAAACCAGAAACTCTCCCACTGAATCTTCCCCTTGGCTCTCTACATAATATATTTAATTGCTCAGAAAGCATAAGTAGTCTGCCTATGCACACTTCTACAAAGTCTTTACATAATATATTACAAACTCAGCACTAACAGTAGGCACAGCTTGTAGGATATTAGAGAAGATAAATGAAATCACATTTATCTGCAAGGTAAGATTTAATACAGCTAAATTTTAACAAGTAAATGCAGACACTCTATATATAGACGTAAGCATTCGAAAATAGAGTAAACTATTCCTTTTCCAGTAGCATTTAAGTAACCTCTCTTGTACAGATGGGTCCAAGCTTTGTGTGTCCAGTAACACAGTTTACCATAATTATGAGAACCACGTGTATCGGGCTTGCTTACCTGCAACACTCTTTAACACCTATCAGATGTATGACGTGGTACTCTGTCTTTCTGTATTTTATTTGTATATGGCATGTATTATTAAGTGTATTATTTATCTGTATCTTTCTGTCCCCAGTTAAGTCACCTTGAAGTAGGGTCGTAGCTTTATTTGATACGAAACAAAGTCCCAAAAAACAAATACATATTTTTAGGAGCTGTGTGGGTGTTTAGTGGCAATAAGATAGGTCACATAGTCAAGTCAATTTTTTTATTCATAGTAAGCGGCGAGAGAGAATCGCTGCTTTTCCATCTTGACTGCTGCAAGTATGCACCTGCCCACGCAGCACATTTTTACAGTGGGTGTTCCAACTTTTTGAATACAGGTAATGCATGTTGATTCTTACTTTGATAAATGGTTAATCAGCTAACATTCAGTATGTAAGATATTAAATTCCCCAATGGTCACTTTAAAGATATTTTTTTACCCATATAAATGAGACATCTGGAGGATTCGGAGCATGAGCACACCAAGATGGCGGTTTTGCTTTGAAGCTCTGTTCCTTACTTACTGATATTATTCAGGTGGAATGTTGGTGGGTTAGAATGTGAAACGTGGGAGGAATCCTCAGTAAGAGTGGTTAGCAGCGGCAGTTGTTTAGTGGCAGCTCCATTCCTGGACGTGTCGAACTCGCCTCCTCTTCTTCTAGTGGATGCTTATCTGGAATAAATACCTACCTGTTTCACCACTTACAGCCCTTGAAAAATCTTAATAATGTTACTAGTGTGTTTTCACAACATTTTGATTCATTTTGTCACATAAATGTATCTTTAAACTCATAGACTCTGTTAAAAATGGCATACCCTAGTATTGTCCTTTAACCAAATCAACACATAGAGCACTGGAATTGTCCATTTTCAATGCATTAGCGATTCTAGCTAATTTATTCCTAAATTGTGCCTTGAATGCACTTTTGATTTAATCTTTTTTCAAAATGTTCACAGGGCAGGGGAACCCCCTATCAAAACCTTACTATGAGGAAGGCTCCATTGCTGAAATTCAGAACAGGTATGAGGTATTATTACATATGAGTTACAACCAGCTGAGGATGTGGGCAGCGACGGCCCGTGTAGGGCATTTTACCGGGGCGGTGACGTGGGGCAGAGGAGTGGCAGGGTGGGGGGTTGCAAAATGCGGCATGTGGCCAATTGCAGGTAAGTTACGAAAAAAATAGATCAAACGAATTTCGTTGCGCGCGCAGCATCGCCAAATGCGATGCAGCGTGCGTAACAAAATTCGTTTTTGTTTTTTTTCGTAATTTACCTGCAATCGGCCGTATGCCGCATTTTGCAAACCCCCACCCTGCCCCTCCTCTGCCCCACGTCACCGCCACGGTAAAACGCCCTACATGGGCTGTCGCTGGATGTGAGTGGAGCTGGAGAAAAGTAGGTGTGGCCTCCGACAAACATATGAGCACCTGCACTTCATATTTTACAAATTAAGCACTGGAGTCGGGAACAAACGAACAAAGCTGTGTCGGAGCCAGCGCCTCATTCATTATTCAAAGACTGCGCCTGGCACTTCGGAGCTGAAATGCTGCCTGCGTAAGCAGTCACAGGCACCCGTCAGACAGCTGGTTCATCCCGGGGTTAATATCCGCGAATAGTCGTTGGATGAACTCTTGAGGGCAGCAGGTACCTGCACTCGAGAGGAGTGCGTGGGCTGTGAGACACGGAGTGCCTGCACTTCGCTCTCTAGAGGAGTGTGTGAGCTCTGACACACGGAGTACGTGCACTTCACTCCCTAGAGGAGTGCGTGGGCTACGAGACAGGGTGTTCCTGCACTTCACTTCCTAGAGAAGGGCATGAACTGTGAGGCAGGGAGGGCCAGCACTTCACTCTCTAGAGGAGTGTGTGAGCTCTGACACATGGAGTACGTGCACTTCATTCCCGAGAGGAGTGCGTGGGCTACGAGACAGGGTGTTCCTGCACTTCACTTCCTAGAGAAGTGCATGAACTGTGAGGCAGGGAGGGCCAGCACTTCACTCTCTAGAGGAGTGTGTGAGCTCTCACACATGGAGTACGTGCACTTCATTCCCTAAAGGAGTGCGGGGTCTACGAAACAGGGCGTTCCTGCACTTCACTTCCTAGAGAAGTGCATGAACTGTGAGGCAGGGAGGGCCAGCACTTCACTCTCTAGAGGAGTGTGTGAGCTCTGACACACGGAGTACGTGCACTTCACTCCCTAGAGGAGTGCGTGGGCTACGAGACAGGGCGTTCCTGCACTTCACTTCCTAGAGAAGTGCATGAACTGTGAGGCAGGGAGGGCCAGCACTTCACTCTCTAGAGGAGTGTGTGAGCTCTGACACACGGAGTACGTGCACTTCACTCCCTAGAGAAGTGCGTGGGCTACGAGACAGGGTGTTCCTGCACTTCACTTCCTAGAGAAGTGCATGAACTGTGAGGCAGGGAGGGCCAGCACTTCACTATCTAGAGGAGCGTGTGAGCTCTGACACACGGAGTACGTGCACTTCACTCCCTAGAGGAGTGCGTGGGCTACGAGACAGGGTGTTCCTGCACTTCACTTCCTAGAGAAGTGCATGAACTGTGAGGCAGGGAGGGCCAGCACTTCACTCTCTAGAGGAGTGTGTGAGCTCTGACACACGGAGTACGTGCACTTCACTCCCTAGAGGAGTGCGTGGGCTACGAGACAGGGTGTTCCTGCACTTCACTTCCTAGAGAAGTGCATGAACTGTGAGGCAGGGAGGGCCAGCACTTCATTCTCTAGAGGAGTGTGTGAGCTCTGAAACATGGAGTACGTGCACTTCATTCCCGAGAGGAGTGCGTGGGCTACGAGACAGGGTGTTCCTGCACTTCACTTCCTAGAGAAGTGCATGAACTGTGAGGCAGGGAGGGCCAGCACTTCACTCTCTAGAGGAGTGTGTGAGCTCTGACACACGGAGTACGTGCACCTCATTCCCTAGAGGAGTGCGTGGGCTACGAGACAGGGTGTTCCTGCACTTCACTTCCTAGAGAAGGGCATGAACTGTGAGGCAGGGAGGGCCAGCACTTCACTCTCTAGAGGAGTGTGTGAGCTCTGACACATGGAGTACGTGCACTTCATTCCCGAGAGGAGTGCGTAGGCTATGAGACAGGGTGTTCCTGCACTTCACTTCCTAGAGAAGTGCATGAACTGTGAGGCAGGGAGGGCCAGCACTTTACTCTCTAGAGGAGTGTGTGAGCTCTGACACATGGAGTACGTGCACTTCATTCCCTAGAGGAGTGCGGGGGCTACGAAACAGGGCGTTCCTGCACTTCACTTCCTAGAGAAGTGCATGAACTGTGAGGCAGGGAGGGCCAGCACTTCACTCTCTAGAGGAGTGTGTGAGCTCTGACACACGGAGTACGTGCACTTCACTCCCTAGAGGAGTGCGTGGGCTACGAGACAGGGTGTTCCTGCACTTCACTTCCTAGAGAAGTGCATGAACTGTGAGGCAGGGAGGGCCAGCACTTCACTCTCTAGAGGAGTGTGTGAGCTCTGACACACGGAGTACGTGCACTTCACTCCCTAGAGGAGTGCGTGGGCTACGAGACAGGGTGTTCCTGCACTTCACTTCCTAGAGAAGTGCATGAACTGTGAGGCAGGGAGGGCCAGCACTTCACTCTCTAGAGGAGTGTGTGAGCTCTGACACACGGAGTACGTGCACTTCACTCCCTAGAGGAGTGCGTGGGCTACGAGACAGGGTGTTCCTGCACTTCACTTCCTAGAGAAGTGCATGAACTGTGAGGCAGGGAGGGCCAGCACTTCACTCTCTAGAGGAGTGTGTGAGCTCTGACACATGGAGTACGTGCACTTCATTCCCTAGAGGAGTGCGTGGGCTACGAGACAGGGCGTTCCTGCACTTCACTTCCTAGAGAAGTGCATGAACTGTGAGGCAGGGAGGGCCAGCACTTCACTCTCTAGAGGAGTGTGTGAGCTGTGCGACATGGAGTACCTGCACTTCATTCCCTAGAGAAATGCGTGAGCTCTGAGGCATAGAGTACATGCACTTTACTCCCTAATGGAGGGATGAGTGAGCTCTGACACATGGAGCACGTGCATTTTACTCCCTAGGAAGTGAGTGGGCTGTGAGACAGGAAGTACCAGCACTTCACACCCTAAAAGAGGTAGTTGCAGGTAGTACCTTCACTTCACTCTCTAGAGGAGTGCGTGAGCTCTGAGACATGAAGTACCTGCACTTCACTCCCTAGAGAAGTGCGTGAGCTGTGAGACAGGGAGTACCTGCACTTCACTCCTTAGAGGAATGTGTGAGCTCTGAAACACGGAGTACCTGCACTCGCTCCCTAGAGGAGTGTGTGAGCTCTGAGACACGGAGTATCTGCACTTCACTCCCTAAAGGAGTGCGTGACTCTGAGACATGAAGTACCTGGTCTTCGCTACCTAGAGGAGTGCGAGACTCTGAGACATGAAGTACCTGGTCTTCACTACCTAGTGGAGTACATGAGCTCTGATCTTCACTCCCTAGAGGAGTGCATGAGCTCTGAGACATGAAGTACCTGCACTTAGCTCCCTAGAGCCATGGTACTCATAGTACGACCCGTGGGCCACCAGTGGCCAGCTAGGCCTTCCTTGGCGGCCCGTGTACCTTGCAGGTAATGTACCCATGGCCCCCCAGAGAGAGAGAGAGAGTGGAGAGAGAGAGAGAGAGAGAGAGAGAGAGAGAGAGAGAGTGAGAGAGAGAGTGAGATTGGAGAGAGTATGGAGAGAGAGAGTGGAGTGGAGAGCGAGAGAGAGAGAGTAGAGAGAGAGAGACTGTGGAAAGAGAGTGTGTGGAGAGAGAGAGAGTGGAGGGAGAGAGTAGAGAGAGACAGTGGGGAGAGAAAGAGTGGAGAGAGAAAGAGTGGAGAGAGAAAGAATGGAGAGAGAGAGAGAGTGGAGAGAGAGTAGAGAGAGAGACTGACTCACTGAGATACTGACTGACTGAGAGACTGACTGACAGAGAGAGAGAGACTGACAGAGAGAGAGACTTACCGAGAGAGAGAGTGAAAGACTGGCTGAGAGAGAGACTGACTGACTAAGAGAGAGAGACTAGAGAGAAAGGCTGAAAGAGAGAGAGAGAATAACAGACTGAGCGACAGAGAGAGAGTGAGAGAGAGACTGACTTAGAGAGAGAGAGACTGGCTGACAGAAAGAGAGAGACTGAGTGAGAGAGAGACTGACTGGCTAACTGAGAGAGACTGCCTGGCTGACTGAGAGAGACTGACTGACACAGAGAGAGAGACTGACTGAGAGAGAAACTGAGAGAGAGAGACTTCGAGACTGACTGGGAGAGAGAGAGAGACTGACTGACCGACTGAGAGGGTGAAGCCTGACAGAAAGAGAGAGACTGACTGAGAGAGAGACTGACAGAGAGAGAGACTGTCTGACTGACTGAATGACAGAGAAAGAGAGAGAGACTGACTGGCTGAGTGAGAGAGACTGACTGGCTGACTGAGAGAGACTGACTGACAGAGAGAGAGACTGACTGAGAGAGAGAGACTGAGTAGGAGAGAGAGAGAGACTGACTGACCGACTGAGAGGGTAGAGATTGACAGAGAGAGAGAGTGACTGACTGACTGACTGAAAGAGAGACTGACTGACAGGGAGACCGACTGACTGAATGGCAGAGAGAGAGAGAGACTGATGGACTGAGGGAGAGAGAGACTGACTGACAGAGAGGGAGACTGAAAGAGAGAGAAAGACAGACAGAGAGAGACTGACTGACTGACAGAGAGGGACTGACTGACACTGACTGGGAGAGAGACTGACTGAGAGACTGACTGACTGAGAGAGACTGACTGAGACTGACAGAGCAATATTGACTGACTGGGAGAGTCTGACCGACTGAGAGAGACTGACTGACAGAGAGAGAGAGACTGACTTACTGAGACTGACAGAGAGAGAGGCTGACTGACTGACTGAGAGAGAGACTGACTGGGAGAGAGAAAGAGACTGATTGAGACTGACAGAGAGAGACTGACTGACTGAGGGAGCGACTGGCTGAGAGAGAGACTGACTGACTGAGAGAGAGAGAGATTGACAGAGAGAGAGAGCCTGACAGAGAGAGAGAGCCTGACAGAGAGAGAGAGACTGACTGACAGAGAGAGAGACTGACTGACAGAGAGAGAAAGACTGACTGACTGACTGACAGAGAGAGAGACTGACTGACAGAGAGAGAGAGAGAGACTGACTGACATTGAGAAAGAGAGAGACTGACAGAGAGAGACTGACTGAGAGAGAGAGAGAGAGAGACTGGCTGACTCAGAGAGAGAGAGAGGGACTATGATGGAATTGGGGTCAAAGTGTGTATGAAGCTATGCAATGCCTCTTAATATTACTATTCTCTGCTAATAAAAATGTATTATCAAAATGTGCTCTCTGTAGTTACATCTGCTTTTGAAATACAGCATTGTCCCATTGTCTAATGTTTTGAAACAGGTTTGATTTTTTTTTACTCTAGCCCGCCACCCCACTGACCCCGCCCCCCCTGACCACACCCCTACCGGTGTGGCCCTCGGCTACAAACCACACTGTAATTGTGGCCCCCGACCGAAAGTTTGTGAATACCCATGCCCTAGAGGAATGTGTGAGCTCTGAGACATAGAGTACCCGCACTTCACTCCCTAGAAGAGTGCATGAGCTGTGAGATACAGAGTACCTGCACTTCACTCCCTAGACGAGTGCATAAGTTCTGAGACAGGTAGTACCTGTACTTCACTCCCTAGAGGAGTGCATGAGCTCTGAGACACGGAGTGCCAGCACTTCACTCCCTAGAGGAGTGCATAAGCTTTGAGACACGGAGCACCAGCACTTCACGCCCTAGAGAAGTGAGTGGGCTGTTAGACAGGGAGTACCAGCACTTCACTCCCTAGAGAAGTGAGTGGGCTGTTAGACATGGAGTGCCATCACTTCACTCCCTAGAGAAGTGAGTGGGCTGTGAGACAGGAAGTACCAGCACTTCACTCCTTAGAGGAGTGAGTGGGCTGTGAAACAAGGAGTCCCTGCACGTCACTCTCTAGAGGAGTGCATGAACTATGAGACATCGCCTTTCTGTGGGCTGCTTTGCAGCACGTTCCTGCACTTCATTCCCTAGAATAGTAAAGATGGTGTGAGGCAGGGAGTAACTGAAGTTCACATCTTATATGGTGCATGTGTTGTGTACACAAAGTACCCACACTCCACTCCACAATGGGAAGCAGATGCTATCAAACAACACGTTTTCCCTACAGTAGTAAAGGTGGTCTGAGGCAGTGAGTTTACATCTCATGTGCTTTACGTTGTGAGACACAGAGCACCAGCACTTCACTCCACATTGGAATGCAGGGACAAAGAGTGAGGAATTTCCTGCACTCCGTTCCTCAGGGGAGTGACGGTGGTGTGATGTAGGGAGTTACTGCAGTTTGCATCGAATGTGGTGTGAGGCAGAGGGCTACTGCAGTTTAAATCTCATGTGGTGCATGTGCTGTGTGACATGCAGTACCCACACTTCAACCCACAGTTAGAAGCAGGCACTATCAGCTAGCAAGTTTCCGCAGTTCGTTCCTCAGAGGAGTGAAGGGGGTGTGAGGTGGGGAGTTACTGCTGTTTACATCTAATGTGGTTCATGCGTTGAGGCAAGGGGTTACTTCAGTCACATCTCATGGTGCATGTGGTGTGATGCTGGGAGTTACTGCAATTCACATCTAGTAGTACATGTGTTGTGAGACATGGCGTACCTGCACTTCACCCCACAGTGGAATGCAGGTACTATGAGTCTGGAATGCAGACACTTTGAATCACTATGTTCCTGCACTTCGTTCCTCAGAGAAGTGGCGGAGGTGTGAGGCAAGGAGTTACTGCAGTTTACATCTAATGTGGTTCATATGGCGTGAGGCAGGGGTTATTGCATTCCACATCTTATTTGGTGCATGTGCTGTGAGGCATGGATTTGCTGTAATTCACATCTCATGTGGTGAGTATGTTGTGAGATGCGGTGGATCTGCACTTCATCCCACAGTGGCATGCAGGGACTATGAGTCAAGAAGTTTCTGCACTTCGTTCTCTAGAGTACTGAAGATGGTATGAGGCAGGGAGTTACTGCATTTCACATCTCATGTGATGCACGACTTATGAGACACGGAGTACCTGCACTTCACCCATGGTGGAATACAGGTGCTATGAGCCAACAGTGTTCTGCACTTTGTTTCTAAGATGAATGAAGATGGTCTGAGCAGGAGTTCCTGCAGTTCATATCTAATGTGTTGCATATGGTGTGAGGCAAGGTGTTAGAAATGGGGTTTCTGGTTGGCAGAGGATTGCACCATGGCCAAACAAGAACCACCACACTAGTCAGGGTAAGCTAGATACACACTTAAAGATAACCTGTGCTCGCCCTCTGGTAGCTTGGCACAGAGCAGTCAGACTTATATCTAAAGAGGCAATGTGTAAAGTATTTGTGCAACACACACTCACAGTAACACAATGAAGACACCACAAAAATACTCCACATTGAATAAGAAAAATAGATTATATTTGTATGAGTAAAACAAGACCAGAATGAATAAAATCCAATAAGTAAAACCAGAGTTATGAATTTTTAAAGATTAAATCAAAATATAGTGTGTAGAGGCATAAAGCACCAACTGGGGACAGCTGGTTGCACTAGACCAGGGTAAATTAAAATTTCAGGCCGACCGTGATGGAGGGCAGGCCAGCTTCAAGTCTCATGCAGATCCCGCTGAAAAAGTACCTTGGAAGGAGAAATCATCGACATTGAGGACCCAATGCAAGGAGCAGAGGAAGCAATGTGTCGTCGATCCCGAGAATGCAAGCGATGCGTCGGTTCTGATCCGCGCAGTTCGTGAAGCCTCATTGAGGAACCGATTTGCGATGCAGGTAATGTATTGTCGTCGAGCCACGCAGTCCATCATCGTTGATCCATGCAGTCTGTTGAAGCAATGTCACCAAGCAGCAGGTACATCTGCATTGAAGGACGATGCATTGGTTCCAATCGCACAAAGACGGCGATGCGTTGATTCTGCTGGGTCAGCACAGAAACTAGCACTTCCAAGGGCCGAGGACTGGATTTGGACCACTTGCCAAGGCAGGACTCACAGATGGTAGAGTCCAAGTGCTGTTGCAGGGTTGTAGGAAGTCTTTGATGGCCCTGAAACTTCAGAACAGCGTACAAGCCAGCAAGCCCTTGAAGTCATTCAGGGTTCAAGTGAGATGGGTCCAGTCCTTTTCATCAGCAGGGTAGAGGGTAGCAAGCAGCGGCAATAGGCAGCACATCGAAACAGAAAAGCAGTTCTTCCAGAGCAGCAGTCCAGCAGAGTGGCAGTCCTTGTAGCAACATAGCAGTCCTTCTTCTTGGCAGAGTTCTTCACATGTCCAGTAGTGTTCTATCTTGGAGGGTCAGAGACCTAGTCGTTATAGCCAGTTGTGCCTTTGAATTGAAGGTGACTTCAAACAAGGGACTTTCAAGTGCACAGGTCCTTGCTTCTCAGCCCTAGCTCCAGGCTATCAGTAGGGGACAATGAGCCCTTTGTGTGGGAAGCAGGACACTGCCTATTCAGGTGTCAGCTCCCCCTCCCTTCCTTCTTAGGAAGAGCCATCAAAATACAGATGAATATGTAGACACAATTAACCTTCCTCTGTTTGTGGCTGTCTAGAAGGAATGCACAAAGCGTAGTTGTCATCCACCCCAGACATGTATTGGAGACAGGCTGCAGGCACACAGAGCAGAAAGGGCGCAGGAATGCCCACTTTCTAAAAGTAGCATTTCTAAAATATTAAATTCACTTTACTATTGAAGAGGATTTATCAATACCATTCCAAAGATATAAAACATGATGCTGCTACTCCTTCCTAATCAGGAATTACAGCTTAAAAGTGTATTTAGGAATTCTCAATTTTACTGTATGAGAGGAGTAGGCCTCACAGTAGTGAAAAAGATATTTGAGGGTTTGTCACTACCAGGACATGCAAAACTTAACAATACATGTCCTATCTTTTACTAGTGGTGGGAGGTAAACTCTGCTCTGCTGGCGGAGTTTGTGGAGTCTTGCCACTCCGCACTCCGCTTGGCGGGTAGAGTTTATCAAAAACTACACCAACCGCTGCATGGCGGAGTTTACCAGCCACCCCAATTTGGATGATCAGTGTCTACCACAGCGCTGACTAAAATACACGGAGAACAGACCTGTGTAGCCAAATACACTGGCTTGAGAGCCCCACATAGAGTAACAAAGTAACATGCCCAAAAGCTGTGAAAATGACCGAAGTTGCAGTGGAAAAAATGAATGGACGACTGAGATTTTGTATTGTGGGTCATTCATGAGCCGAAGTCTGTTCAAGCTTCAACGATTGGGCCGAACTGTGCCTGCCTTAGGCCCTCAGGTGCCCTCCTCAGGCCCTGAAATGCTCTTTAGGCAGTACAATGGCAAGAGAGAGGTGGATCTGCCATGTGTGGGCAGAACTGGGATGCTGCTGTGCAGAAGAAAGAAAGTCACAGCTGGTGTGGGTAACTCCTCAGTCTATTTGTCCTTGGCACACACGCCTCTGTGATGCTGACATAATGCACCATGCATGGTCTGTGTAATACCCCGGCAGATGACTGGCGATGCAGGTAAGGGTTCAGGCAGTGGCATGGCGCAGCTGGACCTCCAAAGCAGCTCAGGTCTGAGCTCCTCCTCAGATAGGAAGTGGGCGAGGAAGAAGAGGGTCTGACGCACCCATTCACAGTCCTTAGGCCATGCTAGTCAGCCCTGGCTCCAGACATCATGACCTGGGAGCCCGCTGGAGAAGCATGGGTGCTAGGGGCAGAGCTTCTATTGGTTCACCAGGTGAGTTGACACCGGGGCCCAGAGGTGCCCTCCAAACCCTGGTTATTGCTGTATTTGACAGATTATACAGCAGCCAGGGTGACACATTTCCTTCCTATTACCAGGGCCCATGACACACTGGCTATGCTGCTAGGTAGGTCTCAGGCCAGCGTTGAGATGAACTGACGGAGATGTTAATGGCTGGTAAGGGGGGATGTAGGCCAGCGCTGAGAATCACCGATGGGGAAGACTAGGATACAAAAGCAGATATGCATGGCTGCCAGGTCTAGACTAGTAGTCGGTGCTTAGGCCTGGGCAGAGATGCACTGATGGGGCTGGTCAGGGGTGATGTAGGCTAGGAGTGAGATGCACTGAATAAGCTGTGTCTGGATCTCTCGAATATGACATTAGGGTGTATTGCAAAACAATGATTAAAATATTGAGGTACACTGGAAGAGCAGTGAGCATGGCCCTGTATTTAAATAAAGTGTGTTCTGCAGCCCAAGGTTGACATGCATTAGCGGAGTGCTAAGAGTGGCCGCTGCACTATCAGTGGTAGGGGCTGCACACCAGGATTGAGATGCATCGGCTAAATGCTACGAGTGGCCCCTGCACTAGCAGTGACGGGGTTGCAGCCAAGGATTGAGGTGCATTTGCCGAGTGGTGACAGGGCCCAGTGAAGGTCGCTGCACCTCGGATTATGGTGCCTCAGCCGAGTGGTGTTAAGGCCCATTGATGGGCACTGCAGCCCATGATTGAGCTGCATCTGCGGAGTGGTGACAGGACTCAGTGACGGGTGCAGCACCCCAGGATTGAGGTACTTGAACACTAGGCCTCCACCACTCTTGTTCAGGCTAGACTCAGGCCATCACATGCACCTCCCAGGGATACTGTTTTACCCAGTGTAGGGTGTCATTTCAGCAGCTGATTGGCTGAGAATTGTCTTTTCAGCCCCTTGCACCCCACCTCAAATACTGTTTTCATTTTGAAAACGAAGCTCCTTTAGCTCTGGTTGCAGACTACTCTGCCCGCTCGCTGAACTCCACGGAATAACTCAGAGTTTTTTGGTAACCGCGCAAAATACCATAGAGTGAAACTCCGCAAGTTCCGCCCAGGCCTAGCTTTTACTTACACAGCACCCTGCACTTCGGCTACCTAAGGCCTACCTTAGGGGCGACTTTTGTGTATAAAAGGGGAGTTTAAGGCTTGGCAGGTAGTTTTAAGTGCAAAGTCGAAGTGGCAATGGCAGGCCTGAGGCAGGTTTGAAAGGCTACTTGTGTGGGTGACACAATCACTGCTGCAGGCCCACTAGCAGCATTTAGGTTACAGGCCCTGGGTATATGGTATACTACTTTACATGGACTTACAAATAAACTAAATATGCCAATTGTGTATACTCCATTGTTCACCTGTTTAGGGGAGAAAAAATTCACTTTAGCACTGGTCAGCAGTGGCATAGTGCTCAGACCCCTAAGGTCAACAAAAAGATACAGCAAAAAGACGAGGTAAGCTGGCAGAAAGTTTGGGGGAAGACCACCCTAAGGACGACAGGTCTAACACAGGGTTACTGCGGTACACGTCTCGCTGTGCATGTGGTGTGAGGCAGGGTGTCCTGGTGTCACATCACATGTGGTGCATGTGATGTGAGAGAAGGAGTTACTTCAGGTCACCTGGCATAAGAGAGCATGTGCAGTGGGACAGGGTGCTGGATCACAAAACAATATTATATTGTGGTTAGTGTGTTGTGTTCTGTTCAGCTGTTTTGTTTTTTCATGTTTTAATTGTATTAATCTGGAGCTTTGTGTATTTTATTGTGTAGTGCTCTGTTCCTTGCTATAGCAATATCAACAGATGTTTGTACATTTCCAGTCAATAGCAGAACACGCTTTTAACGTTCTGTGACAAGCAACCATTTTTCACTATCTAAGGTGGTAAAATAGCTCTGCTCCAGCTCTTTAGTTAAGCGATAATCGCACTTCTGGCAGCTTGCGCTTGGAATTTTATAGCTTTGGAGATAAGCGTTGCTGATAGCACGCTATCTTAGAGATAAAATCCAGCGATGGCCGGGGATAATTATCCTTGTGCTAAGTGATTTAACGATAATTATCGCCGGCCCTTGCTGATATGCCCCTTTCTGAGATGTGGCCAAGAAACCTTCTGTATTTCCCTTCAAACAGGATTGTGTAGTTTATGATTCAGGGACTATCTGTGGTTCACATGGCATGGTAGCGGGGAGCCTGCTGTGTGAATTGGGGACTAACTTCAAACACTCAATCTTTCTGAATGAGACCTCAGTGCCGGACACTGAGGCAGGGCATTAAAAACAAGACAGTTTTACCTTTTTTCAGGTTGCTCCAAAACGTCTGTAAAGTGGCTGTGCACTATGGTAATCATTTGGAATTCCATCTCCTGAAACCCGATCGAGCTCCTTCTCAGGTTTCCCGCTCTGCGCTCAGGTGAGCAGCCGGCTCAGGTTGAATGGAAAGAGGCGTCCCCTGCAGCCACCGCACTGCGGCAGCCAGTATCTACTCCATCGATAGCAAACCGGAGAATCAAGATATCAATGTTGTATGTCGTTTCTGAACTAAGAGGAGTGGATCCCCGGATCCCGAATGAGAATTTGTTACACCATGCAGGTGAGTGATCCTGTTTTCACTCCACAACGTGTTCCAATGTGATCATTAGGGATTCATATAGAGTGGACCTCGCTTTAAAGCAACGGAGTGTGGTACAAAGATGGGAGTAGAGAAGAGGAGTACAGAGGAGAAGGACGAGGGCGAGGATGCAGAGAGGTCAGATGTCCATCATCCCAAGGTACACATCAGTGAAGTTTTGCTTGAAGATGAGGGTCTTCAACTCCTTTCTGCAGAGCTGGAGTGATGGAACCTGTTGGGTCTGTGTTAAAATGGGGTTCAGATCCCAAGACTGTAATAATAGAAGCCTTGGTGACTTGTTCTGCATTATTTTGTCTCAAGCGTGATGTAGCTGCTAACAAACATCTTGCTAAGGAGTGTAATGAGGGTGTCTGAAAACTTAGCAGCGCAGGCACCCTTGCAAAATGACGAAAGGGTGCCTGCGCTGGCGCATGGCAGCCAGCGTAGGGATGCGTTGTATTGTTGTTAATACCACACATCCCTGTGCTTTGAAAACTATGCAGCAGGGCACAGCTAAATAGCCTCATCAGAAAGTACATGTAATAATAATACAAACAAATCCTGAGGGGTGGGGTACATTTTAATAAGGTATATGTGAAAGGTAAAAGTAATATTTCAAAATCGAGGTTAGGTGAAGTGAGGTATGTTTTATAGTTGTATTTAGCTTCAGTTTTGTGGTGTTAAAATGAAAAAATTGTAAATAGTACATTAGAGGTTTTTTTAAATTTTTTTAATTAAACTCTTATTGACTTTTGCCTTACACCGGGAAAGCAATAAAGGAAAAAAGAAAATGTTGGTGGGTACACAACACGTTTTTTTCTTCATACTTGCAACGTACCCTCCCAAACCATACATTAACTTTCCCCATATAATTACAGTTCGTATCGTCCCTTTTCCCACTCCACACCACCCTGCAGGAAAGCCTCTGCTCCCACCTACCACCTGTTCAGAGTAAGATAAATGAGAGAATTCAACCCCTCTGGGAATACCATGTGACATTTAACATTGTTATTCAGGGTCCGCACAGTTATGCCCCATTCCAAAGGGTGTAGTTCATAATAGGTGGCCTTCCATGAGGAGATATTTGCCAGTAACAGTAATTCCAGCTATTGGTAAACGCGGCATGGAGTTTGTTTTTAACTCCCTCCTCTCTGAAGAGTAGCAAGGGCAGTGCCAGGGGTATACAAGGGTTAGCTAAAGTTAAAACTTTCTACACCCAGCTGCTCCTAAATAATGTCCCTGGGGGCATCTTCTGTTAATGCACTGGATAGGGAGAGGATAGCGCTTCACACACCGCTCAGGTCCTTAATGTGTGTCCCATTTAAAGCGTCCTTTACTGCTATGAATAATCTGTAATATTGTAAATCTTGGCTCAGCAGCACCTTAGCACTTCTGACATCTCCACAAATACAAGTGTGTTTGAGTTTATGTGCTGCTGATAAACAGTGTACATTTGCCATAAAGAGAATACCATGCAAACAGCTCAAGGGCACTCAACATAAATATGTATATCCTACATTACTGCAATGGGTATGTGTCCTTCAAAGAACATGAGCCTATGACATGCATGTTGGAGTCGGAAGGTAGTGTGTGTCTTCAGTCAGGAGACATTGATGCAGGAAGGCAGCATGACTCAGCCAGTGGTGCCAGGAAGAGGCATCCAGAGAGTAACTGGAGCCTAAAGTGGTCCAGATGGGATCCAATGAAGGGCAGTGACGTCATATCCTGGATAAGGGACTCTGCATGAAACCTGTGCCAACAGCTGCAGAAGGTGATGTCCTGAGGAGAGATACATGCAATGTTTTATGTCAAGGCGTCATTTGAGCATGTCCAGGAAGACACATGAGCCGGTGAAATGTAGAGGAAGACGCTGCATTCGGGTCTGTCCGGACTGAGATAAGTTATAATTGTGCTGTGAGGCCAACAATGTCATCCAGTTCAAGCGAAGACGCCAACTGGTGAATTGGAGTGCAAATGCTGTCACGTTATGTCTAAACAGGCTAGACAGTGAAATTGTTGACATTAGCGACTCTTGCAGTAGACACCAGGAAGTGTGTCCAGGACAGGACGCAAGCCAGCCAGGGCGGCACTGGTGACCAAAACGATCCTGTCAAAGATCTTTAACCCAGTGCCGCAAATGCAGAAAGTTGTGACTAGAATGGGGTTACAAGTGCTTCGTAGTTGGGTAATGGCAGCCAACACACACCTGAAGGTCGCCTCCACCCCACCCACCCTGCCGCCCACTGGGAGAATGCCAGAGTGGAGGAATGGCAAGCGCAGCAAACAAAAGAACCTCAATGGGAAAAAGATTCAATGTAAACCCTCTACCCTGCCGTGACCAGGATTGGACACGTCGCTGTGTCCAGAAGAGGACACAGATCCTTTTGCTAAATTGAAAAAATTGTTGAGTGGAAAGTGTGTGGATCTTCATGTGCCAGGGTGGGGACACAAGGCAGCATGTCCAGAAGGAGACACAAACCAATGGACTCCAAGATCAAGATGTTTTGCAAGGGGGAACAACCTTTACAACGCAACTTTTACAACGCACTACCATTACAACGCATTTTTTACAACGCATAATCCATTACAACGCATGATATTACAACGCAGGACACTACAACGCATTTTTAAAAACTACCTTTACAACGCATTCCATTACAACGCATACTACCATTACAACGCATACCATTACAACGCATAATATTACACTATACTATCCAACACTTACCCTACTGATGCACCCCCTGGAGTTAGAATAGTAATTTTTACCCCTATACTATCCAACACTTACACTACTGATGCACCCCCTGGAGTTAGAATAGTAATTTTTACCCCTATACTATCCAACACTTACACTACTGATGCACCCCCTGGAGTTAGAATAGTAATTTTTACCCCTATACTATCCAACACTTACACTACTGATGCACCCCCTGGAGTTAGAATAGTAATTTTTACCCCTACACTATCCAACACTTACCCTACTGATGCACCCCCTGGAGTTAGAATAGTAATTTTTACCCTTATACTATCCAACACTTACCCTACTGATGCACCCCCTGGAGTTAGAATAGTAATTTTTACCCCTATACTGTCCAACACTTACCCTACTGATGCACCCCCTGGAGTTAGAATAGTAATTTTTACCCCTATACTATCCAACACTTACCCTACTGATGCACCCCCTGGAGTTAGAATAGTAATTTTTACCCCTATACTATCCAACACTTACCCTACTGATGCACCCCCTGGAGTTAGAATAGTAATTTTTACCCCTATACTATCCAACACTTACCCTACTGATGCACCCCCTGGAGTTAGAATAGTAATTTTTACCCCTATACTATCCAACACTTACCCTACTGATGCACCCCCTGGAGTTAGAATAGTAATTTTTACCCCTATACTATCCAACACTTACCTTACTGATGCACCCCCTTGGAGTTAGAATAGTAATTTTTACCCCTATACTATCCAACACTTTCCCTACTGTTGCACCCCCTGGAGTTAGAATAGTAATTTTTACCCCTACACTATCCAACACTTACCCTACTGTTGCACCCCCTGGAGTTAGAATAGTCATTTTTACCCCTACACTATTCAACACTTACCCTACTGTTGCACCCCCTGGAGCTAGAATAGTAATTTTTACCCCTATACTATCTAATACTTACCTTAAATGTAATTTAATATTATGCGTTGTAATGGTATGCGTTGTAAAGGTAGTATGCGTTGTAATGGTAGTGCGTTGTAAAGGTATTTTTTAAAAATGCGTTGTAGTGTCATGCGTTGTAATGTCATGCGTTGTAATGGATTATGCTTTGTAAAAAATGCGTTGTAAGTGCATGCGTTGTAATAGTGTGCGTTGTAACGTCATACATCCTTTTGCAAGTGTTCCGACCTGGAAGATGACACACGTCAGCATACATGGCAGTGGACACAAGCACATGTGTCCAGGAGGTGTCACAAACCAGAGAACTGTGAAGGGAAAAAAGAGTGGAGCGCCACTACAAGGAATAGTTCTGAGTCTAAGGAATACTGCTGCCCTGTTTGTCAGCAAAAACAGGCAGGCAGTGGTGATTTGACGCAGAAGAGCTCTTCCATTCAGGACCGCTATGGGACATTTTATTCGGATAAAAGTTTATCTTGAGAGACAGCTTCCGAAGGAAGGTAGCAAGAGACATTTCAGATGAAAATTGATCCACATGCTATCTGAGTCCAACTCTCCAAGTTGATCAACTCTTAGAGTTCCATAGGTTTCAAATGACCTTTCAGGGTATCTTTTGTGTGGTGCTCACACTTGGGGCCTTGAGCACTGGAAGTGATTGGGTGTTCAGCACTTCTTATGTAGATGTAATATATGTGTATGTGTCTTTATTGCTCCTGACCCTGACAAAGTTCTACAGGCTATTTCCACTGGAACGAAACGTGCTGGCAAAGGAGTTATGTTGGCAAGAAACCTTTTAATCCTAGTATGAATAAAACAAATTGGAAATGGAAATAACATCTAGTATCTATGAATGGCATCATGGAAATCTAAGGTTTGATGCGCTCTGACAGTCGACTCAGATAGGGTGTGGATGAACTTTCATAATATGCATTATGTTGGCTGGCCTAGGTAAAGATGCTAGGCGACCAGCAGCTCGGTTTACCTCCCTCATCGAGCACCTGGTGATTGATTATTATTTATATACATTATATATTGAAGTGTTTAATCATAAACTATGAGGTATGTGTCATACATTTTGGGGACTAGATTTGGATTTTTGGTTTGTGTTTGACATTTTATGAAGACTGTGACTCCAATCACTCCTGTCAAGGGCAGTGTGATAGAAGTCTGGGAGTGGGCCAGAAGACTGTCTAACCATTTGAGGTGCAACAATGCTATTTGGAAATGTACATTTGTTTTGTTTTTTGGAGTGTGGGCCTGTGACAGATTTGTTGTGGGAGCCCTCCAGATGCATTCAGGTGTGGGGTACATCAGAGGAAGACCGGTTGTCACTGGACAACTGAGGTATTGATGGACTGCGAGGCAGTGGTAAATCTTTCTGATGGTGGCATATACATCTGCACCCCAATGCAGCATACTCTTCAGAACTAAATAATGTTGTTTCTTTCTACACTCTTGCATCCTCAAAGTGCATGCTGTCTCAAAAATATGTTCTACATTCCTCAAATCCGGCATTGAAAACTGAACATCAATTAAAACCTCTATTTGTCACATCTCCTTTTTTCTTCTCTCTTTCAAATGCCTCTCTGCTTCTATTCCATCCTCTGTATGTCTCCTCTCTTTCAGCACAACCTACTCTGACACATGCATGTGTGTCTTATTCTCTATTGCTGTATTTCTGCAATTTCCCCACAAGTCATTTACAAAATCACAAACTCTCCTCCTTCCTCTGAAAGTCATACCTATGCAACCCAAGAATACCTAAACTCCTCTAACTCAGCTATCCTACCAACCATGAGCATGAGCTACCTCCTCCCCCCACTAATGATCGCAACCACCCAATCCACGATTAATTTAGTCCACCTTAAAGAAACTGGAATGACTGCATGGAATATTCTGCGTGAATGCATCAGACTAATTCTAAAAACAAACAGTAACCAATAACACTGGACTAACCACTAAACTTGGGTTCAGGAGCAGTGTGCTACCGGGTGTAAAACAATTCCATGCTTCATCAGGGTGCTATATAAGTGCAATTAGAATTGCAATGTGGCCTGTGTCGGAGTAGAGGTGCAGTCGGAGCAGCTGTGGTGTCTAAACCTGTGTTTAGGCAGAGGCGCAACTTTGAGCGGTCATATGCCCATCACCTGTTCTCCGTGCACCAGTTGAACATCTTTCCGGTGTGCGGTGCAGGCAGCTCACTAACCGATGAAATATAGCAGTTTGCTGGCACACACCATCTGACGCTTTGCGCCGGACACTGGCCATCTTGGCGTGTCCGGCGCAAAGAGGACGCCAAGATGGCCGGGGGAGGCATAAATACCCCCCCACCTCCTCGGAGCGCCGGAAGTGATGCGCCTGGCGCGTCTGGTAAGGGAACTCCTCCTAGAGTCCAGCATTAGTAGTGGGGCTGGGGAAGTGCCCCAATGGCACTAACGAGGCAGACCATTTAGAGTGGCCCCCTGTGGGCAGCCGCAAAGTACGGTCATTAAAGTGTCCATGCTGGTGCACAATTTTATGTTTATACAACATGAAGAGAGCCTTTGCCGAACAAACGAAAAGACTATGAGATAAGATAAACCCCTGTCTTCTAGTATTTAAACATGATTGTGACAAAACATAGGTGCTCTAGATTGAGGACCAAAAACCTAGACTGTCATTAAGTTGATCTTAGAGAGTTACACCTTCATTATGAGTGACTATTTATTGCCAGTGGGGCCGATTATTAGTTATCAGCCCCGTTGGAATTATGAGTTCTGTGGAAATGTTTACCTTTACCCAGAGATTGCAGCTGTGAGAGGGAAGTGACATCACCAAATATTTGTCATTCATAGGAGGGATCTCAGGGTGCAACTTGTAGCCCCCCCTCCCCCGTACCTCCACCCCAGATCACTGAGCCACTTGTGAGGAGGGCTAGTGTCCGCCGCTTTACTCTAACCCAATGGCGAACTGGGATGGATTGCAATGACGTAGCACTGCACGTGCCATGGAGAGGTGAATGGAGGAAGCAACGTCTGCTACAGTGTTGCAATGTTTATACATGTGAAGAAGGACTGCTGTAACATAACAGAACAATACTGTGGAATAACAGTCCTTTTTTGACCGTTAATGAACTTTGTACATCAGTTTTACAAACAGTTGGCACTTTTCAAATACATTTGTGGAAGAATTTAATTGAGAAAGAGAAGTCCCTTTTTCAAAGCATTTTGTATTAAAAAATAAAAATTGTAAAGTTTGAGGCTCTATAAATGCAATTACAATACAATACTTCACTCTTTCAATAATTCTTGCCTCACAAACAGTATCAGTACTGCAGAGTATCTAATAGTAGTGACTGAAATAACCAAAAAAGAAAGAGACAGCTAGCGTTAATGTCCTTAAAGCTAGCTTTAGTAGTGATATAGTGCCTGATTCACAAAGATGAATGTACACTTTTGTGTGCGTTTTCGATTGTTTGCTGTTTAGAAAGGGATTTACGAGTAGTATCTTTACGAGCGCGGAGTCTCCGTACATAATAGCTCTTTTTATGTGCTGACACTCCACACTCGTAACGATATTATTCATAAATCCATTTGAATAGCAAACAATTGTAAATGTATACGAAAGCCTGTAGAACCCTATTCACAAACATCATTTTTTATTATGGGAAGTAGTACCACAACAGTACTAATCATACAATGTACAATTCTATTCACTAACCTCTGTAAAGAGACCTCCGTCTCCACCACTCTTTTCTTTTCTGTGAGGATGTCTCTGCATAATGTGCAGATATTTCACAACACTACTGTACTTTGGCCACGTTGTTACAACGCAAACTATTACATCACAAGTCATTTCAACAACTTGCTGTAAGGGGCGCGCTGGATTTAGGAATAGTATAATTTACTGTTCCCACTCCAGTTTGTGCAACATCAGGGAAGGTGTTGGATTCTAAATCCAACACCAGTGCGCCCCCTACAGCAAGTCGTTGAGACAACTTGCGATGTAATGGTTCACGTTGTAACAACGCGGTCATTGTAACAACCGTGTTGTAAAGGCATGTGATGTAAGGCATGCGTTGTTTCCCATGGTTCATGCACTTAAGTGCGAATGACAGTTTGGCCGGCCGTCCTGGGCCAACCAAACAGTCATGCCCACTTTGCATGTTCTCCACAGGCTGTAATACATAACCTGGGTGGAGAACATGCAAAGGCTGCATGTTCCCTTCTGAGTGCCGAACTACGGTGCTCTAGCCAATCACAACACTGCATTGCAGCATTGTGATGGGCTTAGGGGAGCCTGTGTGCTTCAAGGACGAGAGACTTAGGAGAGACAGTGATGGCTGTAATGGAGGAGAGACGGAGGCGGACATGAGGAGGTTAGTAGTTTTTTAAATTTATATATTTTGTTCCACCCCCTGCCTATTCCCTGCCAGCCGTCACTGCTCACAGATACTGAAATACATTCCAACAGAAAATAATATAGACAGAGAATTAAGTAACAATGTTCACTAGATAAAATTAGTTAGGATATAGGAAATGTATATACTGAAAAAAACAAAGTTTATAGTGACGTTAAAGTTAAATGTGATAATAAAATCTGTTTTTGTTTTTTTTAAAGTTAGAAATTCACTGAAAAAAAACAAAGGTTAAGGAGACATTATAGTTAGATGAATATGCGCCCTGGTGCACTGCTTATGACCTCCCATATTACATCACTCGCTCATGACATGTTCTAGGACATCATTTATGACATCACTGATGACATCTCAAATGACATCCTTGATGACATTTGACTCCCCTCAGGCAGCCGCCCAGAGGCAGCCAATCCCACACCGTGCAGGGACTTTGCTCTTGCATGGCGTGGGGTTAGCTGCAGGGCCTATGTTCCAGCCAGGCCCTGTTTCCAACTCCCAGCAGGCACACGCTCTGCACTGCCTTTGCCAATGTGCAGAGGTTTAATCTCAGTGATTGCCCTGAGGCCAAACCCCCAGCAGGCGGCCAACCCCACAATGCACACAGCATTTGCTGTGCACAGCTTAGAGTTGGGCTTCAGGCCCCGGGGACCCCATCCCCTGTGCCCAAAACATATATATTAAGGGAAGGAGGAGTGCAGACCCCCTGTTCATGCCCTTAAAAGGCCCTGGGAACTAAATCCCTGGAGCCAAATACAATAAAAAAAATGTGCAGGGGACCACGTAGCCTCCCTCCCCAAGCCTTCTTGGGCCCCGGGGACAAAAGCTAAGGGGAGGGGAGCGTTTGAACCCACCCCACCTGCGCCTTATTAGGCCCCAGGGACTTCATCGCCCAGGGCCAAATATAATAAAAAAGGGGAGAGAGGCTGCCTCCCCTCCTCTTACTAAATAAATTGGGCTCCGTGGGTGGGGTCTCCTGAGCCGAAAATAGCCTGGGGAGAGTAACTGCAGGCTCCTCTCCTAATTAAAGAATGTGGCCATGGGCAGCCATTTTGTTTTAAATTTTTTCCAATCCCGCAGCAGTACTACAAGATTGCTGCAAAAAAATCATTTTTTTTTATTTTGGAACTGGGGGACTTTCAGCATCCCTCCCACCCCACACAGAGCCCAGGCAGGCTGGGTATCCCTACTCTGCCTCCTTATATTACATGTCTTTCATAACTTCAGGACAGGGGACTGAGTCCCCGAGTCCTGTAATGGCTGCCAGCAACATTTTTTCCATGCTGATGGCAGCCAATCAAAGCACTCGCTCCTGCAGGATCAAGGTGGCCCAAAGGAAGCTCCCTGGGCCAATCAGCCAATGATGATAGTTGTAATGGCAGGGATGATGATTATGCTGGTGGTAGTAATTATTGTGATGTTGGTGGTGGAGATGAGACAATGATAGATTAATATTTTTTCCCAAGGGAGTAGGAGTTCTACCCTTTTACTCAAACTCAGGATGTAATACCAACCCACTGTAATACAAAGACATTATAGCAATTCAAAACTGAAGAATTCCCCGGAGACTCAAGAGTGAGTCTTGAAATATCAGTTCATGTGCTTGTCATGCTGTAATAAAATTGTTGAAATTAATAAAATTGCACCAGGTTGCTACAGTTACTTCTTCCTGTACTTTTTATTTAAGGGAAATTGGTCCCAGTCTCCATTTCTTTATATCTGATGGTTGTGAGGTCATCGTGCCACTCAAGGGAGTAGCCAGAAAATTAAAACAGCCCCCACTTTAAACCAAAGGTCTGATGGCACCAAGTAAGCAACACTAGTGAGCCTGAACCTCACAAGAAGAACATCCCTAGAAGAGATACTTTGTCTCTTCCACTCAAGCATCTATCCACTCATCCTTTCACCCTTCCATCCACACACTGTTATCCACCAATTCACCTTTACTTTCTGTCATCCATTCATTCTTTCATTGATCATCCAGTCTTTCACCATTTTATCATCTATTTTTTTTTTATTTTACAGTTTTATATAGCGCGAACTTGACCTGAATCGGGTATCAGAGCGCTTTACATCGCACCAGTTGCATTACATGAGGACACATTCATTTGTTTTGTTTTTGCTAGGTACGGGGAGATTAAGTGATTTGCCCAGAATCACATGATGTTCAGCGTCATTGCCGAGACTCAAACCCAGTTTCCCAGATTCAAGGTCGACCACCCTAGCCGTTAGGCCAACTCCTCTCCCCTATACATATATCTATATATGCATTCATCCAGCCATACAGCCGTTTACTTACCCATCCATCAATTAAGCCTTTCATCCATCAGTTGATGCTTTTTTCTGTCCTTCCAACCATGCATCCATCCATCTTTCCTCTCAGATTTCTATTTATTTTGTCATCCTTTCCACCACCCATCTATGCTATCAGATTTCTATTTACTCAGCTATCCTTTCACCCACCAATACATACATTCATCTGCTCAGATTGCCATTTACTCCACCATCTTTTCAGTCACCCATACATACATCTGTCCTCTCAGACTTTCATTTGCTTTGCCATCCTTTCATCCACCCATCTATTAATCCATCCATCCATCCATTACTCCATCTATCTTCTCAGATTTCAATTTACTCTGCCATCTTTCATCCACCCATCTACTCATCCTCTCACTCACTCATGTACCCATCCTTTCACCCATCCATCCACCCATCCTTTCAGCTACTCATCCTTTCACCCACCCAGTCATTCTTTTACCAGCTCATCATTCAACCTCTCACCTACTCATCCTCTCACACACCTATCCATCCTTTTACTCACTCATCCTTTGACACCCATCCTTTCACCCACTCATCCAGCCTTTCACCTACTCATCCTTCCATCCTTTCACCCATCCATCTGTTCGTTCATTCATCCTTTCATCCACTCATTCATCCATCCTTTCATCCACCCGTCCTTTCACCCTTTCATCCTTTCATTCACTCATTCATTCATCCTTCCTCCCACTCATCCATCAACCCTTACACCCACTCATCCATCCATCATTTTATGTTCCCATCCTTTTAACCACTCTTCCATCCATCCTTTCACCCACTCATGCATTCACTCATCCTCGTGCTTTCCTTTTTCTGTCAATCCATCCTTCTTTCTTTGTTTTAGCATTAATTATGAGCTTTTATCTGCCAAGTTGCAGATAAAAGACGGTCCTAAAAAAATAAAACACCCCACTTTAGCTGCAAAAGCGGGCTTCACGAAGCCCCTAGCGCCACTCTTTGGCTTCAGACTGGATTAGTGTATTGCACTTCATATAGGCATTGAATTGTCATTGATGAACAGTCTACAGTCTATTAAAAACCAAGCTGCTCACTTGGTAACATCGTCTCCCCGGATTTGCCTTGCCATTTCAATATTTAAATTATGATACTGACTTCTTATTAAACCTCAAATTATTTGAAAAGATTTTTGGGCATATCTACAAGGCGGCGATATAAAATTATCGGCGATAATTGTATCTCTATATCAGCAAGGTCACGCTATCACGTGAAACCTTGCCTTAGCGCCTGAATTCCCAACACCCATCTTTGCATTTCTAATGAGATGCAAAGTGGGCGTTCCTCCCCAGGATAACGGGAGAAATGTCGCTAAGAGACATTTCTCCTATTATCAAGGCTCCCGCAAAGCAGCATAGCGACAAGAAAAGTAGCGATAACCTCTGTTATCGCTACTTTCTTTATGCCTGCTTTGAAACTGGCTTAGCCATGATATCCTATGTAAGGTGGATATCATGGCTAAGTATGTTAGGACCTATCAGCAAGCTATCGCCAAACTTCGTGGGATTATCGCTGGGTTTCCAGCGATAATCTCACGTTTGGCAGTTAGCGCTAGGATTTTTATCACCTTTGAGATAAGCGTTGCTAATAGCACGCTATCTCAGCGATAAAAATCCACGCTAGCCGGCGATAATTATCCTAGTGCTAAGTGCGCTTAGCGATAATTATCGCCGGTTGTTGCTGATATGCCCCTTGGTCTTTTTCATCATACCATTTATGGCTCAGTGCCTAAATGTATTGCAAAATACTTAACTGGCATCACATATACATCACTTAGGGTTCACCAGGGGTCGCAACTGCAACACCTGGCTTTCCCTTTGCGACCCCTGGCACTGCCCTTGCAACCTCTATGCTACAGCAATCACACTGCCTAGAACTAAAAACAAACAGGACCAGTGGTGGCTGGTGAAGCTCGAAAATGGCGTGGCATAAAATGAAACCATAATTTTTCCACTGGCCAATGCCATAAAAATTTTACATTGCAAAAGAAAAGCTGACCCGGGTCGCACCTATTGCCTTTGAGCCAACCACAGAGAGACAGCAGTCAAAGGAAGGATTGCACGCCTTTCTGACGTTAGTCGTCCACCACGAGCCTTTCACTTGAGGTCTGTGCTCAGATTCCACCCTGCCTCCAAGGCTCTCCTAATGCACCTCCTCGGCTGGTTAAAGGCAACAGCTGGCTGCGCGCTTCACGTGGGGGCACTTCACTGGTGCAACTGTTTTTAATTACGAAAATATTTTGTGACATTTTGTTCTATAAATATTGAAACAGACTGAATAGGCTACAGAGATATGCCATAATCGCATCGCATGCACACCAGCAGCACAGGCTGGTTGAGGCCGCTACTGCCTCCACGGGGGCTGAGGGCTGCAGCTGTCAGCTTAAATACGGGGGGTTTGCTTCTTTAGCTAATGGCTGCTTGTCCTTCCGCCAAAGGCTCTGCCCTGGAGGTAAACCTGTCTCGAGCTCGCTTTCTAATGATGCGTCATGTGTCATCCATATAGAACATGGCACGTGTCTTGCATATTTAACTATCTGTATGTGTCCTTGTGCGTGGTCTGGTCCATGCTCTAAAGCCTTTGGGACTGTGGTCTGTGCTGCATAGAACTGAAAGTATATTAAACTGTAGAAGTATACATAAAAAGGAACTTATATAGAGCACACTGACTACTGGATGGCATCTTAAACTCATTCTGTATTGGCAGAGACCAGTGAGGTATATCTGTTGCATTATCATTGCATGCACAAGAGTGTGTGCAACCTGCAGGTATGAGACAGTATTTCTTTAGGGTGGGGCCTACCCAGACATTTATTCTTCCAGGTCTATAAAATGAATGATGCAGGCTTGTGTAACAACACCGTCACCCATTACATTCTGTGGCTCGTGGTTGCTGCCTCCACGTTATGTGGAAGCGTTTGTAAATGTACTGGCGGAAATGCAGCGCTCGATGCCACCCACCACTTTGCTGCTGAACTTTGTTACGTCAGGCTCTTCTTTGCGACTCCCTGCAGGCTGGGCCAAACCAAAGCTCTGATAAGTGGAAAAGGGCATTCCATTAATCTTCATGCCCACTGCTGCTTGTCTGCCTTAATGCACGCAGCCGTCTCGCAGAGATGTTCTTTGTATTAGTGAACAGCATGACAGCAGCAACGCGGATTCGATGGGGCAGGCAGACACGGAGCTCATATAGCGACCAAGAGGCTGCGTCCTTTTTCTCTCTGTGCACACCCCAGATCGTGAAGAGCTAAAGTACGCATGTCGGGTTGGCCGTGGAAAACAAAACAGCGAAACTGACATGCGCACTTCATTTCACTGTGATGCACAGCGTGGCTGCCAATTATTATGCTTGAACCAGCCCCCCCGTACGTCATCGGGCATGGTGATAGCAGTTTTGGCCAGGCCTTAATTATTTTCACTTAAAACCGAAAAATATATATATTTTTTATATGCAATGACTGGCACGCAGGAGGGCAACGCCCTGGCACTTCTATGGGCAAATCGCCCCTAAACAGGGCTCTTTAAGAGCAATGATGCTTTCTGGTTTTTGTTTTTGTTTCCACTCAAACTCTGCAGCTGCTGTGTGCATGAAGGTACGGTATTGTACCAGTTCCTGCTGAGAAAGTTTACAATTTGCTACTTTCTGTTAACAAGCTACTTTCTTTCAAGTACTGGTAGAGGCCCCTCAGAGTGTGTGAAATGGGGCCCCTTTCAACAGAAGCTTGCACTTGCCTGGAGAAGAGCACCTGCTTGCCATTCAGATGCTTTTCAATTAATCAGAAAGGTAGAGAGATCAAAATGAAGATTTAAGTTTTGCAATTTGTTCGAAAGTGGATTATTAGTAATGGTAAATATGCATCTACTGCTGGCAATAAAGCAACTAAGACCGTGTAGGATTCAGAATAGGTCTCGGAAAAGTATTCCCGTGCTCAACCCTTGGCAGCTTAGCTTCGAGCAGGTAGGCTTAACTTCAGAGACAGGTATGTAAAGCAATTAAAAACACCAATTCAGTAAATAATTAATACACAACACACAATAAAAATCCAACACCTATTTATAAAAATAGGAAATATGTTTATCTTTAAAATTACACCATTAATATGAATTTTTAAAGATCTATCTCTATATAGCACAAAGAAACCTATAGCACCTATTAGGACATCTGGACACGCTAGAACGGGTCAAAGTCAAAGTTTCAGTCTGACTGCCATGGAGCCCTGCGCAGCTACCCCGCGCTGTAGGCCTTGGTCAAAGTTTTTACTTTCTGACTTAAAAACGTTTCTGGATCTTTTTCTACAGGGGTCCCTCGATGCTCTCCACCAGTCCGGATTCGGTGAGGGTTTACCAGCTTGCCTTTCGACGAGCTGCCGGTCAAACTATGGAAGTCAGACCTCTGCAGCTTTCCAGCAGGACTGTTAGACTTGGCGCCATTGGCGTGAGTCCCCGTTCCACTTTTTGCTGTTGCCTCATCTGTTTTTGTTGCTCTAGATGCTTTCTGCACTTTGCCACTGTTGATCAGTGCCAAAGTCCAAGTGCTCCCTATTGTAAAATGATGTAATGGATTAGTGGATCCATGATTGGTTATTTGATTTACTTGTCAGACCCTAGTACAGTGCACCATTTGTGCCCAGGGCCTGTAAATCAAATGCTGCTGGTGGGCTTGCAGCACTGATTGTGCCACCCACAGAAGCAGCTTGTCAAAAATGGCTCAGGCCTGCCATTGCAGAGCCTGTGTGCAGTCTGGGACTGCCATGTCGACTTGGCAAGTGCACCCACTTGCCAGTCCCTAAACCTTCCCTTTTCTACATTTTAGTCACCCCTAAGGTAGGCCCAAGGGCAGGGGGCATTGTATGTAAGAGGTAGGACATGCCCTGATGTGTGTGGCATGTCCTTATAGTGAATTACAGCCAATTTTGTTTTTCACTATTGTAAGGCTACCTGTTCCCATAGGCCAGAATGGGCAGTTTTGATTATAACATCTTATAATCCTAACTGACTCAGGGAACAAGGTAGAAATTTGAGTTTAGTATGCCTGAACTCAAAGTGTTAAAATACATCTTTTAGTGAGGGTGATTTTTACTTTCTGTGTTTGAAAATACCACTTTTAGAAAGTAGATATTTTCTTGCCTTACCATCCAGCATGCCTCTGCTAGGTTTGTGTATTTTATGTCTGGTTTGTGAGTGACAGGAGGCTGGAGAGGGCCTTGGCTCGAGCAGTCTGATGGGTCAGGGCTGGGCTGAATAGGACCTGCATTGAATAGAGAGTAGGGGGCGGATATTTCCTTTCAGCTACCTGGGCCAGGTCTGCTCTCAAACAATGCTGTCTCCACCTCCTGCCAGGAAGCTGCACCCAGGAGGACAGAACTGGTTTTGACTAGGTACAGACACTCTCTGCCTTCAGAGACAAAGGATTTGTGTGTATAAAAAGCGGGACCCAGACCCCAGAACTTTAGATCACTTCTGGGAAATCAAGAGGAACCTTTGCCAAGGAGAAGAAACCAGAGACGCTGAAGGAGGATTACTGTCCCTGTGCTGTTTGCTGTCTGGGGTTGGCCAGCAGTGGTTACTTGTTGTCAAGGAAAGGAGAAAAGGACTTTGCTGTTTGCTTTGTCATCTTGAGGAAGATCTCCAAGGGCTTGAACTGAGCTTGCCTCCTGTCTGAAGTCTCAGGGACACAAAGACTTCACCACCAGCTCCCCCTGAATTTCCTTGCTGGGAATTCTAACCTACAGAGAGGTGCCTGCAGCTGTTTAGGACCTCTAGAGACTGTTTGTCGCTGGGAGCTGGAAGCGCGACGCAACGAGGAGAAGCGTGTCGCTACCGCAGCAGTTGCCCTCGCATCGCAGCCAAAGCGCGTCGCATCACTGGAGAAGCGTGCCGCCGATGCAGAGGTCACCGTCGCATCACCGGAGAAGCATGTCGCCTGTCACAGCTCCAAAATTCATCGAGCATGCCGCACGGCCGTCAGGCGTGCATGATTCGCATCCACGTTGTCGCATCGCATCAAAGACGCCATTTTGTCACATCGCATCGAGGCGCCATCTGGTCGCATCGCACCGGATCACAGTAAAAAAATGACACATCACCTCGTCTCCGGTAAGGAAATGACGCATCACCTCCCCTGCGCTGCAGTAAGGAACCGACGCATCACCTCCCCCGAAGCAAGGAACCAACGCATCACCTTCCCTGTGACCCTTTTGTTTGTATTGCATGACGCATCCAAGGTACTTTGAGAGTAAAGTGTTACATTTACCATCTACATTGAACTAATCTATTTCTACCATTTTAAAGTCTTATTTTTTATTACAGTATTGTGGATTTTTGTTGTTTGGTCTTGTGTTAAGTCTAGTAAAGATTACTTATTTTTCTAAACTGGTGTTGTGTCCATTTGTAGTGTTTTCTCTGTATTTCTGTATATGTTCACAAATGCTTTACACACTGCCTCTGAGATACGCCTGTCTGCTCTTGTCAAGCTTCAACAGGGGTGAGCAGGGGTTATTCAGGAGTGTATCCCCCTTTCCCTGACTAGAAGTAAGGGTCCCTATTTGGACAAAGGTGTATACCATTGCAACTAGAGACCCCCATTTCTAACAAGGACGAACCAGGGAGCCAGGCCGGTGCGCAGTTGAAGGTGGGCGGCTTGACTCTCATGGTTGGGGCCGGTCAAGTCTGTTACCATCAGACTTAGAAACTTTTAAGGAGATCTTTCTCCCAGGGTCCCTCGATGCTGTTCACTAGGCCGGATTCAATGAGGGTTCGCCGGCTTGGCTTTCGACCAGCTCTCGGTCAAACTCTGGCAGTTGGACCTCCGGAGCTTTTCAGCCAGATGAACCTGGGGAGCAGGCCATCTCCCGGTTGTGGGTCACCGGTTAGGCTGGCCAGGTCGATCGGTCCACTTATGGAGCCTTTTTCCAAAGTTGCTCCAAACTTCTGGAACTTCTTCCTGAAGCACCTCTGAGGGTCCCAAAGTGTCCAAAACTTAATCCAAGTGTCTGGAAGCTCCAAGATGGTCTTTGGAACGTTGGGACTTCAGTTCCCATAATCCACTTGGGCAAAATCCTTACAAATCAATCCACTGGTAGCACTCCAGCCGGGGATCCTTTGTGGTGATGGTCCAGGTGAACTCTGTCAAACTGTAGCTTGCAGGGAGTCCACTCTTTAGTGCTCTTGAAGCCAGTTAAGTTCACAGGGCTGTAGTTCCAGATTGTGCAGCAGGTACAGTCAGTCAGAGTTCAGGGCATGGTTGGTGCAAATCAAACTTCCAGCATGGACCCTTCTTCTTCTCTTGTTTCAAGCAGCATATCTGAGAGGCTCTGCTGCTCTCAGATACTTATTCTGTGGGGTCACGTAGGAGGCTACTCCTGTCCAATGTGGAAAAGCATGAACTTTTCCTCTAAAGTGTGGCACAATGGTTTCCCAGAAAGCACTATTCTTCCAAAATTCTATATGGCTGGAGTCTCAGCAGAGAGGCAAGAGCTAGACAAACCAACTTCCAGAATGGCTCATCTCCATAGTCTCCATCCCCTGGCATCTGTGCATTCCTTCCCTAAGCCTGCCATCTGGCTGGCCTCAGAGTGGAAGGGGGTAGATGGACCTGGCTCTCACCTTCTATCTTTGAAGCTAATGCTTTATGACTCCTGCCCCTACTCTATCATTCCTGTGGAGCAGGGTCCTCTCACCAACAGATTAGCCTCTCTGGGGTGAACTACTTATCACCTCATCAAAGCAGCCTGGCTAATCCATTACCTCTAACCAATCAGGGCAGACCACTGAAAGGCTGAATTTTGATGTACAGACAAAAAAGTCTTAGAACTTCTTTTTTAACATTGTTGGATACATTCAACAATACATATTGTTGGATTTATCAATACCATTCTCCTAAGTCCTTGAATTATATTTTTCAGCAATCCCTGGCATTAGTTATTAATTAATAGCTTATTGCCATGTTAACCTATGTGGCCGGGGATCTACAATGGGGAAAACAAACTGGGCAATTTCTCCAACACCAGGGCTTATAAAACATCTTTTATAAGGACCCTGCCTATATCTACAGGAACACACCTAGGGGAAACTTTAGGGGTGCTGAATATGTAAACATATTTTAGATCCTCACTCCACAGTGCTCCTAGCATAAAAATCGATTTTGGTAATCACTTTACTACAATGAGGGAAGCGAAATGTGCAATTTCTCTATCCCCAAGGCAAATCACACCTCTTTTATAAGGATCCTCCTCAAAAATCCCTGACCCCCAACCCCTGGGACCCCTAGGAGAAACCCTGGGGGTACCTTATATGCCAAAATATTGTAGTTTATTCAATTTTTAAGTGCCACAAACATGAAAGTCGAGTTTGGACACAATTTATATTTAAAAGCAGTACTGAACTCAGGTTTCAGCAGTGCACTCATGCAAGTGAAGAAAGGGCTACTGGCCTCTAAACTGCCATGCCCTATTGTATACTAGGGACTTAAAGGTAGTTACAACCCCCCTGCCCTAATATGTACTAGGACCTTGTAGGGGAGGTCATGCAACCGATAGGGGTACCCTAACCCTTAGTGTACCCTAGTTTATGTAGGTGTATTCACTGTATTCTAAGTGGCTTTTTTCAGCATTGCAATGACCTGGGCCTGGTTAGGCAGAGCCCAGGGACAGTCAGAGTCAGATACCACCAGTACCAGTCAGCAGAAAATGTGGGTGCCCAGGGCAAAGGATTACTTTGCAACACAATTATTTTAGATGCATTTTTTATCTGCTGAATACTTTGTCAGAGAATACATTTCTAAACAAAAAAATCAATTGGCAATATAAATTGTGTTTGGTTAATGAAACTTGGTGCTTTAGGGCAAGCTGTCCAATACTAAAAATGCATTGTGCAGTGTCCCAAGCAGGTCTTCCTGTGCTTCGGGAATTGCATTATTCTAGTTTTAAAATGGTGGGGTGCTGAGGACTATCAAATATGTTTAAACATTACTAAAATAGGGGCTGCCTCTTTAAATAAGGGTCACTTTAGGCCTAATGCGGCAACTATATGGAAATTTTATTGTGCAATTATTATAAATGTGCAGCATCACCTGTATGCATGGGTCATTATATCGTATATGTCTTTCAAAAGGATTTTAAGGCATAAGGCAATTGATGTCATAAGTATATAACAGTGTTTGTCAATCACCATCATGTTTAAATCATTGCAACATTAATGCATTTTAATCATGCATCATGTTATGTTTAAGGTGGTCTTTAGTACCTTTTAAACGTGGTGAAAATATCATATTTTGATCTTAAAGTGATGTACCTACTTATCAGGCCCAATGTACGGCCTCAAACATTTTGCGTTAAGATGAATCCTTGTGTTGTGCAAGTTTTATGATGGACACACATAAATACATAGATGTCAAGTACTTGGTGTGTTGCAATGTATAGTTCTGTAACTGACTAGTGCGCATCACTCGGTCAGTCAGCAATAATGAGGGTCATTCTGATACTGAATGTGGGCAAAATGATGGCCATGCCTTCCCCCTAAGGGTAACCTGAGTGAGAGCACCATGTGCAACGCACATTCTACAACCCTTACACTTGGCCTGAATGCCTGCTGCATGTAAGAATATAATTGACAAAAATATAACCTGAAAGAAATATTGTGTCCTGAATATTGTTTACTGAAATATCATCCCATTAGGTATAGATTGCATTTAATTAAGCTTAATAGTGTCATATTGTTGTAAACGTAGGTATTTAGAGCACTAAGGGGCATATCAGCAAAGATGCGATATAAAATTATCGCGTCCGTTTTCAGGCGAAAAGCGGCGGTAATTTTATCACCTAATTAACAAGGTCACGCTATCGCGTGAAACCTTGCATTAGCGCCCGGATTCTTAACGCCCAGCTTTGCATCTCTAATGAGATGCAAAGTGGGCGTTCCTGACCTGACATGACTGGAGAAATGTCGCTAAGCGACATTTCTCCTATCATCAAGCCCCACGCTATGAAGCATAGTGGCAAGAAAAGTAGCGATAACCCCTGTTATCACTACTTTCCTTACGCCTGCTTTAGGACTGACTTAGCCATGATATCCTATGGAAGGTGGATATCATGGCTAAGTATGTGGGGTAGGGGTGGGCGGAATTTGTGAAATTCACTTTCGCAAATTATCGCGAAAATGTTAAAAATCTCCGCAAACACGCGGAAATATCGCGAAGATGCAGAAGTTTTTTTCCCACCCGTTCGCGGTATTTTCTGCATGGTCGCGGCTCGCCAACTTACCCATGTGGTTGCTCGCGGGCGCGGCCATCTTGTTTTCACTTGTCTCGCGGTGCATCATCGCGAGAAGAAAGACGTGATTGTGCGACGAATGACGTCACTGCGGGCGCGAACTGTCGCGAGACTGCGCAAATGGCTACCAACAATCCAACATCTCATGGAGAACGTGACCGGATCGGGAAAACTTGTCGGCGAACGCGGGTAAGGCGATCGCGCGCACGCGAGAATGTATTATTTTAACAACGCGAGCAAGCAAAAAATTTCCGGTAAAATGCGGATTGTGGAAATTTTGACATTTTCGCGCTCTCCGCGGAACGCGAAAATGGCAAATTATCGCAATTTCCGCGACCGGAACGGAATTTTAGCCCAGGCCTAATGTGAGGCCCTATCATCAAGCTAACGTCAAACTTTGTGGGATGATCGCTGGGTTTCCAGCGATAATCTCCCGTTTGGCAGTTGCGCTAGGATTTTTATCGCTTTTAGATAAGCGTTGCTAATAGCACGCTCTCTCAGCGATAAAAATCCACGCTAGCCGGCGATAATTATCCTAGCGTCAAGTGCGCTTAGCGATAATTATCGCCGGTTGTTGATGATATGCCCCTAAATTTCTGTCAGACTACATGTAGTACATGATATTGCGGTACTTTTCAGCCAGAATGTGTGAAAATGCACTGGTCCGGGACACATAGTGCACATGTCACAGGTCCCCGGATGTCACGTCCTGTGATTCCTTTGGGTCACAGATCATGTGATTTCACTTCCTGTATATGGCATATCCATAGGTCAAAGGGCATGTGATGTCACCTCCGCTACCCCTAGTATATTGGGGAATCAACGTCCTACGAGACCTTGGATGCACAACCTTACTTTAATGCATCTTTAGTTTCCCTGTAATTCACATGTAGGTATTTAGCCACGGATCACGTTTGTAGCTGGCTTTCCGTGTTTAAGCTTCAGTTTACCCCACCGGATGATACATCTGTATATTCTCCACATATGTCCTTCTATTAAATTACTTACAAAACCCCCACATGTATCATAAACCAGCCCGGATGCTCCTTGGAGGTTATAGCAGTTGCAGTCATCCGTGCATTTACAATTCCCTGATGGAATAAAATGGTTAATTACAGAGGGAAGTATTTCGTTTGCAATATAGTTCCTTTCTCTATTATATCATTTGTTTTTAAACTTCATTTATTACGTTTTATAGTAATACCATAATTGCCCATCAATGTAATAAATTATGACAGTCAGGAGCGAAATATCAAAGGTAGCAATGTATCCACAAATCTCCAGAAACCCGCAATAACAGTAAAAAGAGAAAAGCTGCCCTTAACTCCTCTAACCACATCAATGTACAGGCCTAGTCGTCAATCAATCGGTAAATGAGACCTGTGCCAATGAAGCAGGAAACTGTTTTATCATTAACTTTGCACGAAGAATGCATTTTCCCATTTCCAATAGATGGCGCTGTTCGACTGTCATTTAGAATCACTTACTGCCTTTCTCAATCTACTTTAGAAAGGTACACTTCTATCCGTCAAGGCAAGTTGCATTCTTACCCTCCCTCCCTCATGAGAAATGTCCTTGTATCTGCTCATGTTATAGCTTACTTTGAGAAATCACTCACCTTTACCTACATGGAATCATCAATTACAGGCTTTCAGCTGCGTTTGGTATTAATGCACATTGTAATTAAAAGTTTTAAATATAAAAGTTAAAACATATACTTTCTTTACATTCGTGGCATACATTTTCTTCGCAGTGTACAATCAGCTCACTTTTCCAGGAAACAAAGGGTTGGTTTCTTAGATGTTTATTGTGCTGGACACAACTGTCACACCGCGTTCTTTGAGTTTGAGGACAGGGGCTCATGGTGACACTTTCCAAAGTGCATCCTTCACGCTTCCGTTTACAGCATAACGTTCATTACAAATACACAGAGTTTACATTGCAATGTTGGAACAGGTTGGTGGAGTGGTGCACCGCTTATTGAAATGTCAATGACAGTTAAAGAGTCGAATAAGCCTTCGTAGGTGATAAGTCCCTTTTATTTTTAAAGACAAAGATTAGCCTGCCAACGCGTTTCGTTCATGAAATGAACTTCTTCAGGGCAAGTATAGGCGCTCTTGTCATATTACAATCGAAAGAACCTAAGTATAGGTGGACACAGTACAGCGCGTGGGCCACCTTGATAAGGGCCTGGGTGCGCTGTGTGCTGTGAGCCGGGATCCGAAGGACTCGTTCCTTCACGGAAAATCTGAACGGGTTTTTACATTGCAATGTTCTTTCCTTTTTAGGTCTCGTCTGAGACAGCGCTTTAGCGCTGCTCTGGCGAGACTTATAGTAAGCGAGTTTTGGCAGTGCGAACAGTGGCTTTTCAGGCCTCCAAATACAGTGCATGTGCGTCGGCCGGGCACGTGCACCATTTGGAGGCCTGAAAGCACTCGTTTGCTTTCATTTTCGCGTCCGCACGGCCGCTTTGATGTGTGATCGTGATCACTTTCACACAGGCGCGCGCAGCATTTGGCAGCCTGCGTGACTGGCCCATTGTGCCCCTACCTCCCTGAAACACCGCCCCTCCATTTGCACTGCCCCCCATCGTGCGCTCTTCACACCCACTCCTCTTCACTCCCTGCGCAGCACAACTCTCAGTCTCACTCTGCCACAGCTGCACAATGAGTGGACCCTCCCTCCGCACCCCACCCTGCCCCCTGATCCTGGCGTCTTTTTTCCATACACACTCCACCCACCCTTCCGCTGCACATTGTGTGTCCTCCTTTTACATGCAAGTTCACCACCTCAGTCTTCATACACTGTACGTGCCTTTTAAAATGGTACCCATACGTTTCTCTACACCCCAACATTTCCTCGATCCTTCACTGTACCCCGTTACCTACTCTCCTTCACTGCACCCAGTAACCTACTCTTCCCTCTGCATAATCAATCCATATTTCCTTGTTATCCACTACACCTGGTTGTTTCCTTTCTCGATACACTGCTTCCAACATTTTCTTCTGATTCAGCATTTCCGCTCTACCGCCTGATGATGATGTTTCCGCCTCCTTTCTTTTCTTGTTTTTGCACATGATCATCAGTTATGTTACACAAGGACACATTCATTCTTTGGTAGAAAGGGGGAGATTAAGTAATTTGCTTGGAATCACAGGATGTTGAGCAGAGGACACCCAGACTCGAATCTGGTTCCCCAGCGCCACAGTCGGCAGTCCTGGCCGTTACGTCACCTTCCTTTTCGGGCCTCTTGTACCTCTTGCTGCGACCGCTGCCTCTACTATGCCCTGTATGCCTCTCTGAGCATCTGCTTCCCCCGCCGACGCCTCCCCTTCCTTACTAGTGCCTTTATATCCGCCTCTTCCCCCTGCCAGCATGTTCTCTCCCCACCCTCTCTCTCTCTCCAGGCCTCTCTTGTCTCCAGACCTCACCTAAATCCTTAATGACTTTCGTCCGTCCCCTATGGACACTGTCATCTCTCTCCCACTCCCAGTCTGCTCGCCCTCTCTGCCAGGCTCCCTCCCTCTGCCCCTCCACCCTCCCGTGTCCTCAGTGCTTTTCGCGCTTGGCTGAGCCCTCTGACTCCCGCAGCGAGCGTTAGTTTTTGACACAGTTGTACATATTGAGTGCATCAGTGGCTGCCTTTAAACACTGCAAATCCCCAGGTTTCACCACCACTTTCCTTTTCACCATTTATTTATTTTATTTTTATTTTAAAAGTTTTATATAGCGCTAGCTTGACCCGAAAGTATCAGAGCGCTTTATATACACACTGTAAACAAGCATTTGCAATGCAATAGGTCTCGCATTTACTCGAGTTTAAGCTATTGGCATTATAAATGACAATGTGTTTTATTTATGTTCCAAAACCAAAACATAAATAAAAGGCATTGTCATTTACAATGCCAACAGCTCAAACTCACGTAAATGCGAGACCTGTTGCATTGCAAATGCTTGTTAAACCTTTTTGTATGTGACAATGAAAGAATGTTACCACAATTCACAACCATTTTTGGTGCGCTACGTTTCATTGTAAGCAACTTCTGGAAATGTATTGCTTACAGTTTTTGACCTGCCTTTTTTTTTAGAAGTCTCTGTCCTTGGATGCAAAATCAATTTGGTTGTCTAAGTACATTTCATCTTTCTTTTCACATTCGGTTTTAAAAACACAGTACAGGGTATATTGTTGCTACTTCAGATATAGGCCAATGTACACATCTGCGTTGATTTGGATAAAACATGGTCAGTGCATTAGTTAACAAATATGTAGATCATGTTCTTCATACTTTGGTTTTTCTAACATCGTATCTCACCTTCTAAACCCCAGTTCTGACAACTTGGACCACAAGTCATGGTGACCGGTCATGTTTCCTCTGGATAGTTTACTAGAAAAGATGCTCGAGCCATGAAATTGAGAACATGGTTTACTTCTCACTTTGTATGATGAGATTCACATGTATGCAGAAAACTTTGGGCCGGATGCACTAAACATTGTAACAGTCGGAAACAGTCAGATTTGGCGTTTGCGACCGGTAAAATGTTTTTCCAATGTACTATTCCCGTTTTAGGAGCCGGAAACATTTTTCAGCCTGCCAGAATGAGAATCTGAACCAATACTGATTCGGTATCTTAAAAGGAGCGTGTTGTAGACATCCCTTCCAAATGCCGATTCAGTATCTTACATATCAATGTTTTGCGAGCAAAATCCGATCAGCAACCATTGAAAATGTACTGACACCAGAGGAGGTTGTCACCCATTTGCAAAAGAGACCCCTTCCCCTTTGTGAATGTATAAAAAGGATTTAGGAAGAATAGACAGTGATCCAGGGGACCACGGGCAACTCTTCAACAAACTTTATAATAAAATACGCTTCCTTTAAAACGAAGCCCCGTTCTTCTTAAGGAAAACAGGCTGCATTTTTTAAGATAAAGTTTACTTTATTGAAAATCAATCACAGACATGGTGGCCTGATAACTCTTGCAGGCCACCATCCCTGTGATTGTGGCTAGATGAATTGAGACAAGATTTGTTACCTACCTAATGAATATTAAATAAGTATGTCGGATGGTACCACTCCAGCTACGCCAGACCCAGGACCTCCTAACTGTCAAGAAACGCCTCAAAACATGGCTTTTCGACCAGTAGCATCCCCTCTCCCCAGCGCCTTGAGACCCTAACGGGTGAGTAGTGCACTTTATAAGTATATTGATTGATTGATTGATTGAATCCAATTTTTTGTTTATTACAAACGGACGTAATGGTACATTCTCAACAATCTGAAAGCCATTGTATGTACATTTACCAAACCTTATGGTTATTCTGAAAGTGGGACTGGAATTAACTATTCAGTGGGCCGACAAACCCAATCTGTGAACAAACTCTGTGTTAGATGACACAACTCCTCAATCAGACTCATTGTTATTTTCTTTTCCAGGTGGCGCTCTGCAGGTTTCGCACGCACCAGTGGTGTTTTATTATCTTTAATATCGTCTTGTTCCATGCTTTACTTTTTGGCGCGGACTTCATCGAAGATTACTTCATGCAATCTATGCCGGTTAGTTATACGGATGCCAGTGTTCTGGAACTGCGAGAGAAGGCCCGAAAACTAGACCTGGTGCCCATGAAAGACAGCATCTCCAGGTCCTATGTGATCAGCGACTCGGAAGCGTGTTCACACAAAGACATTCTACTGCTGTCAATCATCTCCAGTAGCCCGGAGAACCAGACCAAGCGGGATCTTATCAGACAGACATGGGCAAATGTGACCCAAGTCAAGGGTTATACAGTCATAACTCGGTTTGCTTTGGGAAAACCCAAATCAGAGACAGTCCAATTAGAAATCATTAAGGAGTCAGAAGAGTACAGCGACATCATTCAAGGAAGTTTTGAGGACTCGACTCAGAATCAGACCCTCAAGGTTATTATGTCGATGCAGTGGACGGTCACCTTCTGCCCCAACGCAAGGTTTCTTCTGAAGGTAGAAGAAGACATGTTTGTGAACCTCATGAGCCTCGTGGACTATCTAATGCACCTGAGGACACACCCTGAAGACATCTACATTGGAAGAGTCGTTCATCAAGAGGTGCCTATCCGAAACCCTGGGAGACCAGACTTTGTGCCCTTCAGCCACTTCCCAGAGAAGTACTATCCCGACTACTGCAGCGGGGCTGCCTTCATCATCTCTCAGGATGTGGCTCGAAAGGTCTACGTTGCATCAGAGGATGTTCCCACCCAGGTGCCCCCGGATGTGTTTGTGGGCATGTGTGCTAAAAGCGTGGGCATTGTGCCCATCCACAGCTCCAGGTTCTCAGGACGGAAGCAGATCCAATACAACCGCTGCTGCTACAAGTTCATCTTCACGTCGGCCATTATGGAAGAGGAGAGAACAGCCGCAGAGTGGCGAGACATGAACAAAGGCAGCGACTGCTCCCTGCTGGAGACCTACTATGGACTGGTGTCTTGCAAAGTCTGGACCTACCTGGACAAGTTCAAACATCTGAACCTGGACACCATCCGGAAGGAGCTCTCTTCTTTCTCCAAATAAGGCTTCACTTCTCGAAAGTTGGCCACTCACCGACTCAGAGTCTCACATTCCACGCACTGAGAAGTCTTTGGGTCCTCTCCCTGCATCATCATAGTTCTCCTTCCAGAAGGCTGTTCTTTCAGTGAAGAGAGGGAGGTGGGTACGTGCAGAATGAAAGAGCCTCCAAGAATGACTCAAAGCCAAGCTTTAGAAAAAGAAACACGTGGTAATGCTTTCAATGAGGCCCTGATACAAGCGC
This sequence comes from Triturus cristatus, assembly GCF_964204655.1. Taxonomy (NCBI): domain Eukaryota; kingdom Metazoa; phylum Chordata; class Amphibia; order Caudata; family Salamandridae; genus Triturus; species Triturus cristatus. The sequence continues at coordinate 1,089,316,104 of NC_140580.1, forward strand.
ACATTTTCCTAATTTAAGTGGGTCTGCACTCTTTGTCTGTACAAAAAAGAGTAGGTCCTTGGGATAATGCACATGCAGCAGAAGAAGAGTTCTTTGAATAATAACATTGGTACTGGAATCTTGTAGGGGGCTTTTATCCAATGCCTTTGAGACTGGTAATAGCATCTCTTATTAGTGCTGAGAGACACTTCCGCTTTTAGTGTGGACTACAGAAATTGTCACAATTGACAGTATTATTATTAATCCTCTGTTGTTGCCATTTCGTTTATTATATACTTTAGTTAGAAGTGAGGTAGGAGCAGGGAACCTGGATTTTTGAGGCTCTTGTGTGATCAGTGTGACTTGGGGTGTCTGCAGTGGCCCTGTGAGAAGTGGGCCAGGTGGTTACTGGGTGGAAGAGCGTGGGAGTCCGAGGTCAGCAGCAGCCCCCACGAACGAAAAGGCAGAGGGGGGAATAAAAGAAAAGAGGTGTTAAGCAGGGGTTTGCTTCAAGGCACCGATAGCCTTAATAAAAGTGTTATTTTTCCCCACACTTGTGTTGAACTGAGAATAAAACGACTATCCTCATGTGGCGTCCTTTTTTTTTAAGGGTCTTTAATTCAAGGGTGCAGCAGGTGTCTGTCCGTCCTTTATAGTGTTCCAAAACATTTTTACTGCTCGCCATCTCAAGTACTCCGGCAGGTACCTGCGTGATGTACCACCATCCGTGTTGGCGGAAAAATAAGAGGACACCGTCAGAATCCGCAATTTTCGTACTCATAACACATAGTCATTTATTTCCTTTAAAAGAAAGAAGGTAATTCTTGAAGGAACACGAAAAGGCTCCAGATGAACCGAGCCATTAATGTTTGTTTAACTTGTGAATGCTATCCAATAACTGCAGCTCATTAAACTCCGCACCAGCATAAAATATTTTAGACGCATGATGTAAATACCTGGGCCTCGCCCGTAGTTGACAAATTCGAATTTTAGGTGGACAGAATTAATATTTAAAGACATAACTCACACGCTGAGTGATTGTCAGCATCTGTCTGAGTCCCAGCGTAACTGACAAACATTTGTCACCCCAGCAACCTCTCGAGCAGGTGATGTCGTGACATCACAAGTGTGTGGGGCGTCGAGCCACAGTGACCCATCAGCATGCTGTTTGCAATTGAAACTAAAACACATCTTCCCACTTTATAACAAAATAAATGAAAAAACAAACGTAATGACTATACGTGGCTGAACACCATTTCTACCAGAAAAAAAGAAAAGAGAACAGGTGCAGTGAACGTCAAATAAAACCTTTTAACATTTAAGGGCAAATCTCCTTTTATCAAAATCTTCTAAGTTCTTGAGGAAAAATGCTGTCCTAATAGAAACCCTAGGATGAAAAAACTGTTCACCCAAGACAGAGATTTCAGGGACCACACTCTTGTTGTCCATAGCTTTAGACACTTCTCTCTTAGCGAAGACTTCTTGGCGGCCCGTCCCAAGAATATGCTGACATGCACAAAATGAGAAATCACAGTCGTCCCCAACTTAATCATCTTCACATTTCCAATTTTCACTTTTTACAATTCTATTTAAACTTCACCTAAATCCATTTTCCAATATAACTAAAGTTTAACCTACTTTTTCGACAGCAGAACATTTTGAAAGTCCCTTCTTGATCAACGTGGGATCTTGAGAAGATCTCTCACGGTAACTGTTCCTTTCTATTTTGCGCCACCACATTTCAGAACAAATCTGTTTTCCCAGTTCCTTGTTTTAATTCCGTATTACGGCCTGCTTGGTTCTACTGCTCATGCAGATAGACTTCTGTACTTCCTTTCTTGTTCACATTCCCTTCAGCCTCTAAATAGTCTGAGAGGAGAAGTGTCACTGGCGCGGTGTGACAAACAGTGAGTGATATGCCCAAACTTTGTTTTCCAACTCCTCTTCATCCTCCAGGTTGGAGGACAAGCCAGGCTGAACACTCTCAGAGATAACTTGATTAAATATTACCTTCAAAACATTCATATGTGGTGAGTCCAATGAAACTTTTTCATTACTACTCATTCTTGTTTAAAGAAACTGCTTAATTGTATTTGAAGTAAATTGTACACTATTGTCAGTGATAGTGAAAGACCAAAACCTTCTCTGTTGATCACCCCACCCTAAAAGTAATACATTACCTTAACAGTCGAAGGTCATTCAATCATTTAAGTTCAACCCACTTCGAAGAATAATCCATACTGACCAAGACGTATTTTTAATTCTTGCAAGAAATTCAAATAGCCCTGAACAATACAGAAGAACTTGTTGCAAAGGCTTTGTAGGTGAACATACATATTCAGGTTGATCCAGGCATGTTTTTGCATTTGTATCAGCCTTTTTTGACTCCATGCACGTTTTCTGACAAAAGCTACTACAATGTTATCCATATAATTGGCACCAATACATAATTTTAATATTTTTCTTTGTAGAATTTTCTCCTAACTGTCATTTTTATTCTGTTTTAATGATAGGCTCTCGGACATCGCTGAGAATTATAAGCGTGTCTCCTCACATGATAACATCACTTTACGCATTTAACTTCTTCCAAATTTTCCAGAAATCCTATAGCTCAGAATTATGAATCATCATTTTGGGCAACCTACCTCAATACATTTTTTAACCTCCTTCAGCATTATATCCTGAACATACCTCTTCTCCAGAGCTATTCACTCATCACAGGTTTATTTTCACCAACAACTTCTGCAACACATAGCCTAAGTGTAGAACATGGGCTGTTAACCCATAATTCATTTTTACAAACACAGATTACATCAAACGACAATGCTTTTCTTTGTGAAGCTATTTTTTGCATTGGTTTTAAAGTTTCATAGATTATGATTAAAACAAAGAAAAAGTCAAACCACCAGCTTTACTGTTGAGAAAACTGCCCACTTCAGATTCTCAAATACACGGAGAGTAAACTGGAGCAGCTGAGCCAGACTCTATATTAGTGAACATTTTACCTTGGTGACAGCCACCAAAAACACGTTAACCACGTTTGGGCACATAAATATTTTTCTAAAATGTGCCTAGTGGGGAAACTAATGGAAGAAACAAGAAACTCAATCATTGACTTATACTTACACGTGGAAGGTGAAAGGTGAAAGGTTTTATATCACTAGGTTATTATGCCAGAGGTCATATAAGTAGTTATCTGAAATTATAGTGAACGGAGACCCCGAATCTTCCAGAACGTCCGTGATCCTACCATTAAGAACACAAGGAGACTGAACTTTAGGTATCTATTAAAGTTTTTGTCCTTTGCATGCCATCCTCTTTGCAGGAACTGGAAGACATATCAGCAAAATGTCCCACATTGTAACATTTAAAACATTATTTTCCAATAGGTGGACAATGTTAATACGTATGAGTGATTTCCAGAACCACACTTAGTGCATTTGTGTCTGTACACAAAACAATTCTTGTTTCTGGTCCTTTCAGTGCAAGCTGTTTTAACCTCACTGTTAGTAGCTACAGTAACCACCTGAGTCACAGGTATTGCAAACTTCATCCTTATTGAGTGTTTTCAGGGACTTAACAGGAAATTCAACAATCTTTGCAGTTTAAATGATCATAGCCAAGACGGGATTCAGTGGACAAAGGATGCTTTCCTGGATTTAATTGCGCATGCGACTTTTAATTGATCTCTAATGTATTCATATTTAATGTCTCCAAAGTTACATTCACAGCCAAACCCCTTAACACCACAAAATAATAAATTGGTTCATGCAAAAATACATGTCTGCTATAAAAAAAAAGCATGTCTCTCTATCACAATATGTGGTTTCTCTGAAAAGAGTAACTTTAATCTATTTCAGGATTCGTATTCATGCCAAAATCTCCAGCACTGGTACCAAGAGGAGGAGCAATTGATGGTGAATGCTCAAACAATGTTTGTTCTTTAATACCCAGTGAATTGATCAACAAAGCGTTTTTTCCAACAATGTCTCAATGATTTACCATCACCACTGAGCATGCAGTTATTAAATATTCACTACCCTTTGTCCCTATTAATCATGGTCTCCCCAGTCTCTTGCATGAGAGAAATCGAGAGATTCACACACTATTGGACGAATAAAGAAAAACTCGACAAACTGTGATCAGTAAATACCCATGATTACAAACCGAGCAATAAAAACATAGAGGCAGATTTATGTTTCCTGGCGCATCCCTGCAAATCAGCAGGGATGCCCCAGGAAAGATGCGTCACGCAAGTTTACCCTTGCGCCACCACAGATGCGCCGCATTTACAATGCAGCGCATCGTGGCGCAAGGATAAACAGATGCGTGACGCATCTGATGGCGTAAGGGCGGCACATTGCTGGAGTCGCGTCGCAAGCACGACGCAACTCCAGCAATGTTTAGGGGCTGCCCATACCTAACATGCTGCGTCACGCCTTACGCCTGCTTCAAGCAGGCGCAAGGTTTTGACGCAGCAGCGTCGGAAAAGTGACTGAGTGACATCCTGTAGATTTCACGGCATCACTTTTCCGAGGCTTTTTCCGATGGAACGCCCACCCTGCATACATTAAACCTGACGCAGGTTTAATGTAGCGCAGGGCTTTACAACGTGACGCATCTCCCTAGATGTGTCACATTGTAAATAAGGCGCAACATGGCGCATGGTTTACGCCGCTGCTGCGTCACAAAAGTGACGCAACGGCGGCGTAAAAGTGGCGCAAGTCTAACATAAATCTGCCCCTCAGTTTTAGTGAACAGGTTAGTACCTGACGCCCAGCAGCGGCCTGTGCAGGTAAGAGCCACGGGGCAGGGTTGGATGCGGGAGGTGTTCGACAGACGACCATGAAAGAAAATGTTAAAAATAGTCAATTTCACCTCGTTGTCGTCTGTCGAAATATCCCCCCCACGCCCCTGGCCCACCGCTCTTACCTGTACAGGTCACTGCTGCTGACACTGCAGTAGTACTTACTCCATTTGAAAATTTGAAGCTCAAGTCGAATTTCTTAAGATAAGAGGAGTTCGGTCACTTACAAACACCCACGATCGAAACAGAAATCGACCCGATTGCCGAAACTAAGGCTTCAAAATGGCTGCCCAGTGATTCCAACCATTCCAGGGGGTTTGCAGCATGTGGAAGCTCTGCAGGGCTATTTGCATAGTGCAGCACTACCACATACCACGCATGGCGGGTCACTATAATGCATTTTAGCGATGGTGTCCACATCGCTGCATTAAAACACTATTGCCACATATTATCTTGAACCTAATGCCTATGAGCGATGAGGCGCTGTAGCAGAGTTGCGGCTCATGAGCAATGGTGTGAGCTGGGCTCAGGAGAGGTGGGTTGCTATGGAGAGCTCAACCTCGACACAGCTACGTTGTTTACTTCAATTAAATTGTTGCACAGAAACATTAAGGCCCTCCTCGTCTCCTCATGGCATGAGGCATAGGAGTTTCCTGCATTGCCCTTACAGCTCTGTCAGTGCACGTCAGTCTGGCCCAGCATATTGTCTGTGACTGAGGGCTTTAAACTCTGGCAAAGGTCATTTAAAACAATTTGCTATATTTTATATGTTCCTCTTATTTATGTCATGATCATACTCCATTAGAAATATCAACTCCAAACACTCATTATGGGGAACTAGTAAGTCAAGGACGTTGCTTTCAAGTGGTCGCTTCTTATGAAATCAGCTCCTGTGGCCAGATCTGGCATTTTAGCCAGGAACACTTTGCATTGAGGGAATATATGGAAGTAAACTTCCATGAGCACTTTTGCTGTTTCAAATCCAACTGCACACAATGCACAAAAGAGGCCATTTCTGACAATTACCTCATCAAATGAATATAACTGCTTTGTTTTTTCTCTTGATAAGTTGTCAGTCGAAGTATCAAACACAATGCCTTAAAATGTCAAACATAAGACCACTGAAAACCTAGAAATATCACACATCAGCAAAATGAATACTTGGCAGTATGCATAGACAGGAACAAGATGGTTACATTGAAGACTACAGTGCAGCTCTGGAAATCAGTGGCAGTGATGTCACTGGGGATATCAGCGGGTCCTGACTCCCCACTCCATAAAATCCATGTATCTCCTAGAACACCAGACCCAAACAGTCAGATCATGAAAGGGCTGAGCAGACGTGGACGGACTAAATGAGAGCTGAAGGGGCTGCGACACAGGAAACAGTCTCAAGATGAAGAGACATACAAAATGAAGGCCATAGCAATGCAAGCTCTCTGGGTCGAAACCTGTTGTCGCCAGGGTAGAGAAGATGGTAGCGCTAGTAATAAGAATATCTTTATCGTTAGAGCTCACACTGTAGGTAAGTCTGAGAACCTGAGCCACAGGCACGATTGACACAACCATCAACCACCCATAGAACTCTCATGCAAGTGGCTCAAGCCAGAGTGTCATTAACATGCTGACAGCAATTAAAGCAATATTCATGTTAAATCCATCAGAAATGAAGAGAATGATCAATATGTCTAACTTCTTCCTGTGACCACAGTTTGATAAGGTAGCTCGCTGCAGAGATGATTATGCAACACGCAACAATTTTGTTCGAATCATGACAAGACCTACTTAGCATTCAACTTACAGATGTCCTTATGATCATAAAAGGGATGGATAAAAATAATGAAGCCCAACTCAGTCATGGGTGGGCCATTGTTCCATCACTCAGATCTGCCAGCAGGGGCAGCCGGCTCGTGGGTGGGGGTTGGGTGCGCATGGGGCGGGGGCAGCCGTGGGCTCCATTTAAAAATAAAACTTACCTTGCTGATGGGTCCCGCGTCTTGTCTCCTGCTCACCTGTGTCCTACTCCAGGTCAGAACGGGAAGCAGGCAGCCAGGCTCACACCCCTAAGCCAATCACAACACTGCAATGCAGCGTTGTTATTGTTCTGAGCGCCGTGACAGCACTCAGCCAAGGGCTGAAGGGGTGGGCATGTTGTCCATGCAGGCTGTAATGGAGCCCGAATGGAGAACAGGGGAGTGCGCATGTCTGTTTTGGGCGCCCGAGAGGGCCGACCAAACAGTCATTGCGCACAGCGGTGTTCTATCACTCCTCCCCTGCAGCTCCACCCTGCCCCCTCACACACTGCCGCTGCAGGAGGACAAAATAAAGTGATAATAACATTTTGTTATTATCATTTTAGTTTTGCCTTTCTCTGCTGCTCCTGGCAGTGGGGCGACGCTCCTTGTCTTAGCGGAGGAGCCGCCACTGTTTGCCAGAGACAGGAACAACTGATTTGATGTTATCTGCCGGGAAAACCATTTGGTAAAATGTCTTACAGAAGGGTCTGCACTGCAGCCTGGGGCCATTCCCTGATTCCTGCCCATTCCAAAAGCTAGTTGTGGTCACAGCATGTAACGCTCTCGTCAACATTCCCCCTTCACACACCCTCCCTGTGATCCCACCATCTGCCTTACACCAACCATCTGCACACATTCACCACCAGATCAGAGCAAGTGGTACATGTGAGGATTAAACCCGCACTTACAAAAAGGAATACTGTTCGGTATTTCAGCTGATGATTTTGATTCCCCCCAGTTAGTCCCCATTCTGAGAGTTCTAACTTGTAATTCTAGGAACTGTCTGGAGTATTCATAAAGGTAACTGACACTTGTGAGTAGCAGCACCACACATGGCTAAGCACTAATACTGCAACACCCTCCCATAGATAATAATGGAGGCAGGGACATAAAACATAACCCATAGGAAAAAAGGTTCAATTAAGTTAATTTATTTTGAGCTTTTTAATATATATATAAAATTATTCTAATGTTAACAAATGTAAACATAATCATAAAATAAATATTATTTTATAATAACATATTTGAATAAACTTTTTTTAAATTTAAAAATAAATGTAACAATTTTTTTAAACATTATTTTAAATGAATTCTATACATAACTTTTGTAGTTTTTAATACATAATAAAAAAATATTTGACTTTAGGTAGGACATTTTTTTTAAAGATTTTTTTAAATTTAATTTCATATATTTAAATTAATTAAATATTTAAATAAAAATTAAGTTGAGTTATGTAGATTTGTTATTTTGCTGTACAAATAAATGAACATATAACATTCATTTACTTTAATATTTAGCATACAAATATTTAAACGTTTTCATGTTTAACACACATTTTTACTTTTGCTATCATTTACCATATGGAGATCTCTGTCACTGTGAAATGGAACATTTCCCCTTGCCAGTCGAAACATGCTCAAAACCAGCCACATCATTACAGAAGCATCATGGCCAGCACCCACTTTTAACTTGCAGAGACGCTCACCATCTCTGGTCATTCTCGGCACACGCCAGTCAGGTCACCATCAGAATGTAGGCTGAGAAGTAAAAAAGAAAACAAGGCAGCATGCCTTCCCATTTAGGCACCTCTATCCATCAGAAGCACCCCAATGTTTCTATAATTTACAAAAGAGCTGGAGACTCATCACTGTAAAGAACTGCACATCACAGTGCATCAGCCGGCCACACCCAGCTTCCTCTCCTATCCCTCGCTGTCTTTATGCTTGCCTTTGACCATGTGCAGCGCCTTGGCTGCTTTTTTGCAAGGTGGAGCACTATAGAAATACCACATACATACATACATACATACGTACGTACATACATACATACATACGTACATACATACATACATATCTACATACATACATGCATTCATAATTACATGCCTGTAAGGCTAAATAAATGGACGAGTCAGCCAACCTAATATGGCTGGTTCGAATTCACAGGTATATCACATTGACTTTGAGGTGTGGACGCAGAACTGTAAATCATTGATACAGTATTGAGTATCAGATGCGGATTGCGGTACTCTCCAACACCCTCGGTGGTAAACTCTTCTACGTACCCTTGTCTCTCCTCCTATGTCCTTGAGTCACCTGTTGCTATAATTGTATTCTGTCCTACAGAGAATTCTCTGCTCATGTTATTTCCAGTCACACTGGGATGTTTATTGTTGTATTTGCAAAAGAATTGCAATAAAATATTGTTGTAAAAAAAGCGACCACAGGGGTGGGTGGATAGCTTTTTTTTTACATTGTCCCTTATTCGGAGAGGTCTGGGAGTGTACAAAAAATCGACGTATCTATATTGAGAATACTGGTATTATGCATCAAGAAATGCGGTAATGCCACATTTTGGAAATCGAGCTTCCTGCTAGTAACAAAAGGCTCGTGCTAGGTCTGCCCCTTTGAATGCAGGGAAACAAGAAGAAAGAATGTTTGATTTGCCCGTCCTTCTCGAGGCTGGACAACACTGGCAAAAGGTCACGCTACTGCCCTGCAAACGTCAGGCCCTATCCGAGGGTCCATTAACATAAAGCATCTTAATCAGTGAGACTGCGCTCAAAGACACACACACACTCAGAAACACACTAACACACACTCACACACACTCAGAAACACACTCACACCCACACTCACACCCACACAGACACTCACACACCCACACACACATAGACACAGACACACACACTCGCACATACACTGACACAGATACATACACACTGACACAGAGACATATACAAACAGACAAACACACACATACTGACGCAGAGACATACACACACACACCCAGACACACACTCACACCAACTTACACACTCAGAAATACACTCACACCCACACACACACTAACACACCCCCACACAGTCTCACATATACACACAGAGGCATACACACACACACACTCACACACATTGGCACACACACTGACAGAGACAAACACAGACACACACACACACACAGACATCCACACACACACACACCGACATAGACAGACACACACACACACACACTGACACAGAGACATACACACACACACCGGCACACATAGCACAGAAACACACATGAAGCATATACATTGAACACACACTTCACATCCATGTTGGCTTGTGTGTGGTAAAAAGATGTTTGCAGGCTGGAGTGATACTCAGTAGCAGTAGCCAATGCTTATTTCCCACAAACGTGAAAGATTTCACTTGCGATTCCCATGTGATTGTGGTTAATCACCGTGAATATTGGAGAGTATTTGATACCATAACAATTCTGAAACAATGGCACTATTGGGGGTGGTTGGGGTGAGTGACCAGGGCATTGATCAAGAGAAGGGGGGCCAGGACAGGGCAAAGGGGGCTGGTGACCAGCACTTGGAGCTGCACAGAGTACAGGGGGAGCGCAGGGACCCATAGTAGGGCTGTGGGAGGGTAGGAGTATAAGTACTGTGAGAGAAGCACTGCAGGTTCTGAGGAGGTGGAGCCCAGGGTCCTGGGTGAGGTGAGGTGTGGAGCAGAACCAGCCCAAAAAGGGGGAGGGGCAGTGCATTGTAATGCTACAGGGCCCTAGGCCCCCATGCATAGATAGTAACCACACGGACACTGGATTATACTGGGTAGAGCTGGCCCAAGGCACGTGCGACTGGCCCCTTTTATTAACAGGATCACATATTATGTGACGACTGTGTTGGATGGGTGTGGGCTGGGGTGTAAGCCAGCCCTTGGGAGTGGCTGATACAACTGCAAGACAAGCATTGAAAATGCAAAAGGTCTCGCCTTTAATTAAGTTACAGCTATTTGTTTTGCTAATGGTATTGTATAGCAAAGCAAATGGCTTCAATTTAATTAAAGGCAAGACCTATTGCATTTTTAATGCTTGTTTTTTAGGGCTACTATTGATTACATGAGGCTGGCAGTTTAAGACACAGCACCTTAATTACCAAACGATCTTTATGCATTTACGTCTTTTCTACTGCGTGACACAGGTATGAAAACGTGTGTATCTGCAACACAGTTAAGTTTTTAAGATAAAGGGCAACTGTCAATTTGACTCTGCTCCTCCACGACCTTCAACCCCGTGCAGCGCTATCGCAGTGGCATCTCCTGAGCTGTGGAAATAGCTAATTACATTTCCAGAACTGAACGTGGGCTCTTTGTAACATTTCACTGCAAACATACTTCAGGCTGCCAATCACAGTTGCCGTGTCTCGCGTTACAGTCACTCCCTATCACCGGGATGCTGGGTGTTCAGCCATGACTTAAATCAAGCAAAACACTGCTTCCTGGGACTTACAGTCTTTTTTTTAGAAACAAGTGGGCTAATGTACCGGAAAATAACGTTTTGCAAGAGGAAAGTACAGGACAGAAAAAGTTGTGGCATTTAATTATCTGTTCTGCTGGTTCTACTTTAACCCCTTCCCTGCGGGGGTAATTCCCCCGCAGTGCGGGGGGGGGCCGTGGCGCCGCTGTGCTCGTGACAAGCTCAGCTCGTCATGACTCACGACCCCGCCCTCTGATTAATTCTCCCGCACAGGCGGGGAATTAATCACGCGTGGGCGGGCCGCAGCCGTTATGACGAGCTCAGCTCGTCATGAGCACAGCTCGACTGTGACCTATGACGAGCTGAGCTCGTCATGAGCACTCAACGAGTTAACAGATAACAATTACAGAAAATATAAAGTGGCTGGCTAACCCCTTCACTGCTTAGTTCAGTATAATTACATTTAATGAAATGCATTTTGGTTGTGGTAGTTTCTGAACCAACACTACACCTGTAGCACCGCTCTTGAGTTATAAAGTTAAACAATGAGGAATTTTGGACAAGAAACCGGGACCACTATCGAAATCCCAGTCAGCCCAATGAAACGCGTAGCAGAAAGGATTATGGTAAAAACTAAATCGGCGTTCAGTTAAAATCGTGGGTCTTACATAGGATGCAAATAAGGGCTTGAGGTGCTGTGCCCTACTGCCCTCATGTTTAAGACCCGATACATACCACTGGAAGGCTGACATTAGATGGAATAGTTGAAAAAACTTCCCAAGCCTAAAACACCTGGAGAAACGAAGGTGCTCCTGCCCCTTCCCCAAGGTGTCGCTTGGAGGGGGTGTGTCTTTGGTCGCCTGTGGTTCACAGATGTCTTCTAGGGGCTGCAGGAAATCCCAGGCTGTGAGCGCGAGAGACAAAGACCTTGCGCCTCCTGCATACACTCAGCGATGCATGGGGGCCACCATCTTCTGTGCTCCGTCTGCCTCACTGCCTGCGATCTCTCCGAGTCTGACCGCAGCTCTGGAGGCGCCTAGCAGGAGTCTCAGGGAGCTCTCCATGCCACAGCTAGTCTGGGAAAGGGAGCAAGGTCACCGTGAAACTCTTCACACAACTCCAAATAATACCGTGACAAAAGGAAGAGAATATACTAAGCAAGAACATATTATTGTTTAAATGAAACAAAGCATATCCTCATATATTACACAATAGAACGCCGCCAGGCCACTACAACAAATAGCGCACTGAATAACGAGCCTTGGCCCAAAGGAGGTGGCAACAGGAGCACGCCGAGGCACATTTTAAACAAGCTGTCGGCGTTGTGTGAAAAACATAGTGCGTCCCAGCTAATGAAGAACAGTGTGTAGCACCGCAAGTGAGAGATCCAATCCCGCTGGGCGGGGCCAAAAGGGATCATGGTGGCAACCAGGAGGGATTGAAATGCCTCCGGTGCAATCATTGCACTGCCTTTTGCATAATTTGTGCTGCCAAACGACGCGCACGAATGAAAACTGCAGGCGGAGCGGAGACACGGGTTCGGAATCCGTATTGATTCCAAGAAGCCCTCGCATGGCGAGGGTAGCGCATGCGCTGCTTTCGTCAGGCCGAGACCTAACTAGAACAGTGACCAGCAGGTCACTACATGCATGACATGAAAGCAGAATCAGCCCCAAAGGGGTTGGAGGCGGCGTATGACGGGACTGTGGAACTGCATCAGGCGTCTCCACAGCAGCCTGGGAATCAGTGTAGGGGCCGGGGCAGCAGTGGGCACAAAAGAGGGCAGCACAGGAACAAAGTGGTGGTGTGCAGCGAAGGCTGCAGTGTAGGGCACAGGTAATAACAGCACGAGCAGCACAAGGAGCAGTGCAGGGAGCAGTATAGAGCACTGGTAATAACAGCACTAGCAGCGCAGGGAGCAGCACACTGCCCAGGGAGCAGTATGGAGCACCGGTAATAGCGCGAGCAGCACACGGAGCAGCGCACTGCCCAGGGAGAAGTATAGAGCACTAGCAGCGCAGGGAGCAGCACACTGCACAGGGGGCAGTGTAGGGCACAGGTAACAACAGCACAAGTAGCACAGGGAGCAGTGTAGAGCCCAGGTAATAACAGCATGGGCGGCAAAGAGAGCAGCGCAGGGAGCAGCACACCACTGTCCGGGGTGAAGTGTAGAGCACAGGTAAAAATAACAGCACGAGCAGCGCAGAGCGCAGTATACTGTCCAGGGAGTAGTGTAGAGCACATATAATAGCGCCAGCAACGAAGGGAGCAGCGCACTGCCCAGAGAGCACTGTAGAACACACAGCACAGGTAATAACAGCATGAACAGCGCAGGGTGTAGCGCACTGCCCAGGGAGCAGTGTAGGGCACAGGTAATAACAGCGCGAGCAGCGCACGGAGCAGCGCACTGCCCAGGGAGCAGTGCAGGGGACAGGTGATTAGAGCACATGGTCTGAAAGGGGAGCAGAGTGACGGGTCGAGCCGCGGATGGAAAACATAGCTTGGGGCGCCTTAGTGTCAAGGGGATGGTGAGCAGCACACGAGCGGGAAACAACATAGGTTCAGGGAGAACGAAGCAGCGCTTCTGGAGCAATGCAGGCTTCTAGGGAGCAGTGCAGGGTTCTAGGGAGCAGTGCAGGGTTCTAAGGAGCAGTGCAGGGTTCTAAGGAGCAGTGCAGGGTTCAAGGGAGCAGTGCAGGGTTATAGGGAGTAAAGCAGGGTTCAAGGGAGTAGTGCAAGGTTCTAGGAAGCAGTGCAGGGTTCTAGAGAACAGCATAGGGTTCAAGGGAGCAGTGCAGGGTTCTAGGGAGCAGTGCATGGTTCTAATGGGCAGTGCATGGTTCTAGGAGCAGGGCAGTATTCTAGGGAGCAGTGCAGGGTTCTAGGGAGTAGTGCACGGTTCTAGGGACCAGAGCAGTATTCTATGGAGTAGTGCACGGTTCTAGGGAGCAGAGCAGTATTCTAGGGAGTAGTGCACGGTTCTAGGGAGCAGAGCAGTATTCTAGGGAGTAGTGTAGGGTTCCGGGGAGCCGTGCAGGGTTTAAAGGAGCAGCGCAGGATTCTCGGGAGTAGTGCAGGGTTCAGTGCAGAGTAACAAAGGGTCCAATAGCTCAGAGAGCAGCGCAAGGTTCAGGAGGGCAAGCAGGGCCTCAGGGTAGGAGTCACACATAGGTAGCAGGGAAGACCCTCGCAGGATGAGGAGCACAGTTAAGGGAAGCCTAGTGCAGTGTCCAGGAGGCAGGAGCAGTGCAAGGTCCAGTGAGTGCAGCATAGGGGACAGATAACGAGTATGGAAGCAACAGCAGCCAAGCTTCAGGTCCAGCGTGACCGCAGTACTGCAGTCCTACCTCCTACCAGCATCACTCACATTCCCACGAGTCAGGGGGCTCAAGCGGGGCCCAGGAAGGGCATGGGCGAGCTATTGACTAACTGTCACCGGCTGATGCCTGGCTGACCGCTTCAGTGCACTATGGCCTCTTCACTCCAGGTGAGGACATCCCTCCATATTACATCACTAAAGGTAAACGTACTCCCAGGTGAGTGGTGTGCAGTACTCCTTCCCCGCTGAGGCTCCTCCTGCCCACTCACAGGCTCTCTCTGGCTCTCTTCTGCTCTCTGCCTCTCATCACAGACACATGGGAAAGGACAAGGCCTGCCGCCCCCACCATAAGCCTCTTGAAATGGGTTACACCCCACATAATATAGAAGCATGGGTGAAGGGGTGCAGAATCCAACTAAAACCGAGATCATGAATAGTTTGATCCAATTGCCAATATGGTCACAGCATAGAATGGCGGACAATCCCACACCTAGCGATAAGATCCCATACGTCTCTTACTTGCCCAAGCTTTAGCCCCAGGCATTAGAGACCAAGAATAATTAATAAAGGGCCCATGTGTGGATTAAAGACAGGGTAGCAAGATTCCAACAAAACCCCAGAGACAGAAGTGCTGATATAAAATCTAACTTTAAACGTGGCCTATTTCCTTCCATCATAAACATTTCATTCTTTCAACCTCTTCAGAAGATGGCCGAGCAGACACCGTCTATGGGAAGGCCATGTTTGCAGCACCACGTGGATATGCTGATACTGCAAAGCCCCATCCTTCGCTAAGGTTCGGATCCCGACAAGCTGTAGCATGGCACTGGTACCACTCTCTTGAGGAAACAGAACACAGACCATCAGGGTGGTCCCTACGGGCTCTGCCATGTTCAGTCTGCTGAACCACAGGACATCTTGGACCTTAAACGGATTAATCAGTATACATCGAGTGTGCACACTATAGTCGCCTCCTTCACAATCACCAGTAAAACATCAGTCCTTCTGAAGAAAGACAGAATCGCCAATGAGTGAAACCAAAGAGTACTCGCAGCTCTGTGGACAGGAGCTGGTGGGCAGTGACATTCTTTTCTGTACTCTCCTGTCCTTTCCGGTTGATCAGCGCATACTATTTGACCATCAGTTTGTCCAAGTGGAGGTGATTGGCTATTCTATGGCTTGGATTAACTCTTCTCTGTTCATCCAAAGCTTTAAAAACTTTGCTCAGTACACCCACAGCACCGGGAAAAATATCCTTTGTAGATCTCACAGCACCCTATTAATCCAAACTCTCACTGAAGCGCCTCCAGTAATCACCCAGCACAGCCTAGGGTTACAGATCTACTCAAAGGGTACCCCAATCCTCTTTTTCCTCCTTTAGCTGGAATCACAGCAGGCCACCTACGCAAGATCTTAGAGAGCCTGATACATGTACCTTCAAATTGAGGGGAGCGTTGTTTGCATGAATGGAGTCAAGCAAAGATCCCGGTGCAAGGCAGCACCAACCACTCTATAAAGCAATTTACCTGTCCCCAATGTTTGGGTGCAGCCTCAACAATGACCGAATGATTACAGATCTAACCTGTTCTGTTTCACTTGCATCCCGTTTTTACCATCCAGTAAATACAATAGTCAAAGGCATAATGCGCCAGTCACACATTTCAAGCTGTGTTTTCTTCACACTCCTCCGTTTGCAGCAGAGTTCTCTAGTTCAATTTTCTTGGAGCACCTGCTCTCTTACAATATCATTTATGCTCTGCGACCAAATTACCAAAGCAAAAACTAGATTAGAATCAAATACAGACTGTTATACCAGTCCCAAAATGGCAAAAATACAGCCCGAATCACACCCCGCAAACCATTCACTTAATATTGACCGACTGCAAGGTGGAGTCAATGCCAGACAAGAATTACCACCAGAAATTGCCGTAAAGACAATGTCTTTGTTTGGTTCCACTCTGGGTGTGCCCCCGCCATTCCCTACTGTTTTGCTGACCTTACATATTGTAATAATCGCCTTGGAGGGGGTTACATTCTCCCCTAAATGTACCAAAGGTTTTACATCTGAGATTTTTAAAGGAACTGCTCCTCTGTCTCAGCCCTGGGGACGTGTCCCTCTCTTTATCCCGCTGGCTGCCCTGGAAAGGGGTGGTATGTCAGTGCCTCGAGGTGCGAGTACCTCAACAAAAGCTACCCTGATAAGGCAAGTATCATTATGTAATTTAAGACTGCTTTGACCACACTACCAGGACCATGCAACTACAGTGACCTTTCTAAATTAAAACCAAACTAATTTATTTATATTGTGTTACATACATTAATTGGCCTAACCAGGGCCGGCTTTAGCGATTGCCTGATGCACCAATTTTTGTTGGAGTCCCGTGACCTCCTTCTCCACAGATTCCCTTGCTACCAGTCTCCAACGGTGCCCCTCATGTCTCCATAGCCCCTAGTGTTCCTCATACCAGTGTAGGGTATCTGAGCACTTTACATCACACACACATTATACAGACAATGGAGGAAATGTTACATAGGACAAAGAGGACTGCAAGGTGTAGCAGTCACGTGTCAGCCATACTGGAAGATACCGGAAGACAGCTTATTTTAAGAGTGCTAAGTCAGGATGTAACACAGTGGTTGAAGTTGGATTTACTAATAACAATTTATTTCAATCAAAAATAACCTTTTTAGCAACATTAGGATAATGAAAGACTGGGGAAAAGCTTAATGTTCTAACCTAGATCTTGCAGTTTCCATACAGCTCTTTGATGACAGTTCATAGCTCATGGTGCTGTGCAACATGGTGGGCGTGCTTTGCAGCAGGCATATTAACCCTCTGTACTACCTGATGAGTCAAAACTGCCACTAGACTAAACTCCATCTCTCTCGAAGCAGGCGCACTAATCACCAGAGATACCTTGACACTTTTATTGTTGCCTGAAAAACGTCTGACATACAAAAACTCTGCAGGTAATTTTAAACCCATAAACACAGCCCTAACCTCAAGCTTGGTGCCCAGTGCAATGTCGCCGGTCACACCGCCCTAAAGCTGACATTGAACCTAATCCTAGCACTAATTACAACTCTAGCCCTAAATTAAATTACATTAAATTGAGCATAATTATAAAAACGAGCCTAACCCTTATGCCAGTCCTTAAATTCTTTAAATAAAAAGTGTTATGTTATGTCAGTGGTTCCCAAACTTTTTTGATCCACGGCTCCCTTGACCCATTGGCCGTTGTCCGCGGCTCCCCATTATGTTACTTTTTTATTCGGGTGGGGGGGATGTAAGCCCAGCCTCGGCTCAGTACCTAGAAGCAGTTAGCAACGATGCTGGCTTCAAGCAGGAGTATAAAACACTGGCACAAAGAAGTGAGTTATGTGCACCTGGCAGTTATAAGCCTTCCTGTAACAATGATTAGAGACAGACAAAAGGACAAGCCCCGCCTAGAATCTTCTTCACCTTGAACAACATAAACTGCAGTCCCACCTTCGCCCCTACCATCCACTGAACAGCAGTGTTCTAGAAGAACTTATCAGCATCACTTTACTAACAGAGATTTCATTCAATTTCTAAAAGGGTGCCCTGTCTCCATTCTCCTTCACAATAATGTCTGTGTCTGTGCATTCCAGCAACAGGAAGGCAATCAATACATCCCACTGTCCGGAAAAGCTTTATCAACCCTCCATCCATCTTGTTCTGTGTTGAACAAGATGCCATCCAACATAGATCTCACTGGTCCCAGTACAAAATTCTCACCATACACACACTAACAAACATCCACCAAGTAGTTGTTGCATATACACACACTGTATGCAAGCATGTGATATCAGAACAAGAATCTAGGGTTCACATAAAAGCAGAAATTTGCATGAGGTTTTGGTAGACTACATACCCTCTCCCTGACACAGATAAAAATGTCTGGTCACTCAACCGATTTACAAAAGCCAGAGACGCTGCCACCACCTCTCTGTGTAACTTACCCAGAACATGGAAAGTTGTTCTACACCTGCTATGAAGGCAATCACTGTGCACCCCTCAAAGTCACAACATAGGTTCTGCACCCTGCATTACATGTTTCCTATGTGGGCAACATTCCCATTTCAAAAATCTGCATGCTAATAATTTCAAGCTGCTGAACACCAAGTTGAGAGGTGTCGCAGGTCTCTGTTTTTAGAGAAGGACAGTGCCAAAATGTGGCACTGAAAATGTGTTGTAGGGCACAAGGCACTGAAATCCAAGAATACACTTGAATATCATGGAGAATAATTAAAATCAGAAGAGATGCAGGGTAAAAGGTAAGGTTGAAATTTGCGACAGAAGACTGTGCTAAGTAGTAAGGCCTGTGCTGGGCACAGCTGTGATATGATGGAGTGTTGTGAAAAGACAGGGACCAATAAGGTAAGGGTGGTGTGTGGGGCAAGGCTTGGTACAGAGGAGCCCTGGGGTAGGAGTTTTTATTTATTCATGTCGTTTTCTATACCTCAAACGTGGCCAAAATATTAAAAGTGCTTTACACAGTCACAAGCAATTGAAAAGTTAGAAGATAAAATAAGGAAATCACTTTTCTTAACCCCAGAAAGATGTGTATATAACTTAATTGGGGACATAAAGTAAGAATTGGGTTACATACAAGAAATAATATATATTAACAGAAGAACATGGAAGGCAAGATCTGGAATTAAAAGCATTTTATGAGAAAAGGAACTAAAACCCTCTTACCCTGTCCAGATGTGCATGAAAGGGGTGAACACGGGTCAGAGCGTTTCTCCCTCATAGCACAGGTCGTGTGCAATCACAAGTCGAGGGAGGCTCTGGGGCCCTCAGACGTAGAGTTGTGGTTGGTGCAGGCAGGGTTATTCATCTGTAGAAGGGCGCCTCTTGGATGTTCACACCGGAGGGGTGTCTTTCTCCCACGTCCTCGCAAGCAGACAAGTTCCTAGCTTTGGAGCGCTTAAACTTCTGGGGTGCCTCTCGGGTCTTCTTCACAGGTCTTAATAGGGCATAACTTGCAGATTTTGGTGCTCTGTGCCCGAAATTTCACTTTTGCTGGTATTTACCTTTCATTTCCCCCCTGTAAAATTCGACAGGGGTCACTTGCCGGAATTTACCTGGTGAAAATTGCATTGGATGTGATAATTACCAAAACAGTAGTTTGCACAGGGATGTGAAAAGAACAGCCCACTCGTAACGAGGCCCATTATTCTGGCACACACCACAAACGTATTTGTTTCTTGTTGGCTCTGTGAATAGGGTTTATCACAGAGCTATGCAGACCTTGAGGCGCAACAGAGGTTAGGTGAGAATATATTTTCAGACGGATTACTGACGTCATCAAGGAGAAAGCCAGTGAAGTCGTTTGGCGCAAGCATAGTTTTCCCCTTTCCTCTACTCATACTTTCCCTTAGCTGCGCCAGTCTCCGTTATCTGCGAATTTATAGCTAAAGTTAATGCAGCAAAGTGCCTCATGTTTGTGCGGTATTACTTTTGTTTTTTTTTGGCTCATTCATTAAAAAATGCATTTGGAGCAATGGGTAAAGTGTTCAGTACATCTGAGTGCTCTCACCTACCCTCACCTACTCGGTAGGTCGCTGGCTCGAGGCGGGTTCACACTTCAGGGGTAGGCTCTTCTGTGCTCGGTCCCGCGTTGCAGCCTTCTTTGCTCCTGCACATGCCCTTCGCGCACAACCTACACAGAGGCACTCTGGGGAATGAGCCGGACTCTGCAGCCAATACTAAGTCCTGCAAAGATAAGGCTGATGAATCTCCGCCAATCAGTGCCGGGACAGTTTTGAAGTCCCAATCCGAGCCCGTTCTCGCCGCAGCGCTTAAAGAAAGCTGTGGTCTCGCCTAAGTGTGATTGAATTCAACCAATGGGAAAAGGGAGCAGGGTTCCGCACATATGTTGCACTGGTTCTCGGGGCTGCAGAGAGTTAATTTACACACTTTGCACATTAAATCTTCTTCAGAGCATACTACCTTTTCCACGTTCTCAAGATGTGCGCGGCGCCCCTGACAAGTTCTAACGGCGCACCAGGGCGCCGCGGCGCACAGTTTGGGAACCACTGTGTTATGTTATTGTTATTTTCTGCTTGGTATAGCGCAGCAAATCATGTCCGTAGATATATCTCGGCGCTGAGCCAGCACAGAAACACCACAACAGCTAGAAGCGCCAGGTCTTCTAAGATTTTTAAAACTTGGTAAAGACCAAGGAACAACAGAGATGGAATCGAAGTTGATTCCAGGCCGAAGGGGCAAGAAAGGAAAACGCACTAAATGTAAATGTAGTGCATTTATATAGCACACCGCACACCCCCGAAAGGGTCTCTCAGGCACTGTACACATACCACTGTGGAACCCTTCCTGGCCTTTCCCTGTGAAGTGCCCACTCCTGGGCACCCCCAAGGTGAAGCCAAACATCCTAGCGCTGTTGGGGCCGTTGTGGAGATTAAGCAAGCTATTGCCCAGAGTTGCAGAGTGGGACCCATGATTAGAATAGGCAGCGAGGCGAGAATTATCAGGTCCGGGGAAATTGAGCCCAAGACCCGCCGAGGTGGGAATTGAACCCTGGTCCGGGCCAGACCTCTGCATCAGGGTCTGCCACTCTAACCATTGAGCCACACTTCTCCACCCTGTCTGATGGTGCTGATGTGGGGAACAGTCAAGAGCACTTTATCGCTTGATCTGAGCATCCTTGCAGGATGGTAGTAACTCAGTTTGTCCTAAAGATAGGAGGGGGCATCCCCCATCAGAGCCTTATAAGTAAGGCAGCAGTACTTGAAAGTAACGCGCTTTCTGACCAGAAGCTAGTGCAAAGATCACAAACTGGGCGCTGACGGGGAACCTGCTGGCAGATTGCAGAATAGGTCGCGGCTATATTCTGCACAACCTGAAGTTTGGACAATAAGGTATCATTAGTGGCCATAAGCAAGGCATTACCATAGTCAAGACGGTTTATAACCAGGGCCTGAATCAGGGTTTTCCTTGCAAAGGATGGTAGCCACCAGGAAGACTTTCTGCATAGTGGCATAATAGAAAAGCAGGTGCCACAAATTGCAGGGACGTGATCCTTCATGGACAGTGTCTGGCCTTATTTGACTCCAAAACGTTTCACAGTCAGCTTGGGAGAGGGGGTTGTCACACGTTCAGCAAGCCACCACTCAGGGGACCAAAAATCCTGGACTTTTCAAACAGCAATATTTCTGTCTTATCACTATTCAGTTGCAGACGGCTAGCTGTCATCCATGCTGCAATGTTTCTCATACAGTCCAGAAAACAGAGCTGAACTACGTCATAATCTTGTCCTACTAAGATAATAAACTGGGTATCATCTGCGTGTGAGATGACATCAAAGCTGCAAGATTTAACAATCTGGGCAAGGGGGAGGCTACGTAAAATGTTAACCAACATCAGTGTCAGGGATGAGCCAGAGGCACCCCTCTATTGATGGAACTAGAGCGGGACTTAAACAGCCCCTGCATGACTGTCTCTGTGTGGCTATTTAAAAAGTCTGAAAGCCAGCAGAGAGCTTTGCCACCGACACTGATCGCACAGTCTATGAGGCAGAGAGACGGTGTCAAAGGCTGCTGATAGATCTAGCAGCGCATGCATGGCAGGTGAGTCCCCATCTACAGAGAGGCAAATGGTGTTGGCGACTGCCACCAGTGCTATCTCTGTACTGTAAAAAGAACTATTGATGGACAGAATGCAGAACAATGTCATACATTCACCCCAGTACAGAGATCTGGGCCTAAATCCATCGTTTTTTTGCTCACCATGCCATTCCAGTTTAGACCCAGCCATATGCAAATCAGTCTTGACCCTGTGCCCAATGGGAACAGTCCAGCCTGAACTGCCAGGCCAGATCCTCCCTGGACTGGAAACAAGCATCCTGGGACCGGTTTCGGGGTTTCACCCCTCTTCAGCCAGGATAGCTTGATTCCAGTGGCATGGAGAGCACGGGACTCACGTATGAGCATACCCGTCCGACTCGGGGTAACAAATACAAAAACAACAGTTGATGGACAGAATGCAGAACAATGTCATATATTGCGCACAACTTTAGCTGCAGTGCACCGAGCACCTTTATTACCACACATAGGGGTATATTCTCAAGAAAGTGCGATAATCATCGCCTAAATATGAATGGGCAAGATGGCGGCCCGGTGAGGAGCTCCGTCAGTGTTTCCTGTTTTGGCCCTTAAACCCCTTTTTCCCCTAAACTTTCTACGGTTTCCAGATAGCGGACACGGAGAAGACTTTGGCTATTGGGGAGTATGGCCCGGGTTTTTCGAGAGGTCATCTCCTACCCAGCCGAACATCGGGGCATGGCTTACCTCTCCACGCTGATACTCCTCCTCTCGACTCTACCGCCTCCCTCCAAGCTTTTCGTCCTCATAATGACTGACCAGCCTCAGCGCAGCTCCGGCTCCTTTGGATGGTCCGGATGGCGTCAGATTGCTCTGGGACCCGTCACCACTCTTTACGGGACTTCGTGACGACTTGGCCGATGCCCAGTGGAGCCGCTTGGTTTGGCTATCGAGGAGTCCGGCCCGGGGTCTCCCGCGGCGTTCACCTACCCAGCTGGACATCGGGGAAAGTATAGTGACCACACCGTCATCCGCTCCACTCAACACGCATGCACAGACGTCACCCAAGGATTACACTGACACTTTCATTGTGGGTGAAGAACTGCTGCAGGTTTATTTCATACAACATAAGTATGACGATAAATGGGTTATCTTATGGGCGATCCAGGGCAAGCAGCCCCTCGCTGCTCCGCCCGCCTGGTGAGCCAGCACGCACGGTGGGTCGATGCCCGGCAGTGCGGCACATATTTATTTTCAGATCATCCACTGGGTCACGTGATCTGTCTCCTACTCCCGCCCCTTTTGACAGGGGCGGAGCGTGTTGTGGCACACCCCCGGTTGGTCAGGCCCCCCAACCGCCCGAAGGACTAACGGGGCACCGTCGCGGTCTTCCCAGAACCTCCTTCGGCTCCCGGACCTTGGCTCGGGCACCCTTACTGTGCCGGACAGGGGTACCCTTACTGTACCGCCTGTCGCAGAGGTACCCTTACTGTACCCTTCTGCCTCCAGATCGCCCTGTAACTCCGCCTGCAACGCAAAAGAGAAACATTAAAACATTCCAATAACGCGCTGTCTCCGCCACGCAGGGTAAGCGGAAAGGGTGGGAATACGCATGGCCAGGCAGGAGTGGCGGGCAGGAAGCAGAGGAGGAACTGGGGAGAGAGAGACGCCTAAGTAGGGGGGTCTAGCCTCGCCCCCCCTATCGGCCCGCCTCCTAAAGGCACACTCATTGGGAGCTCCCCTCCCTGGGCGCGGCCTCGCTCGCGAGGCGGAACAGGGGGTGGGCGGGAAGGCTGCGACGGGCGGCCACTAGAAAGCTGCCCTGCTGATGTCCCACTGCGTGGGACGCGGGCAGCGGCATAGTGACCACACCGTCATCCGCTCCACTCAACACGCATGCACAGACGTCACCCAAGGATTACACTGACACTTTCATTGTGGGTGAAGAACTGCTGCAGGTTTATTTCATACAACATAAGTATGACGATAAATGGGTTATCTTACGGGCGATCCAGGGCAAGCAGCCCCTCGCTGCTCCGCCCGCCTGGTGAGCCAGCACGCACGGTGGGTCGATGCCCGGCAGTGCGGCACATAATTATTTTCAGATCATCCACTGGGTCACGTGATCTGTCTCCTACTCCCGCCCCTTTTGACAGGGGCGGAGCGTGTTGTGGCGCACCCCCGGTTGGTCAGGCCCCCCAACTGCCCGAAGGACTAACGGGGTGCCGTCGCGGTCTTCCCAGAACCTCCTTCGGCTCCCGGACCTTGGTTCGGGCACCCTTACTGTGCCGGACAGGGGTACCCTTACTGTACCTCCTGTCGCAGAGGTACCCTTACTGTACCCTTCTGCCTCCAGATCGCCCTGTAACTCCGCCACAGCTCTGGGGAGGCTCCCGTCGCTGCCAGAGCCCCCCCTTCCTCCCTTCGCTGTTATGGTGCCCTGCCCTCGCGAGCTAGCTTTAGTGGGCTAAATTATGGATCCTGGTCTGAAAACCCGTAAATAACGGCAATAATTTGCAACTGATAACCGGGCTTCCCCAGATCCAGCCAGACCAGTCTTAGCCCATGCAGGCCCGGAGCTGGCATGCCCCCTCAGGCAAGTGCCCCCATTCTATCAAAACTCCCCGTGGATTTTGACTGAAGTGACCCGAAACCTAAAAAATAGGCGCTGGTTCAATGTTACCTTTGCATGGCTGAAGAACTATACCTATGACAAGCCACTCCTGCCAGGAAGTGCCCGCGGGTGGAGGTAAGAGTTGACAAACCCGCTCTACTTCCTCTTACCTCAGTTATCTGAGTCTAGCCCTAGTCGGAGTATGACCACCACCTTCCGACAGTCAGCACCCTATGTGGTGCCTAGCCCTCCCAAGGTTCTGCCTGCCTACCAGCGAGCAGACAGGACAGCGTGACCCAGGGGGGACCAAAGCATAAATGCCTCACTATGTTAATAGGGAATGCCAGTGGTACTCCTGCTACTTTGCAGCCCAAATATGCCTCCTAGGAGTTTGCCCCAAACATATGGACCCAATCGCCCCCGTGGGAAGGCCACTTCCACAGCCTGCATAGTTGCCGGGCAGTGCTAGAGGGCGGGAGAAGTCACCCCTTACCGTTACTCACTATAAATGTACCTGTATTGTCGAACTAAAGGACAGGCTACTAAGTGAGCTGACCAGGCTCGCCCTTGAAACCAGGGGTCCGACCCAAGCCCCTCTAAGTTCTGCTGCTTCACCTGCCTGATACATGAATCCCCAGGGCAGACCCCGGCCTCTGACCCATGCTTGGCCATGCCTGAGCTTAAGACACCTCTGAAAAGCAGGACAACAGGCTGACCACCAGCATTGCATTCTGGATGTTCCCGACACTGCCAAGGAACACGCGCATAACTGAAGCAACTGGCACCCTGCCATAAAAGTATCAATTTGGCCTTCTCTGCCTGCAAACGCGCTCTTGCGGCTATCCGTATTAGCGCTCCCTCCCAACAGGCAGTCCTAACCAGGCAACCCGCACCCTCCGGGCACTGGCACACTCCCGCCCCAGCTGCCCTAGAGTGCCTGTTCGAGTGTAGACACAACCTTTCGTTTATCATTGACAGATACCAGGGTGTGATGATACTCCGCTGACTACTGCTGAGTGCCCGTAGCACCAACGCAAGTCTGTCTTTGCCTATTCAGTGTCTGGCCGCAAAGTTAGCGGACAATGCCAGCCCCAGGTGAAAGTAGCAGCTATAAAGTTTCTGGTGCTATAGGCGGTACCCGTAGCCTGATGGAACAGAAAGCAATTCCCTTGCTCCTCTTGAGCACGAACCCACAACCAATTGCTCACCATGGTTCAATACCTTCCTGCTGCTAATCATTTCCTAGCAGAATGTTGACAAATCTATGTTCAGCAATGGCACTACTTCGCAGCCTGCACCATTCAGCCAGGGCCGAAAAGACCTTTGTCATGCTGCCTGGCCTAATCAATCTTGCCCTGTTCTAGTAGCGCCCGCTTCAGCCCTAGAGCAAACAATTCGCCAGTAACCCCAAACTGGCCCAAATGTGAGACAAACCATGCCAAGGCACGCAGGTGAATGTAATAACTAATAGCAGGTCTAACAGCGTCGACAGGCATCATCAGCTTACAATAGGAGTGATGGAGGAAGGGTATCCAGTGAGAATAAAGATGACCGCTTCCATCTGGCCAGCCGTGGTGGGAACCACTCCTGTATATTTTAGTACATATGGTCCCAGTTCATCTGTCACTGCCTGATGTACGTGACCTAGGTACATGGTCCCCTTGCATGGCGGCATGCCATTGAGGCCAACCTCCAGTCCCCGATAAGTACCACTATCTACCCACGCTACAATCTTGTCTGGCGTTCCTTCATGCCCAGATATACCATGCGATGATTGCTCTCTCCCGTCACTTGACCCGACCACGCAGGAGCGGCGCGCAGGAAGCAGAGGAGGAACTGGGGAGAGAGAGATGCCTAAGTAGGGGGGTCTAGCCTCGCCCCCCCTATCGGCTCGCCTCCTAAAGGCACACTCATTGGGAGCTCCCCTCCCTGGGCGCGGCCTCGCTCGCGAGGCGGAACAGGGGGGGGGGGAAGGCTGCGATGGGCGGCCACTAGAAAGCTGCCCTGCTGATGTCCCACTGCGTGGGACGCGGGCAGCGGCATTCCTCATCCCCGCTGCTACTACTGTTTATTCTGCTACTGCTGTTTATTCTTCACGCTGCTCACTTCCTCGGAATTAGTCGCTGCGGAAGACCGATGATGGGGCCTCCATGGCGCAGCTTTTTCTCCTTTGGCGGTCTACCTCGCCCCGCTGCCTCATCATGCGGGCCGTCTGCCTGGATGTGCTTCACCTCGTCCCTGACTTCAGAAGACCCGTGAGGCCATCACAAGGTATGGGGGCGTGGGTGCCACGACCCACGGATTACCTACACCGATGCCCCAGTGGTCCCGAGCCTGCTAGCCTCATCACCCTTCCTCCCGCCCCTAACTTTGGAACTACGTACCCTCCTTTAACTTCTTTCTTTTGGCACTTGTTTCATGCTCCTTGGCTCGCATCTAGGGACTTTTTGTCGTTTTGAATTTTGCCCTGCCCGCCATTTTGCTGCCGATCACCGCCGATTCCCCGGACCGACCTTCTTGTTTAACCTATGTCCTTTCCCCCCTTCCCCTCCGTTTCTCCACCTGACGATCCTAAAATGTATTTTCTCCCTCTTTCTGGTCTGCCTTTCACCACCACCCCCCTGCTCCCTCTTATACCCGCACCCTCTCTCATAACACTATTTCTCCCCGTCTACCCGCTCTCCCACCCTTTTTGATGTTTCCACTTTCCTTGTCAACCCCCTGCTACTCGATCTCTAATTACTCTGTCTTTACCCCATGTTAATCTCTATGATGCCAGAATTGAACGTTTTTCTCTTGTCGCCCGTTCTGCCTCTTCTCTCCCATCCCCTCAGGCTCCCTTTCCCCCTTCCCCACCTATCCTCTCACTCATATTTCTTGGCCCCCCTTTCCCTCTCTGCCTCCCTTTAATTGCGTTTTCACTCTGAAATTCTCAGTGAAAAATGTTTAAATTTATTATTGTTGTTAACTCGCTCTTGTTCCTTATGTAAAGCGCTCTGATACCTTCTGGTCTAGCCAGCACTGTATAAAACTCAATAAATAAATAAATAAATAAAAATAAAATAAATAGGTTAACGTAATTTCACATATAACTGTCTATCTCGGGAAAATAACTCCGTGTCAACTTCACATTCTCAACATTCTCAACATGGCAGTAACATGCGATAGTTTCCTGATAACGCGTCAAATGTAACATTACCGGGACGGCGATAAAAATCCAAACCCAAACGCGAAAAAAGTTGCGTTGGGCCCAACTGCAATAAAAAAGCCAGCGACAAGCAGCGCCAGGCCTGCAAGTCCCACGAGTTAGGCAGCAAAAATCAGTATAAAAGCGGCAGCAGAAAACACAAACAGAACACAAACAACTGCGAAGCACCTTGGTTGTAGATGGAGCAAGTACAGAGGACAACCAGAACCCCACAAGCCCCACGGAGGACCAGTCTGGGACCCCGGGGTCAGGGAAGGGCAAGGAAAAGATGAAGAAGAGGAAGACATGGTTCAGTCCGCAGGAAAACAGGGTCCCGATAAAGGAGGAGACACTGCCACCATCTAATTGCCATTGGTGAAATTGTCAGCACTAAATGTTGCACTGACACTTGTCACAGTGATGTGCTAATGCAGAGGAGTGACATGCACATAGGGAATGTGTCTTGGAATGAATTTATTTGCACATGCTGTGCCTGTGGTCATTTTGTTCTGTCCCATGATTGCTAAGGACAGTCCCAATGTGACGAGCTCATTGTTAATGATAGAGTCCCTTCGGGCTATTCCTGCTGCTGCCGCACTGGGGTGTGGTCCACCTGCCTCATCCTCATCATCATCGTCCGGTGCATCTGGCACATGGATCCATGGGGCATTAGTACGTACACATATGTTGTGCAACACACAACATGCAATGATCATCTTGCACACTATTTGCGGGCTGTACAGGAGTCTTCCACCTGTGATGTCCAGGCACCTGAAACGTGCCTTCAACGCACCAAATGAGCGCTCCACAATGCCCCTGGTGCGTTTGTGGGCCACATTGTACTACCTCTGGGCCTGGGTATTCGGGGCTCGGAGGGGTGTCATCATCCACGGGCAGAGTGCATATCCTTGATCACCTGTGACAGGGAGAGAGATGTGTCAATCGGTGGTTCTGCATTCTGTGTTGTTAGGCTTATTAGTATATTGGTGTGTGATGTGTGGGACTTTGGGATTCATATTTGACATGTCTTGCATGTGGCAAATGGGTGGCATCCATGTGTATTATGTTGCCTCACAGCTGCTCCTCACTCCCCGAGCCTATTTACTTGTGTGCACTGCGTGGTTGCATCATTTGCACTCCTAAGACACACCATTGTCATGACTGTCTGTGCATGTCCACAAGCCTGACGACACTGTGATATTGGCCGTTGAAGGTGGTCGGCCACTTGTTTGTAGGCCAATAGTGAGGGTATGGCGGACGCAGAGACTCATGCAGTAGTTGCATTGGTGGCCATCCCAGAAGTGAACCATGCCCTGAGCCCCGGGCTATTAATTTCCGCTCCTACGCTGGTCCAGCCCACTCCACTTACACTGACAGGGGGGGACGACATAGCTACATGTCCAAGGGTGAAACCCCGAAACCGGTCCTAGGATGCTTGTTTCCGGTCCAGGGAGAACCTGCCTTGGCAGTTCGGGCTGGACTGTTCCCATGAGGCACAGGGTCAAGACTGATTTGCATATAGCCAGGTCTAAACTGGGGTGGCATGGTGAGCAAAAGAATGATGGATTTAACCCAGATCTCTTGACTGGGGGTGAATGTTTTGATTTGTTCTGCATTCCGTCCATCAATTGTGTGTCTTTTGTCTAACAATGGAAAGGGCCTTTAATGGCCCATATAACCTGCTACGATTGGCTGTAAGGCTATATTCGAATATTGGAATGTTGAGTGCTCCATTGAAGACAATGGAGTGGCTTGGGCTTATAATGACTGGTATAAGTCTTTTGCTCCAACATTCCAATGTTTGCCTTTCTGTTTCCCCCTTTTTAATTAGTGGGTGGAATGTTCTAATTGCCCTTCTGTTTGGGCTACACCGGCCTGTGGCTCGGGCCTATAACTCAGGTTCCGGGCCTTCAACAACTGGTAAAGCCCTCAGCAGTGCGCTCTAAGGCTATGATGGAAAAGGTTTAGGGAGGCTTCGGAGGAATTTATGGAGGGACAGACAATCAACCACAACAAAGTAAATTCATTGTTAATCACAAACTGCAATTCTAAAGTTACTATAGCCAAAAGAGCACCCAAAACAATAGAAAATTTACTCCAGCTCACACCTGGAGTAAGTGCAGCTTCTTCCATAGAAAACCACTCGTACTGCAGTATCCTCCTATAGAACTTAACAGAGACTCACACAGAAAATAACATTAAACGAAACATATATATTTCAGCTTTTTAAAAATACATAAAAATGAAAAATGCATGTACTTTTATGATAAATATTTTAATAAAATGTTTTAATTTAAAATATATATCTTTATTTTTTTATGTTTAAATTAATTCTAAACCTAACATTTTGTAGTTGTTAATACATAATTAATAAATATATATTTTTTTTCAATAGGTTGGATTTTCCTAATAAATAGTTACAAAAATATTTAATATATTTAAATTAACTGCATTTTTAATTAGCACTAATATATAGACACTAGTGGAGGTGAAGTGACAACACCCCAGTGGGCTCTTCTGCTTCCTCTGCTGCAGCATCTAACAACACTTCTCTGGCTGTTCTTGATACTATGAGTAGTAGATCCTTTATTACCTATGGTTCATTAGCTCATTATCAATGTGGCATTAGCTATTACCTTATAGAGAATCTGGGTTCAGCGTTGAAAGAAGTCAATAATCTTAGTCACATTTGTCAAGGGTCCTTTCCTTGTTTCAGTATCATGGCTATTATCATATCCCCTATTCCCTATTCTCACAGGATGTCAGTCCACTTCTTTGTGGGATAAATACAATTTAGTTGTGGTGCCAGTATATCTTGGTTTGTTGTATACAATTTGTGAGAGATGCAACATGAAAACTGAGATTTGCACCTAGCCAATCTTTCAGTAGTTTCAGTAGTATGCTTTTACCTCATATAAGCTGAACCTTACAGGGTGGGATTGACACTGTTGTCCGCAAGTGATCCAGGGATAGTTACAGATTGCCAGACCAAAAAAAAATAGGCATGCACAGGCTATCATTAAGATAGAAGCAGAACTTTAAATAGCTCAGCAAGAGCATTCCTTCTTGTTAGAAAGAGATAGCAGAGGAGGTGTGGCTTGGGAGCCCAAGATAGCAGACGCAGGCTCAGGCTGTGATGGAGAGAACCTTCAGAATAAAGTTGCATTAGGATGATTGTGACTGCACAAAATAGAACAAGATAATAAGGCAACTTGTGTTAGCAGTTTTCCGGCCTGTTAGCTGACATGTAAGAAGAGACGGGATGTGTTTGTTTTAATCAGCACGCGCAGTTGATCCTGTCAACCAGTCAGACCTGCTGGGGGTGTGGCCAAGCCACCGACCAACATGGCCACTGTTAGAACTGGGGGTCTCTAGTTGGCAGACGTAGGTACCTTTGACCAAATAGGGACCCTTGCTTCTAAGTCAGGGAAAGGGGAGTACACTACTGGATAACCCCTGCTCATCCCCTTGGTAGCTTGGCACGAGCAGACAGGCTTATCTCAGAGGCAGTGTGTTAAGCATTTGTGAACACATACAGTAATACAGTGAAAACACTACAGATGGACACCACGCAGGTTTTATAAAAATAAGTATTCTTTTTTTAGACTGAACACAAGACCCCAAACGACAAGAATCCACAATACTGTACTCAAAATTGACTTAAAGATGGTAGAATTAACTTAGTTAAAGTTGATGGTAAATGCGACATAGTTCTCACAAAACTACCTGGATACATAACGCAAAATAAACAAAAGGCTCGCAGCATTGGAGATGCGTTGGTTCCTTGCTTTGGGGGAGATGATGCGTCGCGCCTCAATGCTTGCGCAGAGTAGGGAATGCGTCTTGATTCTTACCGGAGAGGAGGTGATGCGTAGATTCTCGTACTGCGGCCTGGTTGCAATGCGGCAAGATGGCGCCTCGATGTGATGCAACAATCCGGTGCGATGCGATAAGATGGCGCCCTTGATGCGACAATGTGAAGGCTATGCGTGCACGTGCACGCCCTGGCAGCCTTGCGGTGACTCTGTACTTTGGAGCCGCGACAGGCCCTGCGACACGCTTCTCCGGTGATGCGACGGCGGCCCTCGCGGTGGCGACACGCTTCTCCGGTGATGCGTCGGCGGACAACTGAAACGAAGACACGCTTCTCGGGAGATGTGGCATGCTTCTCTGGCGATGCGGCGACGACAGTTGCGGTGGCGACACGCTTCTTCTTGTTGCGTCGCGCTTCCAGCTCCCAGCAACACACAGACTTCTGCAGATAGAATTCCCAGCAAGGAAATGCAGAGGGGAGCTGGTGGTGAAGTGTTTTGTCCCTGAGACTTCAGTAGGAGACAAGCACAAGTTCAAGCCCTTGGAGTAATATTCTGCAAGATGATGAAAGTCCTTTGAAAGTTCCTTATCCTCTCCTTGGCACTGAAGACACCACTGTAGGCCAACCCAGCAACACAGCACACTGGCAGGGAGGCAGTACAACTCCTTTGGTTCTTCTCCTTGGCAGAGGTTTGTCTTGTTGTTCCAGAAGTGATCTAAAATCTTGGGGTCTGGGTCCCCATATTTATAATACTTTTCTCTTTGTTCCCTGAAGGCAGAGAGGCCTTTGCCTTGTCCAAACCAGTTCTGGTCAGTCCCGGAGCACTTTGTTGACAAGACTCCTTCTTTCCTTTCACAGGGCAGGCCAGGGACATCATACGCACCACAGGAGGTGGAGCCAGCATTGTGGAGGGAAGGCACAGCCCTATTCAGGTCCCAGGTGCAGCTCCTCCCTCCCATCTACATGCAGATCTCTCTATTCAGCCCTGTGCTGACTCACCCTCTCCCCTGGAATCCCCCAGCCCCTGTCACTCAAACTCCAGACACACAATACACAACCCAGCTGAGGCAGGCTTGGACAGTTAAGCAAGAAAATACCTACTTTCTAAAAGTGTTATTTTCAAACCCAGAATGTTAAAACCACCTTCACTAATATATGTATTTTATCATTCTGAGTTCAGGTATACTAAACTCAAATTTCTACCTAGTTCCCTGAGTCAGTTAGGATTATAAGATGTAATAATCAAACTGCCCATTCTGGCCTATGGGGACCAGGTAGCCTTGCAATAGTGAAAAACGAAAATGGCTGTAATTCACTATTAGGACATGCCACACACACCAGGGCATGTCCTACCTTATACTTACAATGCACCCTGCCCTTGGGTCTACCTTAGAGGTGTCTGATATGAAGATAAGAGAAGGTTTAGGGACTGGCAAGTGGGTGCACTTGCCAAGTCGACATGGCATTCAGAGACTGCACACAGGCTCTGCATGGCAGGTCTGAGACACACTTTTACAAGCTGCTTCTGTGGGTGGCACAACCACTGCTGCAAGCCCATCAGCAGCTTTTGACTTACAAGCTCTGGGTAACCATGGTGCACTGTACTAGGGTCTGACAAGTAAATCAAATAACCCAATCATGGAGTCACTAATCAATACGAGACACACGTTTACAAGCTGCTTCTGTGGGTGGCACAACCAGTGCTGCAAGCCCACCAGCAGCATTTGACTTACAAGCCCTGGGCACCCATGGTGCACTGTACTAGGGTCTGACAAGTAAATCAAATAACCCAATCATGGAGTCACTAATCAATACATCAATTTAACATAGGGAACACTTGCACTGTGGCACTGAATAGCAGTGGCACAGTGCCCAAAGCATCTAAACCAGCAAAACATATCAAAAACAGAGGAGGCAATCAGAAAAAATGGAAGGGAGACTCACGCCAATGGTACCAGGTCTAACACACCGCGGCGTTGAAGCTCCGTCAGCCGATCCAGCTTCCCCACATTATCTCCAGTGCACATAGAGGCGATCGCCCTCAGACTCAACAGCGCCAGCTCACTGACCTCAAGCGGAGCATGCCAAGCTAATTTAGGTGCAGAGTGGCGCATCCTACATCAATCTACGGCGCTTATGCTGCTGAAGGGGCAGAGCGAGTGATGACTGGGGCCCGCTACTTCTACATGCGGGCCGACTGGAATGCGAGGACGGGCTGGACCAGAGGCCGGCTGAGGCGGAGGTCCATGCTTGCGGTGAGTGGGCCAGGCGCGGGTCTGCGGCGGTGCCTTCCCCCACCTAGGGTGATTCCAGCCGGATTGAGAAGCGGCCACGTTTGGCTGCACCTGACTACCAGAGCTTGCGCCCACCATAACCCGGTGGCCTTGTGGGGACAGGGCCCGCTTGAGTGCCTGGGAGGCACCTACCCGGGAAGGCGCAGAGCGGGATGGCAGATTAGTGCCTACCTGCCGCATGCTGCGCCCGATTGCCCTGTGACACGGCGCCTCTCCCTCTGAGCCCCTCTGTCGTGCACCCTGCGTACCCCGGGCCCATTACTTTGCTCCAGATGACTCAGAGGGCCCGGGGGCTCCCACTGCTGAACGTTGCCACATCCCAGCATTATCACGCATTGTCTCCGGAACCACCACACCCGTGCACCATCCTCACTTGGCTGCCTGCCTGTTCTGGGCCTCCTGCGTGTTACCATAGGGGCCCTGTCTGCCGGATGCGTGGAGACCCGGGCGACACTCTATACAGCTCCAAATCCCTGGGCCTGCTCATCTGCAGTGTGGGAGGCTATGACCGGCACCCCACACTACATCCACTGCCGGCTCTTCCCGTGTCTCCTGTGAATCCTAAGGACCCCTGGGAGTCGGGACTTCAGCCTGCCAGCTGCACCCTACTCGGGTGCCAGAACCTTCACACCAGCTTCAAGGTTGACCGCTGTCATATCCTCCAGGCTGCCCAGGTGGCTACACCGTCCTTGCCATTGGCGCTCTGCACCTTCGCGCTACTCTCCGCTTTGCTTGACCGTTGCTCCAGGTCTGGTCCATTGTTCCTACAACAGCCAGAAATGCTCGCCCTTCCACTGCTCCATGTGGGCTGCGGCACCGCAGCATGGGCCGCAAAGACCCCAAACAGAAGACCCTCCCCATCGAAAAGCTCACGATAGGGCTCCGGAGGAAGATTCTAACATGGCGGATGGCGTGCAGGGCGCGGAGCATGCTGGTGATCCCTCTGCTCCGTCCGCATCAATGCTACTGGAGATGAGAGCTGGCTTTAAGGCATTGGATGGTCGGTTTAACTCCCTCGACAAAAATCTCGCCAGTCTAGGGGCCAAAATCCAAGCGCACGACAGACGCCTAGATGTGGCAGAGGCGCACATTTCGGACATTGAGGGTGGTACCGCACAGTCCCTCAAATGGCTAGAGCATGTAGAACGCATCCTTAAGGAGGTCTCAATCAAGATTTGGAAGCGAGAAGCAGACGCAACAAAATCCGCATCCTGGGAGTACCAGAGACCACAGCCACGTGCCGCATGGACCTCTTTGTCGAGACTCTAATGACTGACGTATTTGGAAAGGAGGTCTTTACTCCTGGTTTTGTAGTTAAGAGAGCGCACCGGTCTCTGGGGCCCTGGCCCAATCCAGGATGCCCACCAAGACCCATCATTGCTCGCATTAAGAACTTCTGGGACCGCGACACAGCACTGCGCCTCGCCAGGGAGCGCGGGGACCCTAAGTGGCAGGGCTCCAAACTATCCTTCTACCCAGACTTTAATATCATGGTGCAAGAGGCCTGCCGAAAAAATACTGGGGCAAGGCTATCCTCAGGAACCTGGGTTTAAAATACGGTATGTTGTACCCTGCCCGGCTGAGGGTAGATGTGGGTGGCCGAGCCCGAACTTTTTACACTCCTGCCGAGGTGCAGGAATTTTGTCACGCTTACAAACAAAACAACAATCGGGCTACAGCCAGCAGAGAGGGGCCCTCCTCTCCGCATAGTGGCTCAGACGCATGTATGGATCTCTTCTCCGGATCGGGCACTGGTTAACTATGATGCGTGATTATGTCTTCATTACAGTAATCCTATCTGGGGATAATGTTATTCATCCTTCTGCATTGTTTCAAGTAACTGGTCGACTGTGGTGGCGTTGCCACCCTTCATGGTGTATACCTTGAGTTTGTCCTTGAAATCTCGGTTGTACCGTTATAGGGTTCTTCCATTTCAGTGTAAAGTCAATTGGTACAATGCGCTCTACTGTTTGTTATGATTTTGCCTCACTTTTGGGGTAGTGAGGTTGGGTGGGGGGGAAAGTTTCTTGTTTAGACGTTTATGATTGGCTGCAGGATTGTTCACTGTCACTGCTCATTTATTGTTGTTGTTGTATGTGCATGACTTGCTTGATACGCTTTACTAATGGCTTAGTTGGGTAACGTAGATGGTCCTTCAGGCTTGTCCCTGATGTCCTGGAACATTAGAAGCCTCAACGATAATTGCAAAAGAAGACATGTTATTCATTATCTCCTCAGGTACAAAGTGGATATAGCCTATTTGCAAGAAACGCACATACCCAAAACAGACTCGCTCCGCTTTGCTGCAAGTTGGGGGGCACACAGGTACTTTGCCAATTTTAGTAGCTATGCCAGGGGCACGGCCATCCTTATTCACAAAAGAGTCCTCTTCAGCTTAGGTCCTGTTATAGGGGATAGTGATGGGAGGTACATCATTCTCACGGGCTCTCTCATGGGACACAGAGCCGCTCTGGTGTGTGTGTATGCACCGAACACCGATTCTCCTGCCTTTTTCCACTCCTTACATGCCCAAATATTAAAACTGGAGCCTTGCCTGCTCTTAATGGGGGGGGGGGGTCAATTTGCTCCTTAATCTAATTTTAGATAGCACGGCCACAACCCCTGAGGAGAAGTGTGGCTCAATGATTAGAGCAGCAGACCCTGATGCAGAAGTCTAGCCCGGGACCAGGGTTCAATACCCCGCCTCGGCGGGTCTTGGGCTCAAAAATTCCACGGACCTGATCATTCTCGCCTCGGTGCCTATTCCAATCATGGAGTCCCACTCTGCAACTCTGGGCAATTGCTTGCTTAATCTCCACAACGGCCCCCACAACGCTAAGGATGGCTGGCCTCCACCTTGGGGGTGCCCAGGAGTGGATGCCTCACAGGAAAAGCCAGGATGGGTTCCACAGCGGTAATCGTACAAGCGCCTTGAGACCCTTGCGGGTGAGTAGTGCGCTATCCAAGTATCAATTTACATTTACATTTAAACCACGAGCACGACGCGCTCTCCTGGCTGTCTGCGAGCAACTATCTCATCTAGATATTTGGTGCCTGCGCAATCCCGCCCTCACTGAATATACACATTACGCTGGCCAACGTAGCCAACGTAACACCTGGAAGAGAATTGACTTCTGGATGGTTTCCCCTGACATTTCTAACTGGTTCCAGTCACTTGAGATGCTCCCGCAGACGTATTCGGACCACTCTCCGGTTCAGCTTACCCTGAGGGTCCCTCGTCCGGAGGGGTTTGAACTACAATGGCGCTTCCCGAGCCGTGCTCTTAGCGATATCCTTTTTAAGGCCAAAGTGCACAAAGCCATTGAAGATTACTACACTATCAATACCGGCTCAGTTGACTCTTGGGCAGTCCAATGGGAGGGCTTCAACGCGTACATTAGGGGCGTTTGCATCGCCAAACACGCAGGAGTATTTAAAAGTCTCCGCACCACTATCTCCCGCATTGAACGCGAACTGGCTGACTTGGACACCACACCATTACACTCCTCGGTTCCGGACATGACAGTTTGGTGTTTGGCTCTCCTTATAGAATTTCGGGAGGCTGCAGACCCCAAGATATGGTACTTAGGCAAATACCAGTCTGCCAGACGGTATGGGGAGGGAGAACGGCCCGGCCGGATACTAGCACAGATGTTAAGGCCCCCTTACAGTAAAGCCTGCATCACTGAGCTGTGCTCTTCTTCATATCAGACACTCAGACACTCCAGAAATTCGTAATGAATTCCTGGAATATTTCACGGCCTTGTATACCACCAGAACAGGGCACGACCCTTCGGCGCAGGAAGCTTATCTGTCTGAGATTGCATTGGTCTATCTGGAAAAAAAAATTCAGGACTACCTAGCAGAACCAGTCTCAGAAGCCGATGGTCTCGGTGCCATTGATACCCTCCGCTGCTCCTCGGCATCAGGGCTGGACGGCTTTACGGGGGAATTTTACAAGTCATACAAAAAGCTATTGGCTCCGCAGTTGATTGAGGTTTATGCAGATGCCCTCGAGAAACAAATACTACCCCTCATGCTTAGGGAAGCGGTCATGATCCTCCTCCCCAAACCTGGCAAAGATCCGACGTTATGCGGATCCTACAGACCACTATCCCTATTGAACTTAGATTATAAAATATTAGCTAAGATCATCGCCAATCGCCTATCCCAGTTGATGGAATTTATCATATCTCCGGCCCAATCCGGCTTCATCCCCCACCGATCCACATCTTTGAATCTTAGGAAACTCTTTTCGGTCCTCCACAGAATTAATACCGCAGTTCCGGCCGCAGCGATCCTGTTAGACACCGAAAAGGCCTTTGATTCCCTAGAATGGCCCTTTTTCATTTCCGTTATGCGCTACATGGGCTTCATTGCCACCACAGCCTTGCTATACAGCCGTCCCACGGCGCGGCTCCGCCTAAACAGGAGCCTATCTCGACCCTTTTCACTCCCCTGCGGCACACGTCAGGGCTGTCCCATATCTCCCTTATTGTTTATTTTAGCCATGGATCCTTTAATTCGCCACTTCCAGGAACAGCATCTACAGAGGGGCTTACAGTTTGACACCGGCCCCCTCTTTGTCTCGCTCTATGCCGATGACACTATCCTCTATGTCAGATAGCCTCGGGTAAACTTAAGCCGCTCATTAGAGAGATACTACGATTCGGCCGCTTCTCTGGCTTGGACATTAACTGGCGTAAACCTAGGATTTTCCCGTTAACTTCAACCACGATCCCGTGGGAATGCGAATTCCTTTTTGAATGGTGCACCCACTCCGTCAAATACTTGGCAATCCATATCCAGCTTGACACTGCCCAGATCCTCCGCCTCAACTATGGGCAAGCATTAGCACCCTTGAGTCTCAAGTGGAGAGGTGGCTGCGTTTGCCACTGTCCATTGCCGGCAGGGTCGCGATTCTTAAGATGGTAGTCCTCCCCAGATTTTTTATATCTTTTCAATAATATCCCCATACCCCACCCTAACAGTCTTTTCTCGACGCTGGGCACACACCTTATCAGACTGGTCTGGGGGGTAAACAGGCTTGCGTCCGCTGGCAAGTTCTCACCCTCCCATGTGATAGAGGAGGGTATGGCGTGCTGGATCTCCAATTGTATTATATTGTGGCTCAATGCTGCTATGCCAATGCATGGTTTCATCCGTATGCCAAGATCCCATACCTCCGCCCAGAGTCAGATTTTGTCCTTCCTGAGCGGTTGTCCACCGTACTACCCAAGGGCGTTCCCAGAGACCCTAATGACATACAGACAGTTTCCACTACCAGCTGGGCCTGGTATAAGCTGAGACAGGTCACCGGTGCCACCATAATGTATTCCTCTGCCCTGCCTGTCCCAAACGCCCGCTGGCTGCCAATCACCAGTGAAAGGCTGATACAGCGCATCTTAACCAAATTTGATATCACCACACTGGGAGACTTATACCCAGAGGGGCATATCTTATCAACGTCGTAAGATACCCGTTTCCATGACGCCACCTTTATGGACAACTTCATGCTGAGTCGAATCCGCTCGGCTCTGCGCGCTGCGCTGCCCGGTTTCCCCCTAGAACCGGACTCGTTCACACCTCTCACATTAATAATTGAGAACACGAGCAGGCTCATCTAATTTCTAAACTATATAAAGCATGCGCTGCGTTGAGGCCTGTTAATGACGACTAAGTTAGCAAAGATTGGGAGGTAGACTTAGGCCGCCTCATCACGGACGATCAGTGGGCTAAGTGCTGCGCAGTAACGAAGGAAGTCTCTCTCAACAGCAGGCATAAACTGCTCCATTTCAAGTTCTTACGTGGAATATACATTACCCCTGTCAAAGCACACAGACTAGATCCGACCACACCACATACTTGTCGCAAGTGCGCTGCCCCACATGCGGATTTTGCAAACCTTACATGGACCTGCCCAAAACTACGATCATACTGGGAAGCAGTGCACAGCACACTAGGGGCCATGACAAAGCTGTGCCTTGTCCCCATACCGGAAGTGGCTCTACTGGGATACACGGTAAACTTCCCCAAAAATATTAGACGTTTTGAATCCCTCAGTTTGCTACTAGCTGTTCTCTGGGGCCGCAAGCCAGCTCCTACCTTACAAGGCTGGCTGCGCAGCCTGGCTTATTGCAATACCAACTGCGAAGTTTATGCCCGTATTCTGCCAAGCTCTTCTCGCCCAAAAGACATTTGGGGCCCCTATTGATCATATGTTGAAACTATTCGGCAAGACTCTAACTCTCAATTGGAGCAGGGCATAGTGCTGGAAGGCGTAGGGTGAGGGGCTCCTCTCCTCATACTAATTGTATTACATATTCCTCATACCCCTCACAGTGTGTGCAACTTACTGACTGTATGTTTCCTTATGCCTGTGGACTCAAAATGTGACTAAAATTTGGCCACCGGTTGCTAGCAGCCACGATATGTAGAAGGAGATTGACCTGTAGGACTTTGTTTTTTAATATGTAGCTACATTTTTGGTATCAACCAACCTATTTATTTATTTATTCATTTATTTATTTATGCATTTTTATAAAGTGCGGACTTTACCCGAAGGTGTCAGAGCGCTGTACAATAGAACCAGTTACGTTACATGAGAGAAATGTTACAAAATAGAATGTACAAAAATAGCATGACACAGAATCAAACACAGCAGGCAAGAGGAACACAATATCAAACACAGCAAGCGAGGAATGTACAAAAAATAAATAAATATAGCAAATTTACAATGACTAACGTACTTCCTGGCGGGGTCTGAGAATGAAGGAATTAGTTCTGAAAGTGTCTTTGGAATAGAAGAGATTTGAAGTCCGCTTTGAAGATCCGGATGGAGGTGGTGGCACAGAGCAAAGGAGGAAGTGGGTTCCAGATTCTCACCGCATTACCCGAGACCGATTGAGCCATCAATTTTTCCCTTTTGAAGGAGGGGGGCTCAAGCAGGAACTTTTCCGCATTCCGAGAAGGTCTCGGAACCTATGTCATGTCTATTTTGTAAGGCTAATATTATGTTCTTTCTCACTGCTCATTCTGATAAATTGTCACCGACAGTGAATATGTACACCTGAACTGTCTTCCTTAATGCCAAAACGATAAATAAAGTTAAAAAAAAAAACAGTCAGACCTGCTGAGGAGGTTTATAACTTGACATTTAAAAGAAACATGTGGTGGCATATTTATTGAAGGGTGAGCAAGTGTATCTGTTCTACAGAAATGTGAAATACTTCTGGGAAGAAGCAATGTGTTTCTTTTTGTCTGTCATGTCTGTCATGTTTTGGAAGAAGTGATGAGGTGATTTGCGAGCTTTTCACGCTTTCACTTTACCTCTATTGTTGTGAAAGGCTTCTTTAACACAGATTTAATTGAGCTGTATAAGAGGACAGGGATGATTACTGAATATAATACTGCTCTGCCTTCCAAGTCAATGCATCTGCTAAGTAAGCAAAGTATTTGAAAGCCTTCCTGAAATTAATGTAAAGCTCTGTCCCTGATACCAGAGGAGGTTTTTTATTAACAGGAACACATTGGAACATTTCTGAAAGGTACCAGAACATTTATGTATGCAGCATATTTTCGATAAGCCCATTTGATGCATAGGGAAAAAAGTTATGCAGCTTGTTTATTTATCTCCCAGTTCTTTTTTTTGAGTATTTATAACGGAAAAAATACTGCTCGACCTATTTTAATGAAGCTCCGACAATGGTGTGGTTTTTCATCAGTGCCTGGCTTGAAATGCACCCTCTTTAAGGCTCTAATTAATTGTTCCGCTAAGGTGTGGGGTATTGGCTCCTTCACCTACCTGGCAACACTTTGAGGAATATTTGTGCCTACCGCGCTGCAGTTTTATCTCCAGATTGCAAAGTCATTGATGGACTTTTATGTTGCAGAATACCACTCCGTCATACCCTTGATCCTGTCCCTTACATTGAATCTTTTTGGCATCACTATTAACCAGTTATTTCTTGAGGGGTTTGGCACATGCTCTTCTTTCCTGTGACAGTATGGGGAGATCGCAAAAGAAGAGGGATGGTAGTAAACCTACTTCTTTTTCTGTCTCCGTTCCTTATCAAGACTAAAAACCATCAGAAAGATCTTGATAACATATATCTTGGGGCCAGCATAGAAGAGGGAGGTGCATTTTTACAAGGGTGCTCTGCTTCGCCTCAATTTTGTGTAGTAGCTTGAAAGAGCCTAATGCCTCTACCTCCGTTAAAAGGCCCAAAAAGGATGTGGGCTCTCCCTCCAAATCACCTTCCCCATGACCTTGGAAGAACTTATGGAAAAGATTAGAGCTCTGAAAACGAATGCAGCTCTCCAAGAATTGACGAAAAATGTTGTTTTTATGATTAGAGAATCTCTGCCATTGAACAAAGAGTGAGTAATGTTGAAGATTCCATACCAGATGCTTCCCACATGGGAAAGGAAATAAAACTTGAAAAACAATAGAGGACTTTGAAAACAGAAACAGAAGAAATAGTCTTAGTCTGTTTGGTAAACCGGGGGGATCTGCACGTTCCAACATGATCTAATTTTTACAAAAGGCTATTCCCTCAATTGTTCAACTGGGTAATCCTGGTCCACTCAGTATCGAAAGGGCTCATCGATTGGGCCTTAAGATCTCTTCTTCATCTAGCACAAGGCTTTGGGGCATCATTATTCTGTTACTGCAGTTTACTGAATTGATGGGTATTATTTCAGCAGCTGAAAAGAATCTGAGAATTGTACTGGTCAGGGTACAAAGTCTTCTTTCACCCACAACTCAAATCTATAAATGCTAATTATGGTTTAGTGCATCCCTGCTTTTTTAAGGTCATGTCAATGATAACGCTTTTAAATTTGATGATTTTTTCAGATAGCACAGATCTAAAGATATGGAACTGAGTTCTTCTGTTACTTCATGATTTATTTTTTTTTATTAGCTTAAGAAATGTCTAATTGCATCTAACATGTTTCTTCATTCCTGGTTTTAGGTGATCGCATGGCTATTCATAATCCGTGTTTATTGTTTTATTTTATATATTTCAGAATGGATTGTTGTATAGTTCCTTGTTCTGGTTCCACCCTCTCTTGTTGTTTCTCTCCCTGTTTCATTTTGACCTATCCTTCCATGATTATTAGGAAGTTTGGAGACTTTTGTAATATTTTCATTATGTTACTTATATATGTTTTTGCTGTTCAATATTTGGCTGTGTCAGGCATTTTCCTTGCACTTCCACAGTTTTTTTTCTTTTCAATTCGTCACTCTGATATACATATTTTTTCTTTCCTTTTCAGTGCATTGGTGTCACGTTCTGCACGTCTGTAATTAGGTGTTTCACCACTATCACATCCTTCGGGGGTTTCAATTGATATCCGTTTGTTTCAACTACGATTAGGGAATTTTCTTTTCCTCTTTGTCATCATTTATGTCTTTGTTAGTCTGTTGGGGGTCTGTTCAACACTTCTTGTTTTCTTTCTTTCCTATTACACCTTCCAGTTTTTCTTTCTGCTTCCTTTTTTTCCTAGGAGTGTTACATAATATGTGTTTATCAAGCCAAGTGTTTTTCAGTCACATTATTTGTTATGAATCTTAGAGTTAATAGGTGGAATGCAAAGGTTTTAAAACAAAAGCCCTATTAAGAGGCAAAGAGTCTTTGACTAGACTCAAGGGTCAGCTAGTTTTATTACAAGAAACACATCATTCTGATATTGAGGTTGTTGGTTAAACTTTAGAAGCAATGGGTTTGTGAAGTATTTTTCTCTTCCTCTATCTCTGATAAGAATGGTGTTGCTAGGGGGCGCTAGAGGGCGCCAGACCAACATGGCCGCACCTTTGTGAGGCTCTCGCCGGCCGGGCGCTTCGAATCTTCATCAGCCCATCCTACGTCCAATGAACACTAATCTGACTGGCTCTACTGGACGGGCAGAGGACGACGCACGGATCCACCGAATTGGGGCCCGATCTTGCCGGTGGTTCGCCAGCTACGACCGCCGATTTCCCCCGCGGCCGCTGCGGCTGTTCGGCTGGTGCGAGGAGGCCGGCCGCTGTGCACACGCTGCAGCGGGGATTTGTTGTGCACGCTAGGCCGCGGAGCGCGGCCGAGGCAGAGGGCGATTGCTGACATCGGACGCTCCTGAGGTGGCTTCCCCTGCCCATCGCTGACCTCCGGACGCACTGGTGAGACGGGGGCGGGCTGAGGCTTGACTGGGGGCGCGAGATTGCGGAGCTACCAGCGTAAGCCCAAACGAGCCTTGCGGGGCTGACGAGGAGTGCCCCATCTTGCTCAAGTCGGCCCTGGGTGTGGTGGGGGTACGTTGTCCTTGCTGTTGGTGCCCCCCCCCCCCCACGGGCCTTGCCACGTGGACCCCGCTGCTTGACCTGGCCCTGCGAGATACTGTCCGTGCAGGAGGTGCCTGCTCGTGGCCCTTCTCCTGACGATACCTCCTACTTCTGGTGCATGGTGGATATCTATGGGCCCTACACCTGGCTGGCTTCGTGGAGGGGTCATAGTCGGAGGTGACCGGAGTACGGCCTAGTTCTCTCCCTGCCGCACGCGACCAGGCACTGACTGGGTTGGAGAGGCTGCTCCGGGTTGGTAATCCGTCTCCGAAACTAGGGGGGCCGACCTCCATAATGGGCAAGACTGATGCCAAGCACACCAAACAATCCCGGCTCCCGTTCGAAGCTCCTACAAAAAATCCCACGCCCAACCGCCGGGAGACGGCGATGCTGAGGGGGGCAGCGCAGATGAGGTGGATTGGAAAGCGCTCCTCCTGAACATGCAGACCAGCCTCACCTCCATTGACTCCAAGATCGATGGTATGACGCGCCGCCTGGACTCCGTGGTGCATAGATTGGATCAGCACGAGGAGTGGTTTAAGGAGGCTGAACAGCGGGTCTCCGGGCTGGAGGATGGGGCGACGGCCACCA
This sequence comes from Triturus cristatus, assembly GCF_964204655.1. Classification (NCBI taxonomy): domain Eukaryota; kingdom Metazoa; phylum Chordata; class Amphibia; order Caudata; family Salamandridae; genus Triturus; species Triturus cristatus. Next base: position 1,089,360,889 of record NC_140580.1, read on the forward strand.
CGTCCAAGGTATCGCAGATGGAGCGATTGCTGAAGGTGATCGCCGAAAAAAATGAGGATTTAGAGGCGAGATCGCACCGGAACAACGTTCGCCTTATTGGTCTGGCGGAGACTACCTCAGTTGGCAGGATGGAACTTTTCGTCGAGAAACTTCTCTCCGACCTCTTCGGCGCGGACGCCTTCTCTCCTCAGCTGGTGGTGGAACGGGCTCACCGCACTTTGGGCCCTCGCCCCGTGCCCGGCGCGCCCCCGAGGCCTATAGTCATCCGTTTTTTGAATTACAGGGATCGAGACACCCTTCTCCGACTTGCCAGAGAAAAACAACCAGTCCTCTTCGAAAATACCACGCTATCCTTCTTTCCGGACTTTACACAATCTGTGCAAGACGCACGTCGTAAATTTGGCCAGGTCAAGAAACGACTGCTTCAACAGGGACTTCAATACTCCATGCTATACCCGGCCCGGCTACGGGTTGTCCATCGCGGCAAGCCACATATATTTCAGGATCCAGCCCAAGTTGAACTGTTTCTGAAAGACCACAAAAGATCTATTGACCTAGCCCACTCCCCTTCGGGGAGTGCGAGATCCCGATCGCCCACTTCTGCCCCTGACTGACTGGGGATATCCGGCTGCCGTTGAGCTCTGTTGATGGTATTCTTTTGATGTGCACTTATTTCTGCCTCTGCCTTTCTTCTGTGCAATTCAATGACTGCTTAATCTGTGACTCTGTGTTCTCGCCCGTTCTGGTGGAGTTACCACCCATTAGGCTATGCCTCTCCTTTTCTTGATGGTTCCTTGACGATGTTTCAACTCGATTGCGCCCTGGCACCAACCTCCCCCTCCCGTGTTTCTCCACTGGATCTTGGCTCCAGGGGGTAGCGGGTGAGATATCGGGGGAGTGGGATGGCGGGTCTGGACCTCTGGTGTTCCCCACTTGGGTGCTCCCTCATGAGTGAATGACAAGATGTTTTAGGTTTGTAAGGGGTGGGGGAGATGCCCGGCATGATTGGGATGTCGGAGTGGGTGGGTGGGTGGGCTCTCAGGGATTTGTTTTAGGTTTGTTGGTTTTTTTCAGCATGAACACTACACGCAGACTTGTTGACGTAGCACAGTACGTTGCCCTTAATAGATGGCTACACGTTTGGGACAGCCGCCGGGTGGGTTTATTGACCTGGGGTTCCCGTGTCCGAGGACCTAGCGCACGCCACACACACTGAGCCAGGTGGGGGGGACTGCTCACCGCTATTTCTTGGAATGTCAGGGGATTGGGGGACCCGAGAAAAAGGCGGCGAATCTTGGGAGCTTTGGATAGGCTGCATGTTCAGGTAGTCTTCCTGCAGGAGACACATATGGACCCCCTCCGTCGGGGATCCTTTGCTGCTAGATGGGCTGCGCACTCGCTTTTCGCGTCGTATTCATCCTATGCAAGAGGCACTGCTATTCTTTTAAAACGTGGGGTTCCTTTTGTTCCCCTGGGTACAGCCAAGGATGCAGAGGGCCGATATTGTGTAGCGTGGGGCAGGATAGGCATCGAGACTATTACCCTGGCTTGCTCTTACGGTCCCAATTGTGATGACCCACGCAGCTTTATTGCTCTTTGGAACAAAATCCGGGAGGTGGGCTCCATGCACCTCATCTGGGGACGTGACTTCAACGCTGTGCTAGACCCTGCTATGGATAGATCCAACCCCTCCGCTTGCCACTATGATAACACACACAAATACCTGAGGGACATATGCGACACTCAAGAGGTCGTGGATACCTGGCGTCATTTACACCCGACCTCCATGGAGGGCACACACTGGAATACTGCTTATGCCACATGGGCTAGACTAGATTACATTATGATAAATAGGGCACTGGCCCCCTCCCTGGTCAGTGTGCAACACATAGGCCGCACATTCTCCGACCACTCTCCGGTGCTCGCCAAATTCCGCTTACCGGACATAATGGGTAGATCCCCGACATGGCGACTACAGCCCAACATCTTACTCGATGAACTGTTCCGATCCGAACTAGGGCAGGAACTAGAAGACTTCATTTCGCGTAACAGGGGCTCGGTTGACCGCGTGGCCACCCTATGGGAGGCACTGAAAGTCACAATGCGTGGAGTATGTATCTCTAAGAGCTCCGGGGTGTTGAAGACCTTACACTACATAAGTTAGAATCCACGTTACATACTCTGGAAACTAGTCCAGACTTTGCTGTCAGCACAGATGCGCAAGCACAGTACCGTGCGGCGATGTCTGAATACACTTCCACTGCCGACAGAGAGGTAACCTTCCGGGACAAATACTTCAGGGCTCGGACATACGGAGAGGGTGAACGCCCCGGTCGATCCCTTGCGAACGCGGTCCGTCCGCTGCGTGGCTCCAATTTCGTGCTAGAACTTGAGGGGGAAGAGGGAGTTCCTATACGCGACACACAGTCGCTCTTGGTGGCTTTTACTATGCACTATTCCACGCTTTACTCTACCACCAGAGTTGGCGCACTGGACATGGACGACTACCTGAGGGAGCTCACCCTGGGCTGGCTCTCGGATCGTCAGCGGGAGTTTTTGGCGGAACCCATAGGCCTGGACGAAATTAGAGATGCAATTAATCAGATGGCACCTGGAAAGGCCCCCGGTCTGGACGGTCTGCCCATGGATTTTTATAAGGCTTATATGGATCTCCTAGCCCCGGTGCTTCGAGAAGTTTTTCTGGAGGCGCATGAGTCAGGTGCGCTCCCTCCATCAATGCAGGAAGCGCTGATTACTTCTCTATTGAAACCGGGTAAACTGCCTCACTCGTGTGACTCTTACCGCCCTCTCTCTTTGATTAATTATGACGCAAAAATTCTGGCCAAGGTTCTAGCCAATCGATTACAGCTGTTACTGGGCGGTCTGGTACTGTCGGATCAGGCAGGGTTCGTTCCTGGCAGAGCCACTTCCAATAATCTTCGGACGCTTTTCTCCATTATGCACAATGTAGACCCTGATTTGCCACTAGTGGCGGTCTTTCTGGACGCCACCAAGGCCTTTGACTCCCTGGAATGGGACTATCTGCATTGTATCCTGCGTAATATGGGATTCCCACTGGGTTTCACGCGCTGGATCGATATCCTGTATGACCGGCCAGTCGCTAGAGTGGGGATAAATGGGCGGATATCGGAGGCTTTTGCGATATCGCGAGGCACCCGTCAGGGGTGCCCCCTATCCCCGTTGTTGTTCGCGGTGGCGATGGAGCCGCTGGCTGCCCGGCTCCGACAACATCACCGAGACAAGGCGTTGCGTTGTCTCCAGAGAGAGGTACTAATCTCCCTATACGCGGATGATATTACACTATACATCCGGGATCCCGCCACTAACCTAAATCCCATCCTTCGGGAGTTTATTCACTTCGCAGGCATGTCTGGTGTTCATATTAACTGGGGTAAGTCCAGTGTCTTCCCGCTGACCGCGGCTGCTCAGCCGTTCCAGCTGGAATACCCCTTACGATGGGAGGAGGATGAAGTTAGATACCTTGGCATACTTCTCTCTTGTGATCGGGAGGAGTTGATGCGGCTGAACTATGGTCGCACCTTTGATCACATTCAGACCTGCGTAGCCAGGTGGATCACGCTGCCTCTCTCCCTCGCGGGCCGAGCCTCCCTCATCAAGATGGTAGTTCTTCCTAAGCTCCTCTACCTCTTCCTAAATATCCCATATTACCCAGGCCGGTCCTTTTTTCGACTCCTGCGCTCTGAGCTTATTCGGCTGGTGTGGGGAGGAAGGCGGCCGCATCTTGGTTGGGAGACACTGACTCGCCCCTTCGTGCAGGGGGGGTTGGACCTGCCGAACTTTGAGTTGTACTACTATAGCGCGCAAGCCCACTTTATACATCACTGGATCCGCCCCACTCCCTTTCTACCACAGACAGCTGTGGAACATTGGCTGGCGGATCCTATCCCACTGGCGGGTGCGATATTTAGTGCGCCAGAGACGCGAACGATGTACCGCACCACTATTTCCAGTTCCATTCTGGCGTGGCAATACATAGCGAAACTTGCCCACGCGACTTTGCTCTATTCTCCACTGCTTCCCCTGGCATATCACCCCCTGCTGCCCCTCTTACAAGAACAATTGTTTAAAAACTTTATGGCTAAATTCCACATAACGACATGGGGGGATCTCTATCATGATGGCCTCTTCCGCTCCCAGACACATTTATTCGCTGACACTGCCCCAACCTTCATGGACACATTCCTCTATACCAGGCTTCGCAGTGGTATCCGAGCATTGACGGGGGAATTCCCCAGTGAACCGCCCATTCTAGAGCCCCTCCATCAGCTACTCAAGGCTGTCACTCCCTCACACGCGGTCTCCACCCTCTACCACTCATTACGCACTTCACCAGATTCCCTACCTTGTAGGGCACGGGCCAAATGGGAGGAGGAATTGGGTCAGCCCATAGCGGACGAGATTTGGAGCTATTGCTGCTTGCAAACCGAACAAATCTCCTCCAGCAGTAGGTTCAGGGTGATTCACTATAAATTCCTACATCGACTATACTGTACTCCAGCGCACATGCACAGGGTGGGCCTTCGGGAGGAAGATCTCTGCTGGCGCTGTCATGCTCCCGCGGCTGACTTCCTTCATATGGCGTGGGGATGCCGCGAATTATCCACTTACTGGCAACATGTATATTCTGGCATTTCGGAAATGATTGACACCCCTCTTGTACCCTCTCCGACGCAGGCACTGTTGGGCTACACCAAAACTACTAAGAAGCCGGTTCGTAGATTTGTCACAATTGCCCTTCTCATGGCTAAGCGACTCATAGCCTGTAGATGGGGGAGGGGTAGAGCTCCGAGATTTAAGGATTGGATCAAAGACATGGTTTACTGTCAGGACAATGTACTACTATACGCTGAACTCCTCCCTTCCGCATCCCGACCGCTTGACATTTGGGGTCCCCTACAGACGTATCTGTTGTCACACCCGCAGATTTAACGCACCTTCCCACTCACATCCACATTAGATCTTCGCGCTCTTAATCCAATTGCTTTACCCCGGTTGGGGGGGCGGGAATTGGTAGAATGTCGTCAAGCAATGAGACCTGAGTTCCTCTCCACTTTTCTTGTTCTCCGGCATGGATGGATCTCATGGTACTGCCATGTTGCGCTAGGTATTGGGATAGGGAGGGGGGAATGATGACGCACAGTGCTGAGGGTCGCCTCTGCACGCCGGTGCATAATGCTATGGAGCGCTTACTGACTGCGGGGCTTCCATGGGGGGGGTGACGCGTTCCTCGAATGTGTGTCCTATTTTATTAGTTCCTATGCCGCAGCCGGCCCTTGGAGGGTTGTAGGCAGGCAGCTGTGTTCAACGTTAAACTCCTCATTTATACCAGGCCGCCGGCCACTTGTTGGTTGTAGGCATGGGGCTGTGTACTGTGAAGTCATGCTGAATAAAGGTTTTTGAAAAAAAAAAAAAAAAAAAAAAATTCTTTTATTTCACAAGAATATTATTCTGAGGGGTGGTGGATTTTGGTTAAACTCAAAACAGAGAATAATATCCTTTCAATAATGATTGTATATGGTCCTACTCATTCAGATCTACTTATTTGGAAACTCATTTTACAGAAAATACTAGGGTTGGGTGGAGCTCATGGAGTTTTACTCCGCAAAATGCCTTGGACTAACATAAAAACTCAGCAGAATTCCGTGGAGTTCCGCCCACATCTACTTTTGGTGCCACAAAGGAATTCTTTCTCTTTGTTTGTACCAGGACTGGCTCCATTTCCACTGATGGTGCTCCATACATCAATTACTGGGCAGTGGTTCAGAATCTGGGAATTAAAGGTGAAAGAGGGAGGGGACAGAGCTTGAGTGTGAAAGGAAATACTTACAGCGAAAGAGGAGATCTACCCATACCATGCTTAAACACTGCGTCTGAAACAGGCCCCAAGGCTGTAGAGCAGGCTGCAGAGATTCCACATGCATGTGGATTTATTAACTTAACTGTCCCAACTCCCAAGGACTTAGCAAAGCCCCAGACCACAGTCTGCGTACCCTGCACTTGCTGTGATCAAGTGAGTGGGCAAAGGAGACCATTGCATGATGGCTGTATTTGGACCCAATATTGGAGTGATTCACCAATTTCATTACACAAGTTGTTTATAGTAAACATAGGTATAAGAAGGTAGCACAGAATCACACAATACAAGCTCACATTTGATGTATGTGTGATAAGTCTCTCCAGCATGCTTTGATTGCATACTGTTGGCTCTGTCACATGCCCTCACTGAGTCAGGCTAGGTGTATCAGGGTTTTGCCCACATATGAGAGGTGCACGGCCACTGCCCCTTCGAACTGTGGTGAATTGTACACCAGTCCTCCATGGAACCCCCACCAAATCAAAGCTTGAATCATATCGGTGCACACATACCCCCTAGACATAAAGCCTTTACCGGCAGCATTGAAGCGTAGGCGCGGGGAGCAGTTTCTGTCAGTCGCCCACTCTTCAGCCCAAACTTCGAGGGTCCTGGTGCTCTGACTGCCCCTGACCCTCGGTGTGCCCTAGCTCAGCACAACTCAAGCTCTCAGAGTTCATACAGCACGGATCAGACACAGGAGCTGCTGTTCCCAGAGAAAAGGCAGCCTGCACCAATGACAGCTCCTCCTAGGAAGCAGGAAATGTATGGGTGGGGGTGAGTACACTTGCACGCATTTTGCTTTTGTTTTCACTTTTCAGTAAGAAACTAAAACAGTAAACAGAACAAGGAGGTGCATATTTAATGCTCTCATGGAAATACAATTATAATGTGTGTATATGTGTGTATATAGCGCTTGGTGACACAGTCTGTGTCCCTGTGGTTTTACATTCGTAACATAAATGAGGATTTGTCCATTAATTTGTGCTGAATGCTGATTAGTGATTAATTCCACCGGTGGAGTGGAGCGGAGAAGCGGAATTTATTGACAATGCCGCATTACAAGAGTAACACAGAATTTGTAAATTCTTCCAATTCCACCAGTGAAATAAAAAATTGCACCCACCAGTATAAAATACTTGAACATCGGATGATAATTTCCTACTAGGTAGGAATTGTAATCAATTAACAGACCCCTTTCTTGATAGGTATTCCTCAGCTAGATTAATTTCTAATTAATTTCTAACAGTGCTCATAAGGCATTTTAAAATACCATTTCACAGAGCTCCCTTTATGACTCCTGGAGCTTGTATAACTCAGATCTTCCAGAGTTCCCTTTTTAATCGACCACCCATAATTCTCAAACTAAAGTTGACTATTTATTAAGTTATAGAATGGTTCAACATTTTCTTAATTCAAGAATTTGCTCAATTCTAATTTCTGACCATGCTCTAGATATTCTGCAGAGCAATAATAGGAAATCTCAATGGAGATTTAAGAATTCACTGCTTTCAAATAAGTCTTTCAGTACCACCTACAAAAACCTTGTCAAAGAATATTTTTATAATAATACTACAGGGGACACTCCTTTCTACTTTGTCTGGGATGCATTGAAAGCAGCCTCCAGAGGTTTTACATTTAGTTATGTTTTATTAAAAATACCGAAAACCAATCTGCTTTAATTCTTGACAACATTAAGAGGTTAGAACATGAATATTATACTTCGAAACATAATAAAGCTGATCTGTATGCGTTGATGGGGCTAAAATGCAGTTTAAGAAATACACTACTGAAAAAGCTCTTAAAATTAATGCTAGTTATTATAGTGGGAGGAATAGAGCTGGTTCTTTATTGGCTAATTACCTGAAGTGCAAAAAGGAAAAGTCAGCTGTTAAATCTATTGTGACTGACTGGGCAAGAAAATGTTCTGAGAGTCTGATCTGATATTGCTACTTGCTTTGCGAACTACTACCAACATTTTTACTTCCCTGAGGCTAATCCTTCTGAGGTGCTGATTAATTCCTACTTCTCTAGGCTTAAGGAAAGAAATACAGATAACATAGAATTGTCTCCTCTACAAAACCCATTAAAAATGGAAGAGTTATACTCTTCTGTTAAATTTCTCCACATTGGGAAAGCGCCAGGCCCACGTGGATTCACAGTGGAATTATATTTAGCATTTTCAAACATTCTTTTCGCTATGCAATTAAAGCTGATTAATTACTTCTCTGATTTGAATGGTTCTGTGGGTTCTTTTTCAGAGGCTATGCTTTGTATTATACCTAAAAAAGTTTGAGATCTCGTACAAGAAACTATTTCTGTCATTAAAACTGATTTTAAATTATTTGTCAAAGCACTAATTAACTTCATACTGAACTAAATTGGCCTGGAATTGATTGGTTTTATTGAAAATAGAAACATACCCAATAATTGTCACACTATTAAAAATATTATTAAAAAAGCTTCTAAAAGTGGAGTGGAGTGGTGTGGCTCACTGGTTAGAGGCAGCAGACCCAGAAGCAGAAGACAGCCCAGGACCAGGGTTCAATTCCCAATGCAGCAGGGTCGTGGACCAGGGCCAGCGGACTTGATAATTCTCGCCTTGGTGCCTACTCTAACCAGGGATCACACTCGGCAACTCTGGGCATTAGCTTGCCTCATCTCCACAACGGCCCCCCACATTCGCCAGGGATGCCTGGTTTCATCTTGGAGATACCCAGGAGGGACCATCTCACAGGGATAGCCAGGACGGGTTCCCCAGGGGTCTACAGCGCCAGGACGCCTCAGGGCAGCAGTGCGCTTTACAAGACACATACATTTAAAATGGTCATCCTATTGCCACACTACCTACCAATGCTAAGAAAGCTTTTGACAGAGTTAACTGGCAGTTATTTATGGAAGCATTGAAGTGGCATGAGTTTTGTCCCAAATTTTTAGAGTTTATTTCAATACTGTATTCTTCTCCCAAGTCATCAGTAACAGTGAATGATATCTCTAATCCCCTTTTTTTTAAGCGCGGGCAGAGAACTCAGCCCGGCCAGCGGAGTGTGCAGAGATTTGCCTATTCTGCGCTACACTGAGAACGCAGAGTATACGGCAAACCTCCCACTTCGTAGCAGAGCGGAGTTAGCTAGTCCACCCCCCCTGTTAAATAGGCCCCCCGCCTCGACACCCCCCAATAAAACATTTTTTTTAAATAATTTAAAAATAAATAAAACACACTTACCTGGGAGGAGGAGGGCAGCCCGGGGACGACGCAGTACAGGTAAGTGTGTTTAATTTCTTTATAAATTAATTTTTAAATATTTTTTATTAGGGGGTGGAGGCGGGTGGCGGAGCGGAGTTCCACAGAGTTTTTTCCCAACTCCGTGGACCTCCGTGTAGTGGCACTATGCCAGCTCCGCCCGGGGTTTTTTATTTTCTCCTTAATAGGGGTACTACACAGTGATGTCCTCTGTCTCCTTTATTCTTTAATCTGGCATTAGAGCCATTTCTGGCTTTAATGTTAAAGATCAACACATTAGATTTACTGCTTGTGCAGGCGATATTCTATTGTTTGTGTCATAACCAGAATTGCCTATAAAAGCTTTCTTCAATGAACTAAAACTCTATTCCAATGCTTCTGAATATCAACCTAATGTAGATAAATCTGAGGCTATGCCTATTATTAAACATTGCACCAAAGAGCCATGTGTTGCAGCAGATTTATCCTGAAATACGATGAAGATCAAATGCTTGGGGATTTCGTATTGTAATTCTATTAGGTATACTCTGAAAATCAATACAGATGAAATAGTAAAGTCCATCACCTAACACAAAAATCTTCTCCTTTATGTTTTTTCTTGGTGGAGTCACATTGACACAATCAAGATGATGATTTTCCCAAATGTAAAATGTTTTCTTCTGATGATGCTGGTTTAAAATTTGTATTGCTACATTAGATAGCGTATTATCAAAATTTCTTTGGAATGGTAAGAAACCTAGAATTTCCCTAGATTGATCAAAAAATCCAAAAGTGTTTGGAGGTGTTAGTATGCTGGATTTCTCCACTTATCACTGGGCATTTGGAATTAAACAAATTCAGGATCATTTAGTGGCTCCTGCCTGGAACATTGGCAGGTTATGGTTCTATCGAGAGCGGGCTTTGGTTTTTCCTTTTTCTCTAAATTATTCTTTTATGTTTAAATCGCCTACACTTTGGTTGCTGTCTACTGTATTACACTTTTGTTCCTTATTGAAACCATTTATAGTTCGAAATTTATCAACTTTTGATCAGTTTGATAGCATCAGGTATAATAAATTGATTGAGAAAATTAGTAAAGCCAGATTGTGGAAAAAGTGGACAGGCAAGGGCATTTTCATCATTTCACAATTATTAAAGGATAACTCTAGTGTTTCTTTTTTTTTTAGAACTATCCAGCACATACAATCTCTCAAATAATATGTTTACACAATATAATGAGCTTAAAGGGGTCTTCCACATTGCACTTGGGTCACTCACTTCTTCTACCCTTGCCGCTCCTCATGTGCAGAATACTCCTATTTCTAGGAACTTGTTCTCAAAAGCTGCTGTCATATATACATTTATCCAACCACCCAACATAGATAGACCTAAGCTTCCTAACAAAGCTTTGTGGGAATTGGAGTAGCATTGTACTTGGTCGGTCTCCACATGGGATAAAATCTGTCACGAAAATGCATTCTACAGCGCGCTCTGCTACTTTAGCACAAACTATGTTTTTTTCTATAATTATTTTACACTTCAGGTTTTCTACTTAAAACGAAACACATTCAGAAAGATGCTTGGTGGCACTGTGATGCACATGCTGGTTTATACTTGCATATGTTTTGTTCTATGTAACCCTGGTCGTAATGTGCGTAGTAGCGCTACGCGTAGCTACGCAAAGTGCACTTCGCACTACGCACGCTACGCGTAGCTACGCAAACTGCGTAGTGTGGTAGGGAAATGCTGTTTGCAGTGATTGCACAGTGCCGGATGCTTGTCCGCACTGTGCAATCATTGCAAACTGCATCTTGCACAGTGCAAGCGGTCATTTTCTGCCGCTCAAGTAGATTTGTACTCGAGCGGCAGCTTTCTTAACGCGGACTGGTAGTTTCTCATCGCGAGCGGTCGCGAGCATACGCGACCACTTGCAATGAGAAACCTGACCTCCCCGCGTTGAGAATCTTGCCGGGAGGTTTATTTTTTACGCTCGCGATCGGCAACTTGATGTTGCTGATCGCGAACGAGGAAAAGTCTCACCGGGATGTTGATTTTGCTCGCTCACCGTCGCCAACGCTGAGGACCGCGAGCAAGCGAAAAATGCCCGTTACGCTACGTGTTTTTGCACTGTGCTATGTGCAATTCGCGTGGTGCGTAGTAGCGCCAACTACGTACGCTCCGCGAGCGTAGTGTAGACTATGCCCAGGGTTAGTTCTATGCCCTGTTGTTTCTGAATTTTGAACTCATGTTTGGCAAAATTACTAATGTTTCTCATCTTTTTTATTAGATATATTGTTTTTGGAAGGGGTACACTCTGTTAGGTATGATAGCATATTTCATGGAAACCTTGTAGACCTCTTAATCGCAATTGCATTACAGGTCATTACTTATAACTGGAAATCCAGAGAAAATATTTCTCTTAACTGTTGGTGGAATTTAGTATGTCACAACCACAGATTGGACAGATTTAATCTGAACAGTTAGCCTTCAAACGTGACAAACTGTGATAACCAATTAACACTTACTTATCTCATATACCATCGGTAATGATACTGTCTTCACAAGACTACCTTTTGAGCTGATTTTCATTTATTTGATCAGTTGTTATACATGTCCTATTTCACTTGCATTTTAATAGGATATTTTGTGATCATCTCTTAATATATTAAACTTTTTCTTTTCACTCTTTTTTTCCCTTCTCATATTTCTTCTTCCAGCTTTCTTTCTTCTTTTCTATCATAATATCACACAGTAATTGCCTTTATGGTGACTTATTCATTTTCTTTTTTTCCCTCTTTTTTTTTATATATTGTTTACATCCTACTAAGTAGTTGACTATATGATGTACTTGCTTACGTTATGATTTATTTTTTTGATTCTTCAATAAAAAAGAAACAAAAACAAAGTGATAGCAGCAGGGAATATTTCCAGCCCATTCAAATAGTACTGCAAGCATGCAAGATGTCAGATTGGTAAATTCAATACCAGGAAATACCTTTTCCACTTTTGCCACAAAAGGAATAGCCCTCCTGAATGCTTTTCAGGAGTTCCACATCAGTTTTAATCTTACATGGCAACCTTCATTTTGTGGCCAAACCACAACACTTATGCACAGATCAGGCCACGGTTACCTTTATTCTTTTGCATTGGAGAAATACTCTTTAGCCTGTCAATACCTTGAAAGTTAATCAAGGCAGAGTCCCTGGCTTTCTAACTTCTTAATGTTTATACAACAATGTAGTGGACCTATTGGTGCAAACAAACAAAGCTAATAGCTCATACAGGGTTTTGAACACTTTGACAAGGGTCAAAAGATTGAATTACTTACATCAGTCAATATCAGCAGTTAATGGCCAAGGTAGTTTGGACTCATGAATCAATCGCCACAGAATTTTAAGTGGGCGTCCATGAAGAATTAAAGCATGCATTATCTCTGATAGTGAACCGACCACATCTTCTTCAGCCACACTCATAGATTTGACACTACAAATTGACTTTCAGAAGAAGCAGAGACTTGAGGAAAGACCCTAGGAAATTCCTCACCATTACACAGAATGCTGACATTCCTCACAACAGTAAAGCAGATGCAAGTAAGTAACATTTGAAAAGACTCTAACAGAGGAATAGAAGAAAAGAAGGTGTTGAAGAGGTTTATGGGCCTGATTTAGAGTGTGGCAATGAAGTTACTCCATCGCAACTGAAATGGAGTAAATTCTCCGCCAAACCCTCTGTCAGCCCGTCTGATTTACAGGCAGGTGTATCTTAATTATTTCAGTGATGGACCCTACGCAGGCCCGTTGGAGGGTCACATATAACACTGTCCGCCTGATTTAGAGAGGATACAGTGGTTCTGTTGGGTGAAAGTATTGCTTTGCGCATTCGGTTTAGTCAAGCGTTATTCCAACAATGTACATTAATTTGACTTTAAGCAACACACAAGACAGTTCAAATGCAACCAAAAATTCTTTATATATGAATTGCGTCATTCATATATGCATACATCAATATTTTCACGAGTGGCCGTCATGCAATAATGTGTTGACAGAAGTGACACAGTGAGAAATAGGTGCTCGGTGACAGTGTGCGTGATATGTACAGTAGTTTAAAAGCGAATTTTTTGAAAGTGGCCAGGATGTGTCGAATAGTAAAACTGCGCTATGGAAGAGTTCTTTTTTGGCACAGGTTCTATACGAAGGTCCACAAATTAGTCGACGTTTCAACCCTAGTACTGCCCTCTTGATAGGTCAGTGCGGGTCTTCATCAGGACTTGAATTTAAGCGTGACGGCCTGTGAGTAAAAGAAGACTAAGTCAGGTGTGTTGTCACTAGAACAAGGATGATCTATGTGCTAAGGATGGTAGCTGACTCACCTTAGAATAGTCTAAGTCTATGGAGTAGGTAAAAATCCGGCGTTAGTGTCAGGATGGGGTTCACTCCAATGGTTTATCCTATTGAGGGGCCTGTGAAGTAGTTACACACATTGTGAATATGAGTAATATTTAAAGTTATAAAGATGTTTAAAAACGACTAACGAGATAGGGGGGGCTTGACTTGCTCACCCTTATTAATTCACTTGAGGCTCCATCATAGTGTTTGGTATTGACGGTGTCTAGAAGATAATAGAGGTGGTTAGCGTGGGAAAAGCCATAGCACCTATGCTGTGTGATGGGCTGGAGTGGTGCACGGCTAACGCTCACCTATTTGCTTGAGCGGGGCTGTCTATAATCCAGATCCTTCTACCTCATTAGTGTAGGTAGGAATGGGCTTCTTCAGACGAAATTTTACTGTAAAGAAGCAATAATGAGGTAAGGGTTAGATAGCCTCGAAACAGAAAGGACGAGGTCTAAGAATAAACACGGTCTCTTCGGGATTCCCAATTACCTTATTCTGAAGAAACGGACAGCCGGCCTGTGGGTCCTGGCTCGTCTGGTTTGAATCGGCAAAGAAGTCTGCGGTGAGTCTGCATAAAAGCCTAGTGTGGCGTGCGCGTGGACGCCGAGCACTGGTGGTTGCTAGGCAATGGGTTACGCTAACGTCGATGAACGTGTCAACGGGAGCGTCACAGGACGTCACTGCTCGTCAAACGTTGCCATAGTAACTACGTAAACAAAGTGTGTCATCTGAGGGATTCAAATGCGCCGATTGCTGTGACGCAAGTGTGGTGTGGCGAGAGCAACAAACCCGTCACTTAATATGGGCAATTTTGAATTCAAAGTGAGACATAGTGGAAAGAAATCACAAAATAAGGAGTGTAATTAATAATGGCATATACATCGATCGACGTGAGCACTTAATTCGACAGACGGCATAGAAATACTGTCTACATACGTAAATTGTACTAGGGTACAGATAAACATGGTAAAATCAACATTAAAGGATTACGGTGATTTGTACTACATTTTCCGGTCATAGCAGTCATGCACATAACATAGACCAAATCACGGAGTGCCAAACAGGACATAGATCAAAAAGTCAGGTAGTTCTAAACACGCTTGAAAGGGGGGGGGGGGGAGGGCGGAAGGAAAAATTATATTACACTCAGTGAATCTAAAGTATGTTGGATGATTCAGCCAGCCGAGTTCGGTTCTACCAACCGGAGACACATGGGGAAATATCTACACGGAGGCAAACTTACAGATGGTAGAGGACCATACTCCTTTTGTCCAGGTGCCTGACCAATCGGGAACTACTCTACATCCCATACTCTGTTTGAGTGAAGCCAACAACACGCTTCCCATGATCCAGAATAGCACCAACTCATCTGATCCAATCATCAACTTATCAAGTCACATTATGTCTCAGGCTGAGAAAGACGTACTTGCCAAAGGACTTTGCTTCGTCCCTACAACCATCCCGGACTCTTTCCAGATTAAAATCGAGCTGCAACGCTTCTTTCGCAAAATCAGATTAAAGTACTATTTCAGCAAAAATACCTATAACCCGGTACCTGCTGCCACAGGATTTAGACCCATTTCAACCTTCACCCCAGGGTCACATATGGTGAGTGAAAAAATACTTGCATATGAGAAGATTGTACTTGAGGAAACTATGCAAATTGTGGCAGAAAGAAAGTACATAAAGTACAACATCAGCAAAGAGGAAAAAAGTGCCCTACGATCCTTGAGCGATAATAAAAACATCATTATCAAATCAGCAGATAAGGGTGGTGCAGTGGTACTTCAAAACACAGACGACTATGTGGATGAGCTTGAACGGCAACTAGGAATGGAGGATAGTTACCAACCGACCCCACGTGACCCGATGCCTCTTCTTAAATCTATGATAGAAAAAGTGACCAAAGGAGGTCTCTCCATAGGATTCCTAAGCCAGCATGAACATGACTTCCTTAACAGCAAAAACCCTCGAACACCGACCATCTACACCTTACCTAAAATACACAAACGATTGGAGAAGCCACCCGGAAGACCTATTGTCTCGGGATGTGGCTCGATCCTGGAGCCACTCAATCAATTTATAGACCATTTTTTACAACCCTTCGTGTCTAAAACGAAATCATACATAAGGGACACGACACATGCCATCCAAATACTGGAAGGACAGGCATTTGATCCCCAGACTCAGCTCTTGGTCACACTAGACGTGTCCTCCTTGTACACTTCAATTCCTCAAGACACGGCATTGGACATCGTCAGAAACACATTGGACTCCAGACAAAGACCGCATTGGATCCCCACTGAATTTTTGATCTCTTTACTTGACATTGCCATGAAAAAGAACTACTTCACATTCAAGAAACAATTTTATTATCAGTGCAAGGGCGTGGCCATGGGGGCTACATATGCCCCAAGTCTGGCGAATGTGTACATGGACCATTATGAAGAAGAACATCTATATAGTCTGGACAACCCATACCTGAATGCCATCGCAGTATGGAAGCGCTATATAGACGACGTGATAATGATTTGGAATGGGGACAACAGTGAACTCAATAATTTCTTTACCTGGCTAAACATGAGATCTACAGATATCCAGTTCACAATGACGAGTAATAATGAATCAATTGATTTTCTTGACTTAACTTTCCGCTCACAAGAGAATCTGTTATACTGTGATCTGTATCGCAAACCAATGGAAAGAAACTCTTTACTCAAATACCAGTCCCATCACCCACGCAGCCTGCGAGACAACCTCCCTTATGGCCAATTCCTCAGACTGAGGAGGAACTGCACGAGAAGGACAGACTACTTCAGGGAATCTGAAATATTAGTATCCAGACTCAGAGAGAGAGGTTATCCAAGAGGTCTACTCAAACGGGCAAAGAAACGGGCATGGTATTGCCCCCGGGAGCAACTGTTGGAGACCAACCAAAAACAACCAGAGGGAGAAAAAATAGTCTGTGTGACTACATTTAACACTAAAAGCAATGAAATAAAGAAAGTTGTAAAGAAATACTGGAACCTGGTAGGGAGTGAACTACAGACATCACAAGACCCGACATTCGCCTTCAAGAGAGGTAAAAACATCAAGGATTCGGTGGTGAATGCATATTTGGACACACCCAAACAACCTGACCTCAGGGACCTTTTGGGGTTGGCACCTGTAACTGGACACCATAAATGTGGGCAATGCAAGGCGTGCGACGTATGCTATGAAGGAACTACATTCACATACACTGGAAGAACATACAAACTTTCCCAATTCACAAACTGTAACAGCATGAATGTTATTTATGCCATCCAATGCCCATGCGGACTTACATATGTGGGACAAACAACTCAGAAAGTGAAAACGCGTATTCTGCAACACATGAGCAGGTTAAGGTGCAAGGTACATGGGGCCCCAATGGTAGAGCACTATGCCTCACACAATCACTCCCCCAACAACATCACATGGTGGGTACTTGAAAAGATTGTCCCCAGCAGCAGGGGTGGGTCAATAGCGAGGTTGCTGAACTACAAGGAGTGTAAATGGATCCATTTACTTAACTCGGTCCAGAATGGGTTGAATGAGATGGAGGAGATCTCAAGACAAATGGGCCTACTTTGATCACCCCTTAACGCGGTATACAGGAGTCGCTTGATTACATAATACTGGCTGAATCATCCAACATACTTTAGATTCACTGAGTGTAATATAATTTTTCCTTCCGCCCTCCCCTCCCCCCCCCCTTTCAAGCGTGTTTAGAACTACCTGACTTTTTGATCTATGTCCTGTTTGGCACTCCGTGATTTGGTCTATGTTATGTGCATGACTGCTATGACCGGAAAATGTAGTACAAATCACCGTAATCCTTTAATGTTGATTTTACCATGTTTATCTGTACCCTAGTACAATTTACGTATGTAGACAGTATTTCTATGCCGTCTGTCGAATTAAGTGCTCACGTCGATCGATGTATATGCCATTATTAATTACACTCCTTATTTTGTGATTTCTTTCCACTATGTCTCACTTTGAATTCAAAATTGCCCATATTAAGTGACGGGTTTGTTGCTCTCGCCACACCACACTTGCGTCACAGCAATCGGCGCATTTGAATCCCTCAGATGACACACTTTGTTTACGTAGTTACTATGGCAACGTTTGACGAGCAGTGACGTCCTGTGACGCTCCCGCCTCGCACCAATTGGCACACAGAATCCCCCAGATGACAGATTTGCACTCCGTCAGCATGGGAACTTGACACGTTCATCAACGTTAGCGTAACCCATTGCCTAGCAACCACCAGTGCTCGGCGTCCACGCGCACGCCACACTAGGCTTTTATGCAGACTCACCGCAGACTTCTTTGCCGATTCAAACCAGACGAGCCAGGACCCACAGGCCGGCTGTCCGTTTCTTCAGAATAAGGTAATTGGGAATCCCGAAGAGACCGTGTTTATTCTTAGACCTCGTCCTTTCTGTTTCGAGGCTATCTAACCCTTACCTCATTATTGCTTCTTTACAGTAAAATTTCGTCTGAAGAAGCCCATTCCTACCTACACTAATGAGGTAGAAGGATCTGGATTATAGACAGCACCGCTCAAGCAAATAGGTGAGCGTTAGCCGTGCACCACTCCAGCCCATCACACAGCATAGGTGCTATGGCTTTTCCCACGCTAACCACCTCTATTATTTATTATCTTCTAGACACCGTCAATACCAAACACTATGATGGAGCCTCAAGTGAATTAATAAGGGTGAGCAAGTCAAGCCCCCCCTATCTCGTTAGTCGTTTTTAAACATCTTTATAACTTTAAATATTACTCATATTCACAATGTGTGTAACTACTTCACAGGCCCGTCAATAGGATAAACCATTGGAGTGAACCCCATCCTGACACTAACGCCGGATTTTTACCTACTCCATAGACTTAGACTATTCTAAGGTGAGTCAGCTACCATCCTTAGCACATAGATCATCCTTGTTCTAGTGACAACACACCTGACTTAGTCTTCTTTTACTCACAGGCCGTCACGCTTAAATTCAAGTCCTGATGAAGACCCGCACTGACCTATCAAGAGGGCAGTACTAGGGTTGAAACGTCGACTAATTTGTGGACCTTCGTATAGAACCTGTGCCAAAAAAAAACTCTTCCATAGCGCAGTTTTACTATTCGACACATCCTGGCCACTTTAAAAAAATTCGCTTTTAAACTACTGTACATATCACGCACACTGTCACCGAGCACCTATTTCTCACTGTGTCACTTCTGTCAACACATTATTGCATGACGGCCACTCGTGAAAATATTGATGTATGCATATATGAATGACGCAATTCATATATAAAGAATTTTTGGTTGCATTTGAACTGTCTTGTGTGTTGCTTAAAGTCAAATTAATGTACATTGTTGGAAAAACGCTTGACTAAACCGAATGCGCAAAGCAATACTTTCACCCAACAGAACCACTGTTACCTTATAAACTTACTGCCCAGGTTCTGAGGGATACTGGGTTACCCCATTGTTTGTTTGAATATGATTTAGAGAGGAGGCTGTTATTATGTTTACTTTGATGTTGGTCAAGGACAGTAAAATACAGTAATGACCACCACACCATTAGAGGCAACTCCTATGATATGTGGGTCCTTTTTCCCAAAGAAATCCCACTTTAGAATTTAGTTTTTTTTAAAGCAAGAACTTGGCAAATGTTTGACGGATGCCTTTATGTTTGACGGAGCCACCCGTCAAACATTTTACACATTGGCACGACTCACCAAGATGGCCATTACTGCCAATGTTAAGAGATGTCCACAGAGCCGGGGGACATCCCTAACTACAGAGTATGGATACTCTGAACTTTAAATGTGGCGCTATGTCTTTACTGTGCAACAGCCGGGCATTTCATCAAAGACTGTTCTCAGCATGTTTGAGACTACAGGGCTTGACCATGAAAGGTGAACCCTGGCCAGACTCCCTTCAAGAAAAGAGGTTCATCCTCATGAAGGAAAAATTAGGAAGGCTCATTTCCAACTCTTTATTCGGATTTTAACATCCAGATGGCGTTTGAGTCTACTTGCTTTATTAGATTGTGGTGTGTCGAGTTATTTCATGGATAAAAAAGGTTTCATACATCACTCCACATCACAAGCTGGTGCTCCCCTCTACTGAGAACTCCATCATGATCCATAATAGATACCGTTTACACTCATGTCAGTCTTGTTACAGAAAATAAAACCTGTCCAGATATGCTCCAAATTGAGAATTGAGGGATGCGTACGATCTAGCCCGAATAAGACAAGAGATGAATGCCGTTCAGTCTGTACAATAGACCTGTGGCATTTAAATAATTTGTTAATGACATTTTACAGACATTTTGGCTATGTATGTTGTTATTTTTCCGTAAGATATCTTATTTTTATTAAGTCACTTAACGAACATTGAAAGCAGAAAAAGGAAAAACTTACAAGGTTAAGACAACACTCTCTGTAAAGATTGAGAAGTGCATCTTTGAATTCTCTGATGTGTTTTTTTGGGCTTAAAGATCTCGGATAAATGAATTCAGATAGATCGGGGTAAGATTAAGTGTAAGAAAGTAGTCCTGCCCCAAGTTATTGAAAGATTTTCAATGGTTTCTTTGCTTTGCCAATTTCAACAGGCATTTGTAAACTGATTTTCTAAAATTGCCAGGCTTATATCCCTACTCACGCAAAAGAGAGTTATGTTTCGCTGCAGAGATGAGCAAGAGCAAACATTTAATAAACTTAAGGGACATTTCCCACTGCTCCCACTCTACGACATCTGAACTGTGAACTTGCATTTATCCTCGAGATGGATGCCTCATCATATGTGATTGATGCCATTTGTTCACAAAAAGATCCATAATACAGGGGCTTCCCAGCTAGTAGCATATTTCTCTTGAACTCTAACATCAGACAAGATCAATTACTCTATCTACAATCAAGAAACCTTGGCCATCAAAGAAGCTTTGGTCCATTGGTGATACTATTTGGATAGAGCTCAGCATAAGATCACTATTTGGACTGACCATAAAAATGTAGTTCATGAAGTGCATGAATCAGAGACATGAAAGGTGGTCACTATTCTTTACCAGATTCAATCATGAAATTACTTATAGACCAGGTAACAGACATAGGAAGGCAGATGCCCTGTCACGACAAGGAGAAGAACAAACATTTAGCTTAAGACCTCCCTCTATTTTGCTGCTCATGGGAAAAGATGGTGAGGATGCAGAGCTCTTCCTACTGACATTAAAAGAAAGATATGAAACCACCAATGTAGAAAAGGGTTTGCCCAAGATCCTCTGCAGAGGAAGTTAGGTAATGAGCTCTTTTGGAACAGTGAGAAGTTAGTTTTTTGTTTCAGAGCCAGCATTAGAAAGACTAATACCAAATGGGGGCATACATCTCTGGTGGCAAGTGATCTTGGGAGGCATAGGACACAAGAATTGATAACTAGTCAATGTTGGTGGCCCGGAATGAAATGAGAGATTAATAAAAATGTTCAACAATGTATCATCTATTCACATGTTAAGCTACCTGTTAGACCTGGCATCTTTGGCATTGATTTCCCTCGAACGTTTTGCTTTCAGTCCTCCTGTTTTGCTGACTTTGTTTTTGCTAGCCTTAGGACTCTGCACACTTTACCACTGCTAACCAGTGCTAAAGAGCTTGTGCTCTCTACTTAAAACATGGCGTAATTGGATAATACGCAATTGGCATATTTAATTTACTAGTAAGTCCCTAGTAAAGTGGCACTACCAGTGCCCAGTGAATGTAAATTAATGCTACTAGTGGGATTGTAGCACTGATTGTGCTATTCACTTAAGAAGCACTTTAACTATGTCTCAGCACTACCATTGCAGCCTGTTAGTGAAATTTTAAACTGTCATTTTGACCTGGAAAAATAAAACTTTTGCCAGGCCCAAACCTTCCTTTTAAATTCATATGTCACCGTAAGGGTAGGCCCTGGACAGCCCAGATGGCCGAGGGCAATGTATTTAAAAAGTTGGACATGAACCTTTAAGTTTTACATGTCCTAGTATTGAAATCTGTATTTCACTACTGCAAGGCCTAACTCTCCCATAGGATAACATTGGAATTACCTTATGGCATTTAATAAGCTGTAACTTCCAAATGGGAACAGGAAAGTCATTCATGTTTGGTGTTTTTGGAATCGTAATAAAAAATCTTAACTTATGATAAAGTTGGATTTTAAATTACAATTTTAAAAACGCCATTTTTAGAAATTTGGAATTTTCCTGTCTTAAAAGGGCCTCAAACCTGGCAAGCAACAGCCATGATGTCGTCCATAGCTGCCTCTGTCCTGAGCCTCTTGAATTTGTGGGCCACAAGAGGAGGCAGTAAAACCCAACTATAGCGGGTACCCAAGAGGTGGATTTCCTCTACTCCGTGATGACCACCGTTTGGACCATTAATCTGTATTCTCTTTAATACAATTATGCTTGTATATTTTATTGAGGAGTGATTGATTTAGGTCCTGATGAATGCCCTCTACACCTTGTTAAAGGGTTATTTTAGGGCAGAAACAAATTGACAAATAAAATATAGACAGGGACATATACATTTCTCCCTGCTTTCCTCCATTTGTTTTAACCCTGTCCTGTATCTGTCAGAAACATTGACTGTCAGTTAATACCTTAATAGTAGATCACCAAATCTTAGACCTGGGTATTTTGTTGTGTTTGTTATTTTCCTGCTTAGCCATTTGATGCTTGTAGTCTATCTCTGGGTCACATGACTAGGTGTATTGACAGTTGGGCTTTGTGCATTCCTTCTAGAGAACCACACACAATAAGGATCTTAGTTGGGCCTGGATGAGCCATCACTGGAAGGATGATAGGGAGGAGCTGGCCACAGCCCTACTTACAAATAGGCTGTGTCCTGCCTCCACACAAAGGGCTGCATATCCCAGGTAGTTAGTCTGGAAAGAGGACAGGCACCTTTGCACTTCAAAGCATTACCTCTAGAAGCCTCTGCCCACTTCAAAGGCACAACTAGATATAAATAGTGGTCATCAGACACCAAATCTTCAGTACACTTCTGGACCGTGTGGAAACTCTGCTAAGAAGAAAGACTGCTGTGCTGCTGAAAGGACTGCCACTCTGCTAGACTGCTGTTCTGCCGTGCTGACCTGCTGCTTGCTTCCCTCTTGCCTAGTTGGCTGGCATGCTAACTTGAGCCTCAGGGCCAGAAGGTTCAACAACTTCGACTCCAGTACCTGGACTCTGCCATCTGTGAATCTACCCTGCCAAGTGGTGGCTCCCTAGTCCTGGACCCGTGGAAGTAGGCTTACGTGCTCTGCCAGAATCTGTGGATCCAGCACAACCAGCGCATCTCATCTGCCGCGAGGGGCAACCCCCGAGCAAAGCCAACGCATTGCCCTCACTGCATTGGCTTCCCTGTTGGAAAGACTTGCATCACAAGCCTCATCGGAACCACTGCTGTGTGACACATTCTCAGTAAAGGCCCTCGCTTCTCTCAATGGCAGCCTCGAATAGAAGGGCGAACTCTGCATCGCAGCTCCTCAGAACCGACGCATTGCCCCAACTACGCAATGCATCTTCAACACTGGACTTTGCATTGCAAGCTGTCGCCAACGGGATCATCGATAACAATGCAGGGTCTCGCATCGCAGCCTCGCCGTATCTTGGAACCAATGAATTGCATATGCCGTGCAACACATCTTCGATGGAGTCCCTCGCAATACTCCGCCAACCAGGATTTAAGGTACTTTGTTCAGTGGGCCTAACTGGGTCCCTATAGCCAGTTTGTGCTCCATCACGGTCAGCCTGAACTTGTGACTTTGTCTCAGTCCGGCTTGACCTGATATTCACAGTTGTCACCTTTTATGACTATTTTTACTGAAATTTAAAATCTACTGATTGGAATTTTGTCATTTTGATCTAGTTTTATTTATTAAAAATCACTCTATTTTCTACCTTAGTGTGGGATGCTTTGTGTGGTGTTTTCACTTTATTACTGTTTTAAGTGTTGTACAAATACTTTACACGTTGCCTCTGAATTAAGCCTGACTGCTCTGTGCCAAGCTACCACAGAATTGAGCACAGCTTCATTTAGGGATGGCTTGTGCCTCACCCTGACTAGTTTTTCGGTTGGTGCTTGACCAGGGCTCACACCCCAGCCAAACAACAGCCCAATGACTTACAGTACCCTAGAGAAAACCTTTTAGATTATTGCACCTCACCTCAGGAGCCCTGCTCTCAGAATTCCATGGATGCTATAACAGACTTACCTTTAAAAAGAATGACTGTGTTGCTAGTAGCTTTTGACTACCTCAATAAGACTGCTCATTTCATTCCCTTAGAAAAGATTCTGAAGTGTCTACATTAGCCTCTGTGTTCCTCAAAGAAATTGTCAGAATACATGGACTGCTGAATGTCATAATTAAAGATACTGGGTTTCCACTATATAGCTAGAATTTAGAATGGGTCTAAAACAGAGTGGTGTAATATATTTTATCCATAAGCTACTGTCTCCAAAAGGATGGACAAAAAGAAAGAATAAATTAGACACTCAAACAATACTTTAGACATTTGTTGATTAATCACTCTAAATACCGTTTGCAATAGATTGGAATTGCTGGATTTTCATACAACAACACATTTGGCACATCCTTGGGCACTCTCTTGTTCATCTGGATCTCATCCTCACATTTAGCCTCATGCTTTCTCCTTTTCCGCAGTCCCTTCTGTAGAATCACTGCTAAAGATATACATAAGAGTCAGGATTCAGCTTTATTAAATTTAGGATCTGCAATGGGCAGGTACAGAACGTTTCCCAATGTGAGGCCAGTATTCCAGGGTCAGTATTCAAGGTGGGAGTAAAGTTTTGGTTATCCACTGCTTATTTCCTATTTTGGGGTCACACCACAAGCATCCTCCAATATATGTGGGTCCTTTTTTATTGTAAGACGTATAGGAAAATCTGCACTAGAGCTGAAAATGCTTTGTAACTAGAAGATATACTCTGTATTTCATGTTTCGAGAGTTAAGACGGCTGTCTCCTCAGTCTATCCTACCCCTACTTTGGATGATAGAACACATAAGTACAAAGTGGAGGATATCTTAAACTCACTATAAAATAGAGGGTAACTTTAATATTTGGTAGTGTGGACGGTAATGACATATGTTGTTGTGTGTTCCCTAATGAGCCTGTTGTAGTTTTCCCTATGTTCGCCTAATTATGCACATTGTAGACTGCTTTTACTTTGCAGATGTTGTAAAATATCACGCTTGTTTTTGTGACACATGGGGGCATAGTTACAAGCCCCTATCACCATGGGAACATCGCTTTTTATGACGTTCCTGTAGCGATAGGGGCTTCGCCTTTTTTACAAGGCAGCTTTAAGCCACATTAAGTGGCTTAATGCTGGCTTGTAAATAAGGCCCCCCTTTCACGCTATGCTTAGAGTGAAAGGGGAAGGCAATGGGTGTTGCTGTGGGCGTACCACCGCAACACCCATTGATTCTGACACTACCGCCTATTTACAAGGGAGGCATAAATAGGAGGCAGTGCCAGAATTAAGACTAGGGAAAGCCTAGTCTTACCCTGGTGCAACGAGGAGAAATGTTTCATTTCTCCTCGTTTTTGCTGTTTTCATGTGTGCTGCGTTGTGCAGCACACATGAAAACAGCAAAAGGCCAATGATTGTTTATGTACAGAATGGTCCCCCTTCCTGCACATAAGCAATCATTTTTTTTTTTTAAATAATTCTATGTGTGCTGCATTAGACTATGGCAATGCTCTCTATGCCAGAATCTCCACCCAACTCCTCAAACGTCTCCAGACCATACAGAACCCGGAGCCAGACTCATCCTGGACCACCCCAAATAGACCCATATCACTCCTCACCTCAGAGACCTCTAATGGCTTCCCATCCAGATGAGGTGACAGTTCAAGATCCTCAGGCACGCATACAAAGCTCAACACAAACAAGGACCATCGACTGAACACCCACCTGCCTGCAAAACACCTGCGCTCTGCCTCACTCACCCTCGCACCCACTTCACGCATTCATTGCAGCCGCAGTGGGGGCGTTCCTTCCACATCTCCGCCAAGACTTGGAATGAACGACCCCCCCACCTCCGAACAGCACCCTCCCTGGGGGTCTTCATAAAGAAGCTATAGACCTGGCTTTTCGATGAGACATGAACCTTCAGTGCCCAGATACCCTGGCATTGTGTGCTTTAAAAATATTGATTGATTGATATGTATGAGTTAGAGAACGAAAGGTGATGAACTGCTACTGCGATCCCTTACAGAGTCTAGAGTGTTGTGTTCTGGGGTGTCAAATCACTTGTCTCTCTAGGAAGGTTAGGAGGACAAGTGAGTCACTATTGGCTAGTTGGATTTGAGCCCATAGGTACTGATGTGGTGTGACGACTTAGTCCCTACATAGTGATGTTCTGCGGTCCCAGTCATAGTTTTGTTTCTGAGCAGAATCCCTGCAACAAGGCCCCACCAATGCTTGGTCTGGTACTTATTCACAGGTAACCTGAGTAGTGTTTGTGCGTGTCCACAATACCCTTTCACCAGAGATATCCATGGTGTTGGGGATTAATCCACCACAGTGTTTAGGAAGCACCTAATTCTGTTGGTTTTTCAAGCTTTAAAGTTTAAAAGGACTATACCCATTTTGTTTTTCAAACTGCTCCTCTATGGCAGCACAGCCTGTTGTTATTCCTGTTAATTGCAGACCTACACTCCATGTCCGTGTAACCCAACATGGACTTCCTAATGTGGGTGGTGCTTTTATCTTTGTGGTAGAAGCAGACGCTGCTTACCGCTTTCAAGTTTTTTATTCTTGGGTCAATTTTCCGACTATGGATGCTAATTCAAACACATTCCATACTTACACTACAACTCTAGCACCAAATCTATATAGACCATATGCACGTACTGAGATACCTCTGTCTTATTGGGAACACCAATTTCTGGAACCCTCCCACATGCAGCTACGCCTGTCCGCTTGGGTCCCCTTAGTAATGATGGGGCAACCAGACCAGCGTTAGCTGGATATACACCGTACAATGATATGGCTAATCAAAATCTTGTCCCTACTTGCGCCCTATACCATGGTTTAGTTGCTTTATACAGACAATGAACTCAGTTTCATGTACCTTGTTGGCACAGCCAGCAAGGGTTGGCCTGCAAGGGCAAGCCAATTGCCTGCAGTGCCTACAAAAAATCCTGTAATTGTTCATTCAGTTATGGGCAAACGACCCACTAGTCGTAAGGAAATTCCATTTTGCATCACCCAGAAGATCGACCAAATTGAATCTGTGTTTCCCTTTATGGGACCACAAGACAAACACAGGAGCAGCCACTTGCACAAGGGAAACGCATTATCGTTGTTACTCCTGTGCCAGCCTTAGAGGCTGTCAGAAAAGCTAGCATTCCTAACGCTAAAGCCCTACATCCTAGATGGATACAGTGGGCAACATCCTTAACAGCTGTTAATATAGACTTTGTCTTTGACCGTCTTTGCAGACACAGGAATTTTTACAGTATGAGCATCTTTATCCCACACTAAGCTCTGTTTTACCTCTTGAACAGAATAAATACATTATTTACACTGATGATTCACCCAGCCTGCTATAGGTTCTAAACAATAATATCCAGCGACATGCGCTACTGCTGCAATTTAACATTTGAATCCTGAATTCACCACACTGATTGTGTGTGATTTGTATCACTGTGTACAGTCCTTCAATGAAAATCTACATTACTGGAAGCAGAATGGATTCAAAGATTCTAAAGGCAACACAATCAAGCATAAGACGCCTTGGGTTAAAGTGTCTGGCCTCAAAGATAGGTTGCCACAGGCTCATGTTACGCATGCATTGAGTCATCAGCGCGTGGGAGCACACATTGTAGGGAATACTTTGACTTTGATGAAGCAACCAAATCTGCAGTCACGACTACTACTTTAGCTGAAATTACTCATTCAAAAACGAGAATAGGTAGTGATATTTTGACTGCCGTTAATGCAAATAAAGACGGCACCCCTTTACCTAAAGGTTTTCCTTCTAAATATTCTTATCACTTAAGTGACCAGAACATTCCTTTTGTTACTATTCCAGGGGTTGGTGATCGTTTGATTTCCAGCCAAGACCACAGATTAGCTTTAGAAATAGCAGTACATGAAGGTGTTGCCTCTGCACATGCCGGTGTGGCAGTAGTATTGGTGGCATGGCATATATCAGCAGGCCAAGAAATATGTCCTATCTTGTGGCATTTGTCAACAAATTAAAGCTTCCACCATGGCTCGTAAACCGCATACACAAATGTTGATTTGCAACAAGCCCTTTGGCTTCACTTATTTGGACCACTGTGGTCCTCTTATTTCAGACGCTGCATTTAAATATATTTTAGTTGCAGCTGATTCTTGCTCCAGGTTCCTCAGTGTTTAGCCACTGATGCTTGAACTGTTACACATGCATGCAGTACACTCTACTCGGACCAGAGCCCAGCTTTCGCGTCTAAAGCATGCTGGGATACTATGGCATCTCTGGGTGTACAGGTGCATTAGTCTTCTCCATACCGGCCCGAGAGCAATTTTGTTGTGTTGAGGATGAACCACGACTTAAAGCAGTCTTTAACAGCTAAAGTATTAGGCACAGGACATAGCTAAATCCACCACCTATATGGGGTTCAACGAGCACTTAATAACCTCCGAAAAAGATCTCTGGGCGGGCCAACCCCATGCGAAGTACTTTTTGGCATCAAGATGTATGTTGCAGACCTTGATGTTCCATACATTGAGGTGGCGGCCTCTCCCTTTGACGTAGATTATTGTTGTGCTGTCTTATAGGATCTACAAGAGTTCCTTGACTCCTAATCAAACGAACATTTGAAAATGTCTTCCTCTGCAAGCACTGAGGAGAAACCACAACCTTCTGGCTAGATTCCAAAGCTTGGGGATCTCGGTCGGGAGAAGGTTGGGGTCAAAAGGGAGTTTGGCCCCTCATACCGAGTGCCAGTGCAGTCCTTGGCATCCAGGGAACAAGAACTGTTGTCCTGTCACAGCTTTCTGGTTCTAATGACAATCGTTTTGTCTCCATTGAACATGTCAAATTACACCATGTGGCCGATTCTAAACATCAAGCCATGAGGACTCCTCTCTACTATATGCGGGACATTCCTCTGCAGCTTGTGAGTACCACTGAGGCTGTTTCTCCCCAGCTGGGGGAGGGGGAGACTGCACTACAAGTAATTCCTGCTTCTGCAACCAGCACCAATACTGAAGTGACTAAGGCTGTCGCTACTACGCCTTCTGCAGCTGCATCATCTATACTGATCCACGTTTGGTGGAGCCACCTCTTCTGGATTTTTCGAGTCCTGTTACAGAACCTGAGCCATCTGTTTTTCAACTGAATGCTTCTGGGTATTATTTGATTGGGATGATATTTGCTCTGACAGCTCTTCTGTTTTAGGCACTCCTCCTGCACAGATCTGTGTTTTCTTTTCATGGCTGAAACATTCCCAAAAAATTCAAAGATAAATTCACATATGTTTCATGATATGACACCTCTGATCCAATATCATAATATTTCAAATTAGTTCCTACACCACCAGAGAAATATATGCTTACACAAACTAAGCTAATATATACGTCCTTGTTTGTCATCCGGTTAGCCCTTAAAAGCTGTGATCATTTGAAGGACACAATTGAATTGAAATCCATTTGGGCAACAAAACCTTGGCAAGTGCAGGGGACTGAAACTTTGTTTAGAGCATGTTTAATCCCAACACAAATGGTCTTCCTAAATGACACCGTCCAGCAGACTACATATCTGGGACTGGCTAATATTTAAAAAATGAATGCCTCAGATATTCCTTCCATTGCCTGTTTCAATAATTGGCAATTGCTTGCTGTTTTTGATAATAGTATTAATACGCTGTCTTCTCAAAGTTATAATTTGAATAACATTGTGTTATCTGTTATTGATATTATGCAAAGTGACATGTCAACATTGTATCATGGGCATAGTCAGCTTAGATCTATCGTGCAACTTAGCTTGACACTTCAAATCCTCAAGAGTGGGCACGTACCCTGGCATTATCTGAATTCCGGTAGCTTATTTTTGCATTTTAATTTAACACGCAAACAACAAGTGATGGCAAACAAAGATGCCACCTATACAATGCTGCATTTAGAGAAGTTAGAACAGCTCCCATTTATGATAGTTGAAACACCTTCATCTGTTTGGTTAATACACTGCGTAATATTGTTACCCATTTCAACATTTCAATTCACAGCCTGCATGAAACATTTCCCTGTCTGTAGACATGAATCCCCTAGGAGGCAGTTTCTTTCATGAATTATGGTCACTCCCATTTTCCTATTGTTGTGAACACGCCAGCACAGAGGTCTTCCTTACTGGAAAAGAATGTGACTCTTTTGTCGGGCACTCACTCATTTGAAAACATGTGACCGTCCACGGCACACGTTCGGTTGAGAGTTTGGTCTGTTTTCTAAAAGGAATACCAGCTTCTGTAATATTTTCATTTATTACTATCCTTTTTTAATGTAATTTATGTAATGCTAAGCGATCAAGATTGTTGTGGAATGTGAGCTAGGATCCCACATATTTTATCGGTTTCCCAAACCATCACATGTTATAATAAGATCCTGTTTCCCCCTAAGCAAGGATAGCCTGTTATGGCCTTCCATTCCAACTAGGAAGGTAGATTTGAACAAGCTAAGAAGACTCAAAGCACTATTGTTTCAAAAAGAAGTAGCACTAACATCTGCTCGAGAAACTTTTGAATTGCTAGTCGCATGGACATCCAGTGAAATACAGTCCTGTTGAACACAAACCTCCCACTACAATTTGGTGAATTATTTCATTGTATTTGTGATGCATCAAATACTGCTGGCCTTGCATATTTCTTTAAGATAATGGGCTCTGGCTTAGTCAATTCATTTCAAACAATCTTTAGAGTAATACTGGCTTTTATTCATTCCCTTTTTTCTAATGTGTTCGGAGGATTCCTGCTGCTCTTATTCCTCATTTGCTTCATTTTTGGCCATCGCTCCAGCATTGTCATGAGCGTATGCTTCGATACTTTGGAATCTTGTTGCTTCAGGAATTGGACATTGATTGGTTCTTTAACATTCTGACCTGTCTGGTTTACTTGCATTCTACCCGTGTTTCACTGCCTCTGGTGCCCCTTCAAATGGGCACTGAATATTTGCCTGGATTTGCAGACGCCTGCTCCCATGGACATTGACCTGCTGATGAGGCCATTTGCGACCCATTTTCAGAGGTATCCCTTGGACCTATGACTTCTCCACAATGCCCCAGGTATGTGCAAAACTCCTTCCAGAGGAGATGTGTGCATCGGCACATGGATCACTAAATCTGTCTCTACTAACACGGATGCAGGTTGCCCTGCTACTTTCTCAGCATCTGCTCAGACCGAGGATCGTGTCTGTTCTCCGGAACTTGTGAACTGGGCTGTCAATCAATCGTCCTCTGCGGATACATAATCCTTTTTGGATTTCCTGGCCTTTGAATTTGCAAGTGGCATCGTGGATACCTCTAACGTAACTTAATTTGGTTATCTTTCCTAAATTGCCATATTCGTTTTTATTATAATAGGTTTTATTGCATGCTTGGTAGACATGCTTTGAATTTGCTCATCTTATATTTGGTAGTGTGTACGGTTATTATGTATCTTGTTGTGTGTTCCCTATAGAGCTCATTGTCGTTTTCCCTATGTTGGCCTAATTGTGCACATTGTAGGCCACTTTTGCTTTGCACACGTTATAAAACATCATGCTTGTTTTTGTGACACATGGGATATTTTTCAAATAGGCTGCACATGTTTTCATATTTTGTCCTTTTCCTGGTATTCAGTCGGAACATCTCATGCAAGGTCAAAACAACAGCGCTCCTTTTTTTTCTCTGTGGTCGGACACTAGCACCTAGACATAATAGAGAAATCCAGCTGCTGTTTTTGAGCACATACGTTTTATCATATAACCAGGTCCCAAGAGAAGAGAGCTGCCCTAGCTGAGATGTAGAACAGCAATCTATGTATGCCAAGTACGGGGTTCACCACTAATCTCAGAGATCTATAATATATCACTCTTTTCTATAGTGAGGGTAGGCTAAGGCAAATCTTTTAGGTAATATGACAGGGCTTTTTATTGAATATGGTCTCCTAGATATGCTAATCACATTGTTAACCTGCAAATGCTTTCTCACTGCAGGGCAGTTGCTCCAAAATAGAGCACAATAGTTTCTATTAACATTGTAAACTTTCTTCATGTTTATTTTTTATTTATTACGGACATGTATGAGTGAGAGAACGAAAGGTGATGACCTACTACCGCGATCCCTGAGAGGGTCTAGAGTGTTGTGTTCTAGGGTGCCAAATCATTTGTCTGTCTAGGAAGGTTAGGAGGGCAAGTAAGGCACTATTTGTGAGTCAGATTTGGGCCTATAGGTACTGATGTGGTATGGTGACTTAATCCCTACATACTGATGTGTTGTAGTCCCAGACATAGTTCTTTTTCTGAGCAGAATTCCTGCAACAATCTGACAATTACTAGTAGCCAGCATCGTTTGCCATTGCCCTTAGAGTAGCAAGACTAGTAAGTGCATTCCACAATAAGTTTCATAACTGACCCAAGCCCAAGAGGAAGTCGGCCTTTTAGAGGGGGTATTGCTTGGTTTCTGGGAAACACGCTGCACAAGAGCATTAGAAAACATCATACGTGTAGGAGGTGAATGACTGGAAATAAAGCTACAATCATGGAGGACATAAGCTTCCTGTTACAATCATGGAGGACAGAGATTCCCTGGGTTCTGTGTAAAACACACTGCGCCAGATGCTATATAGACAGTGTTTGACTTTCAGGTCAAATGAGGCACAGCCCTGTAAGGTTCATCAGACTCGGATTATTTTCCGGCATGTCAGTTGTTCTAACTCCCTCACTTTTAATTCCCCGTTTGCACATATATTTAATCCCTCAACTCTGTTGTTTTTGTACCAGTGTTCTCCATACCTGATTGTTGTCCTGAGTCCCTCTTGTTTAACCAGTATATGTTACTCTGCTTTTGACACGCGTCTATGTATCCAGCACACCTCTGCTTCAAAGGTGCAGTGGAGCAGTTCCCTCCTTCGGTTCTCGGGCAAAGCTCCATGTACGTTGAAGGCTAGTTACAGTGTATCTCTTCATGCCATGGAGCAGGCTTTTCAGTGTGTTTATTACTTTTGTCTGTGACTTGCGAGACCCTTATTTTTCATCACACACTGAGGGCCTCATTTATCAACTTTTGCGCAACAAGCCACCTTGCTACACAGGAATGCGCAGTTCTTAACATTATATGGCACATTCCTGTCCTTTACTTGTGCTGGCGCACAAACAGCTGCCTAGCGGCAATGCAGGCACTCTGGTACCATGGTGCCAGGGTGCCTGCGTTTCAGACAGGATTGTTTTTGTGCAGGAAGGGGCACCTTCCTACACAAAAACAATCCTTTGAGGCATTTTCCTCTTTCTAGAAAAAGGAAAAAAACGAGGAAAAATAAATATATCTTCTCATTGCACCTCACCTGGGGAGACATAGCATTTTGGCACATTCCCAGGTCTACCTCTAATGGTAAATGTGGGATTGGGGCAAAATTCATGAGTGGATGCGTGGAAACAGCCATGCTCCACCCATGGAACGCCTCCCTGTGGTCTTGCGTGGCTTGATAAATCTTACTTAGTAGTTGTGTCACCATTGTGCCCCATTGCGTGGCACAAGGGCTACACAACTGCCTGATAAATCTGCCCCTGTGTTCTGTCCTTCTAAATCGACAGATAAGTTGTGCTCCGCAACTTGCATCTGTGATGCTGTACCATCCCGTAACTCATAGAGTCCAGTCTGACCCTTCCATCACCAAGGCTGATGTAACAAACCCCCGTTTTCCCTTTCAAATAGGTTTTGTCCACTGTTTTGGAATTACACATAGGTAATCGGCTCGCCTACAATGGGTAAAGGTGGGGTTGACTTCCCTTCCTGACAGCAAGAGGTCCAGGTATCATGACCATCACAGTACTTGCCCCTTCTAGCTTTGGTTTCTTTTTTCCAGTCTTACATCAATGAGGCTTTGGTGTAAAGTTGCATCGTATTCTTTACTGACCAGGCAATCCAGATGACATCATCCCAACAACACACATTGGGCAACCATGAATAATTAGGAATTTAGATATTTCTTTCTAGAGAGTGGAGGTAGAGTGACTGTGAGACACAGTGGAGACGCTGAACGCCTGGTGGCAGTGAAGACATCTGGGTACCTATAACAGAGACTTTACCCCAGTGTAAAACAACAGGACAAATTCACCTACAGAATTGTGTTGCTTTTGTGATACAATCAAGAAATACTGGTTTTCTTTAAGTCCATATGTTTGATTGAATAATACATTGAGGCAGCTACTTTTATACAAATATACTCACATTTCAAATTTTCAATGGTGGTGGATATGTTTGCTTTACACACTACATGAACAACAAGAGTAGTTCCAAATCGGTTAGCTAGTTGTAACATCCACTACATTGTCAATGTACGTACATATTGAATATACTTGACGCCACATTTTCTTATGTTGACTTACTTTGTTCAGTTTGATGTAGCCGATGCAATATATCTTTGTCATGCGGTGTATTGTCAGCGAAATAGTGAGTATTCAGTTATTAACTGTAATACGTTTTATGTTATGTTATTTTTCATTTATAAGGCGCAGAGATGCCACAGCCAAGCGGTGTCCTGGCGCTACAAAGGACGAGCAACATAACCAACAGATGAACATGCTAACCAAGATCGCTAGACCAAAGGAAACAAGAATGTTTATGCAGGATGAGAAGTAAAATAATTCTAGATAGTGTGTTCTACATGGCACATCAGAGGCCTCACCGGTGGCTTGGTGCCAGTGCTTAAATTGTATAATAATAAGTGCCAGGGTCCTGACCAGGAAGCCACTGTGGTTTGCACCACCCATGCCCCTGTCATCACTGCCAAAACTACTACTAACCATCTCTCATTCTTGCAAGCGCGACTGTTCATATTATTCCATGTCCCCAGAGCCAAAAGAATGGCTGGGGAGGTAGGTATTAGTAATTTTTTATCTATATTGTATTCATAAACAACCGTTGTTCTCTCCTCTCTAAATTAGATGAGCAGCGCCACCATGTGGCAGACTGTCATACCTGCGGTCTTGACAATTAAATGCCGGTGCGGAACACCGGAAACCAACTAAGTGCTGGTGCTGAGCACCGGAAACCACTGGCTCAAATTCAGCACTGCTTGGTACTTCAACTCTCGTCTCCTGGTAATCATCTGTTTTAAGGGCCTGTTAAATAGTGCATTCATGTGTGCCAATAAACATGTCTGGATCAGAGACATGTAATGGGGGAATAGAGGTGTTGATCAAGGGTGGGGCTCATTCCTTTCTCAAGGGGGGCCTCCATTGCTGAAGTAAAAAAACAGTCTCTTTCCCAAATCCTGCATCCAGAACAATCACCAACAACTGGGCTAAACTGGGCCTCGACCCTACCCGGGATGTGTACTCTTGAATATCGATTACAAGAACATCGTGGATCACTATTAGGGTGGGAAAAATATCGAGGGATACAACGTCGAATGGTAAGTGCACCGAGGGAAGTACAGGTTTACTATTCTTAACTCCACATCTTTGGACCTTGACAAAATGTGTATCATCCAGGTAGGTAGATGAGGAGTTAGGTGTAGAACATCTACACATACTTATCTTTCAATATTGTGTCCCTCGATATTTTGTCCACGATATTAGTGTCCCATGATATCTTGGACTGGATATACAGGTGCCAAACCCCACTGGGCATCTCCATGGTAAGCTGAAGCCTTCGGAGGCCGGTCCCTGAAGGCCTAAGGATGCTGCTGGGGACTGTCACTTTCTCCAGCTCCTGTGCCAAGGCTGCTTTGGATTCGCAGTCCAGCCCACGGTGGAGGCAGTCGATGGGCTAAGGGTAGGACTAGGGATCTGCACTCTGATGTCACTCCCAACACCCATGGCATCTTGATGACGTCAGAGCTGGTGTTGATGCATACTGAAAAATGCCCTTTGTATCCCTCTGTGTCTTAAGCTCACCATGCCCCTTCCACCAGAGCAAGAGTGAACTTTATTTGAGGTACAGACGGACACATTATTAAAAAATAAATAAAGAAGCCTATCCCTGTTCACTCACCTCACTGCAACCATGTACTAATTTGCAGCAACTTGTGTGTTTCTGATTTAAAACGAATGGGCATGGAGGTCATTTAAGGGTCGCCAGGGGTAGCGGCTGCGACCCCTGCATTGACCTTTGCGACCCCTGGCACTGCCTTTGCGACCCCACGCCAAGAGGTGGCAAAATGAGTGCCAGGAACACAAGGGCAGCTGATTAGAGCGCCACTGTCCTTGTGTTCCGTCTATTTTTATTACACTAATAGTGATTAATATTTGATTACTCGCCGTTAATGTGAAAAGAAAGAGTTACAATTAACTGGAATATGTCCCTCCTAAAAAAATTATTTTAAATGTATGTTGTGTGCATGCTTGTGGGTGAGTGTGTTTAAGTGAGAGCTAATGTGTGGAATGTATGAGTGCATGTGTATGTGTGAGCAGGCATGTGTGAGTGAAAGTAAAGGTTAAATGGCGTGTGATGTCACTTCCGCTGCCACTTTGGTAAATCGACCCGTGGCGGCTCCTCTGTTAATGCGGAGGAGTGTCGCCCCACTGCATTTCAGCAGTGACAAATGAAAAATAAATTGAGAATAGCAAAGATTATTATCATTTTACTTTTTCTTGCTCTCTTCCTGCATCTGAGCCGAGGACTGGCACGTCCATTCGGACACAACACAGCTGCAGGGAGGAGGAGGAGTGGTGGCACTGCTTCGAGTGCGCATGACAGCCGGCCGGCCATCTGAGGCTGGCCAAATCGTCATACCCCCTTCGATCTGTCGAACTGTGCTGTACAGCTGGGTGGAGATCAAGCACAGGGTCGTAGTCCGTTAGTGAGCGCCTAACTAGGGCGCTCACACCAATGACTGCGCTGCGCTCATGCTGGGTAATACCAGCATAAGACCAGCGTGTGGATTGGCGTAGGGGAGCCTGTGGCATGCCGGGAGTCAAGGAGAAGAGGCCAGAAGAGCATTGTCGCTTCAGATGGCAGGTAAGCATTTTTTTCCCACGCTGCTGCCTCCCCTATGCTGCCCCCCCACCCTGTGCTGCCCTACACCTTTAATGCCCCGCAGCAGCCACTGAATGTGACGTTCATGAGCATGGGTGGTTCTCTAAGGTACCTGCTTGATTTTCATGACAGCATCATTACCCGATGTATTAACATCTATTTTTTTACACACAAAAAATATGACAAGAAATTTGCGAAGTTCTGCCAAGCTCATGCAATTCCCCAACAACAGTAGGGTCAGTTTCCCCATCATTGTCTCTATTTCCTAACTTGTTTGTGTGTAGCGATGTGCAGGTTTTGACCGCATGTCCTGAATGAGAAATAATAATTTATTTACCAACAAATGTCAATAATGGAAGAACCTTGGATGACTTGTTGTGTTTCTTCAGAGGCTCTTAGCAACCAGCATGGGTCTTGTTACCTTTGCAGGGCTTGTGAAAGGTGAGGCGAAGGAGGGCTGGCTGTGGTCCTTGCGCGTGGCAGACAATGAGGGAGCGCGTCCCCAGCACCTGAGGGCAAGGAGTGCTGGCACCCTACTGCTGACTCTGAGATGCAGGTAACAGGAATCGATTCATTTCTGTTGTATCATTTACAATGTTTGTGTTTATTCTATACACATGTGTAATCAAATACTCTCACAGTACACATGGGCAGTATCTATCTATCTATCTATCTATTGTTCTATTGTTCTATTGTTCTATCTATCTATCTATCTATCTATCTATCTATCTATCTATCTATCTATCTATCTATCTATCTATCTGTCTATCTGTCTATCAGTCTATCTATCTATCTATCTATCTATCTATCTATCTTTCTATCTATATGTCTGTCAGGCTATCCATCCATCTATCCTTCATCCATCCATCTATTAATTCGTCTGTCTATATAAGCATATATCTAATGATGCATATATACATATATTAATAGATAATTAGGTATAACTCCCTGTAGCTGGTTCGTAAGCGTAGGCATTACTGCATCAGAATGTTGTGGTTTTAAAGAGATGTGTCTAAGGCTTTTTCTTAAATTGGAGCAGGATTGAGGCAAATTGGGGCAGTCCTGATGGGTATAGTTTATTATGAATGTGTGTGTATACATAAATACACACACACACACACACACACACACACATATATATATATATATATATATATATATATATATATATATATATATATATATATTCATGTAAATGATGTTATTGCAGAAACAGAGTATTTTAACAGTGTTGGTCGCTGACGTCGGGTTAGTAGCACATAGAATTCACTGGGGGAAGAGGCTGAGTCACTAAAAAGTAATGACCATTGGTTAAAAGGAGTAAATAAAATGTGGCATGTTGTTGTCTTAGGTGTCTTGCTTTAGTTCAGTCTGGGAAAGTACTTTTTAAAATTGAAACTTTGGATAATTGTGTATCGTGCCCTGGTCCATGGTGGTGCGGAGCTTTTTACGTAGCAAGATGTAACTATACATGGCCGCGTGCAGGATCCGGGGTGCGTGCAGAGATGTTTACATAAATCTTTTGACGATAAGGGGGAAGGGGGGCTGCTGAAGGGAAGGGGAGCAGCTATAACGAGTTTTAATGCAAGCATTTGTATGTTATGATACCAGTGACAGATTAGATGGAAAATGCATTTGTATTATGCAGATACGTGTTTTCATACGATGTACACATATATATATATATGTACATATTATTATCCTCCCCAACACACCTTTAAGGGTCTTTCCAGTCGTTGCGGGGTTTCTTTACAAGCTCACAGCACGTTGTTTCCATTTTCAGTGTCATTCACGTGTATTTATTCGACAGATGCCCACCACATCCTGACCAGTCTCCTGCACATATGCTTCCAGCACTTAAGTTTGGGTAGAAGTGGTCGTCGAGCACTTCAGTGTGTAAAACTAACAGATTCATTTACATTTTGCTAGGGGGCCGCCAGCCCCTGGAATCTGCGTAGAGCCAGCCACCATATTTAGACACCCTCACCTGCTCAGAGTGTCAAACATATGGGGGGGCTGCAAGGTAAGGCGAGGGGGGGGTCCTTATTCCCTTGTTGCCATCACCTTCACCCACCACCCAGCAACATACCACAATTCATGGAAATCAATACTGTTAAACACAATTAAATAATGTCGTGAACACCTAGTATTCTAAAATATGTTCTCACTTCAAAGCCTTTGCACACATGGGTCCTGTTTCCTATATTCAGACTTCAGCGTGATCCCACCAGGCTTCAGAGGTGCGCAGGGCCACCTAAGGCATGGCCGCCCTGGGACATGGCCATGTATCCTCGGAGGGTGGGGTAGATATGTAAAGAAAGCATCCGTCATGCTTTACCCAGCACAGGGACCTTATACCGTCTAGCAATGAGCTAGAATGATAAAAGGGTGGCTGTGCAGTAAGTGCGTTTTCAACCATCCTCACGGGTGTCCATTGTGTGTCCAGAGGGGTTGGGTCCATGCAGTATTATTGGGACAACCACGAAAGATGAATGCGTATGGAGTAGATCCAAACAAAACAAGTTTATTTCATCATTTGGTATCCTCAAAATATGATCCTGACCCAGCCCTCCTGGCCCTTCCACAGACACCCCTGCGGCGCATGCCTTCTATTAGTTTGCCACTGTAACCCTCTGGAGCATCTAGAAAGCACGCTTGTGCCCTTTACTGTGTGTTCACCCTGTCCACATACAGGTAATTGGGTATATTTGTATCTAGTGAGTGATTATTCTTTCTAGTGCTTATGACATAGAAAAGGGGTCCTAGCTCTAGCTAACTTAGTGTCGGGGTGAGAGCAAATGTGTATTTCCATGGAAACGGTTGCATCTTGAGAAGGTTCCTTAACATGGCTATAACATTCTGGCAAGTGAGAGAAAGATCTTCTCAGAGTTGGGGTACCTGGTGGAGCTCAGATTGACTGCTGGCCTTGGACGAGCAGATCTGGGGTCTCTGAAGCAACTGAAATAAGGAAAAGTGGGCTCAAGGACATAGGGGAAGAAATCTGAACAGATGAAAGCAGTGCTAGTGCCTGTAATGGCATGGTAAGAGATGCCCAGAGATTTAAAGAGATGCAGCTTCTAATCGGAGAGCAAACGCAGTGTGGCAAGGTAGGCAGAGAGGGAGTTTCTGCAATTCAAACCAAAAGTGAGCCGGGCAATTGGAGAATTGGAAAGCCAAGCTAGAGGGCAGCTGCATGATCCAGGCAGGAGGAGGTGATGGCCTCAAGCCTTAAGACTCCCAAAGTCAGATTTAAAGGCAGCAGGTGGAGACCACAGAGTTAACCTGATTCCTCAATGCAATGAGTTGTCAAT
This sequence comes from Triturus cristatus, assembly GCF_964204655.1. NCBI lineage: Eukaryota > Metazoa > Chordata > Amphibia > Caudata > Salamandridae > Triturus > Triturus cristatus. Next base: position 1,089,400,965 of record NC_140580.1, read on the forward strand.
CAAGACTCCAAAGCTGGGCACCACGCCTGTTGGCTGAGAAGAGCACTAGGCCACCAATCGAATGACCACACTGAAGCAGAGCCTTGCAAGACAGGCACTTCAGTCTTGTCTGTGCTGCCATCAGTTTCTGAGATGGAGAGAAAGAGCGATGCAGAGAGTGCCTGCTTCACACTGTGAAGTGCTGCTACTCCCCATCTGGGAATGATTCATTACTGCATGGAAGTGTCTGTGCTCTCCCTGGCAGGTTAAACAAGTACACATAGTCAGCACCTTATACTACCTGCACATTGAAAGCAATAGTTCAGCATCATATTGTTACTTGGCATCCATGTAGCACTGGAGGTCATGCAAAGGTGGAACTGATCCTTGGTAAATAGTTAATCATCTAGGCGTCATCAGTGCATGAATAGAAGGCAAAACAGAAGGGAAGAATTAAGGAGGCTAGATGTGCAGCATAAAGGTAAAAAAAAGAGTAGAGCTGAGAGAAAAGGCCTAAGGGGCCTCACACTGAGGTTGGCAAACAGCAGTTTGGCAAGAAAAAAGGGCCAGGGATTTAAAGTGGTTCTTTAAAAAAGACAAAAATCATGTCAAGACCATGGACCTAATTCCCAGCTCCTGCAGTCTGGAGACAAGTATATATAATGTATATAGTAGAAAGTGGCTCACAAATCTAAAGGAATGATAGCATGATGCAACAGGTGTCTCTAGATATGAAGGGGGGTTGTCAAGAGACAATACCCATATTGCGTAGGACAAACTTCTGCTTACGCAGGGTCATGAAAAGTTCTCCTTTCCAAGAAGGAAGAAAGCTGGACATTAACTGGCCTTTTCAGGGCCTTGTCTGGGAGAACAGCACAGATGGGTAGATCGTTGTCAAGCACTATAAGGTCCCCTGTATTCCTTTCAGCAGAAGAACTTAAATGGTGCTATTGTGTGTATGAGTGAGTGACATGTGAGATGTTTCATGAATATGGGTTTGTGTGAACGTGCATGTGAGGTTTGGTATAGATTGATGGATACATCTGTCTATAGATGAGTGTAATGTGCTATTTATCACTATTGTTGAGTGTGCAAAGGGGGCATGACTTTTCAGAGGAGATACCTCATGTGAGTCATGCTGCCCCACCCCTCCCTCAATAGTTATAATAAACGTATCGCTTTTCGCACATCTGCAAGTACGGTCTAATGCACGTTGATTTGTCTATTTAGTAGAAATAAACACATGTAGGTATCCAGAATCAGAACATAAATTGTTAAATCTATGAACTTCGTGAGAAAAGACACCAAATAAGTCTTGTTATTTTTCCTGTCGAGTCATTATAATATGAATGTTGTGATACAATACTAAAGAAAACAAAAAAACAAAGGATGGGATGCTTGAATTAATCTCAGCCACAAGTAATTACTCAGGGTGCATTCCAGTCCATCGTTTGGTGGCCGCCATGCTAATCCAGCCTTATGCACATTAAACTTAGTTCTGCTCCAGTAGGTACAGTTTAGCCGAACTGCCAGGCCAAGTCGCCTCTGAACGGCAACACAAGCAACCCCAGTGTCAGCCTACATTTTTGTAAGGCAATAAGAGTGTTTCCTCATGTCAGAAACGTTGTACAGTGGAAATAGCATGGGGACCTATATATGCATGAATTCTTACTTCTGGGCTGTCTTTTTGAAGCGGGTTAGTCCTGATTTTTAGATCTACATTTTGAATATACTTTCTCTTATTTGGCCAACCTAAAAATCCATTCTTCAAAACTACATTTTAGTCGGTGGTTGGAGCCGGTCTCACTTCGGCACCCCAGTTCTTATTTCTTCCTTTCAGCTTTCTAATGTTAAGAGACACACTTTCAGACTGGTGCAAGTGGAAGGGCTGGGGGAGGGGAGGGGCAGGTTAACTACACACAGGCTCCTCTTTATGAATCTGAGAACATTTTGAAGAAATCCTTTCACCTACCCTTATGCTCAACCCTGTAGGTTTCCTGATTGTGTTGAAAGAGCTCTAAGTATGACCTAACGCAAAGTATTGAGCACAGAAGGATAAACGGGTGTGTTGATGCTGATTGACTTCCTCCCTGTGGTTTACAGATTCTATACAGTCATCAGCAGAAAACACATTAACCATGCAGCCCACCACTTTATGATTACAATCTGTGACATGCAGGAGATCTCAGATCTCTGTGCATAGTGTAGATCACGAAAGAGATGCATTGTGAGACGTCTGTGTATGTAGGAGAACTCAGATGTCTGTGCATAGTGTAGATCAGGAAAGAGATGCATTGTGAGACGTCTATGTATATAAGATAACTCAGATCTCTGTGCATAGTGTAAATCAGGAAAGAGATGCATTGTGAGACGTCTGTGTATGTAGGAGAACTCAGATCTCTGTGCATAGTGTAGATCAGGAAAGAGATGCATTGTGAGGCGTCGGTGGATGTAGGAGAACTCAGATATCTGTGTATAGGTTAGATCAGGAAAGAGATGCATTGTGAGACGTCTGTGTATGTAGGAGAACTCAGATATCTGTGTATAGGTTAGATCAGGAAAGAGATGCATTGTGAGACGTCTGTGTATGTAGGAGAACTCAGATCTCTGTGCATAGTGTAGATCAGGAAAGAGATGCATTGTGCGACGTCTGTGAATGTAGGAGAACTGAGATATCTGTGTATAGGTTAGATCAGGAAAGAGATGCATTGTGAGACGTCTGTGTATGTAGGAGAACTCAGATGTCTGTGCATAGTGTAGATCAGGAAAGAGATGCATTGTGCGACGTCTGTGAATGTAGGAGAACTGAGATATCTGTGTATAGGTTAGATCAGTAAAAAGCTGCATTGTGAGACGACTGTGGCTGTAGGAGAACCCAGATATCTATGCATAGTGTAGATCAGGAAAGAGATGGATTGTGAGACGTCTGTGAATGTAGGAGAACTCAGATCTCTATGCATAGTGTAGCTCAGTGAAGAGATGCATTGTGAGATGTCGGTGGGGGTAGGTGACTTCAGATCTCTGTGCATATTGTAGATCAGGAAAGATATGCATTGTGAGACACCTGTGGGTGTAGTAGATCTCAGGTCTCTCTGCATAGATACACATCATGAAAGAGATGCATTGTGAGATGTCTGTGGATGTAGGAGAGCTGAGATATTTGTGTATGCCACAGGGTTGAATAGATGTCCTTAAAGAGCTCTGTATTGCTTCATTCATGTGGTAACTGCAACGTGCAGATCAGCATAGTGGTGCCTTGTGACAGCTCTGTGGATATTTCACTGTAAGGATAGCTTTATATGGGTCAGGTCAGGAGAGCTCAGATGACATTTAAGTGCTTAGGGAATTTTTCACTTGGAAGGTCAGATTAGAGGTGCATAGTGAGAGTGTGGTGCTCGTCTCAGTGGTTGAATGGCTTTGCATGGAGCAGGTCAGGATAGAAGTGCATCATGAGGGTTTGTGCAGCAGTGGTGGCTGCAACCGAACGGGGGTGGTGAGGCGGGGTGGTGGGGGTTGGGAGAAGGAATGAAAAATAAATGTAAATCACTTACCTAGGTACGGTCGAAGACTCTCCTCGTCTCTTCTAGCTCCTGATCCGCAGCAGGAAGCACACAGGCTCCCCTAAGCCAATCATGATGTCGTGATTGGTCTGACACCGTGGTTGGACCCTCGGATGGGAAGTATGAGCCTGTGCATGTTCTCTACCCAGGTTGTGCAATACAGATGGGTGGAGAACATGCAAAGTGCACATGACTGTTTGGTCGGCCCAAGACAGTCGGCCAAACCGTCATGCGCACTAAAAGAGTACCCAACACTCCTCCCCCAGATCTGCACAGTCCAGCCCCGCCCCTTCCCGCACTTAGAACTGAGCAAGTACGGACAAATAAAATGATAATAACATTGCATTATTATCATTTCAGTTTTCCTTTTTAAACTGCTCAGAGAGCAGTGGGGCGTAGCTCCTCCGCCTTAGCAGGAGAAAAAAGCATTGAGAGAGCATGGCACATGTCGCAGTGTTAGACTAGCTTTGCATGGGCGGTTCTAAAAAAAGGTGCATTGTGAGGCATCAGTGTGCATGGCTGAGTGCTCATTTCAGTGTTAGGATAGCTTTGAATGTGAAGGCTAGGAAAGACGTCTAGTGAGAGCTTGATGCATGTCAATGCTAGGATAGCTTTGCATGGAGAAGGCTTGGACACACATATAGTGACAGCTTGGTGCATATCAATGCTAGGATAGCTTTGCATGGGGCAGGCTTGGACATATGTGTAGTGACAGCTTGATCCATGTCAATGCTATGATAGCTTTGCATGGAGAAGGCTTGGACACACATGTAATGACAGCTTGGTCCATATCAATGCTAAGCTAACTTTGCATGGGGCAGGCTTGGACATATGTGTAGTGACAGCTTAATCCATGTCAATGCTAGGATAGCTTTGAATGGGGCAGGCTAGAACAGATATGTAGTGAAAGCTTGATCCATGTCAATGGGAAGAGGAGTTGGCTTAACGGCTAGGGCGCTCGGACCTGGGGAACTGGGTTTGAGTCTCGGTAACGACGCTGAACATCCTGTGATTCTGGGCAAATCACTTAATCTCCCCGTGCCTAACAAAAAATGAACGTGTGTCCTCATGTAACGTAACTGGTGCTATGTAAAGCGCTCTGATACCTGATTGGATTCGGGTCAAGTTCGCGCTATATAAAACTCTACAATTCTTTTTTTTTGCAGATGGCAGTGGTGGTTTAGTTGGTAGCACATCTATTCTTTGAGTGCATTCAATCTATGTATCCAAATATTGGTGCCCCTCAAGGTTCTGCTAACTGCATCCCACTACCTAATGTGCAAGAACACTGAAGCCGCACCGGACCCAGTGTGAACGTGAAATTGATATGTCAACCTCGGCACTCTAGTACAATTATATTATCAATTCATGTAGTTGTTTTAACACAGACAGATTCAAAATATCCGCAGGACAATGATTCAGTTCTTGCTGTATCAATTTAATATAAATATGTCACCAAATTGTAAATCACAAATTTTTAATAAGGACACAGTATCAATGTGGTTAGGAATAAACAGCTCCATTTTGGTTAGGAATAGACAGCTTCATTTGACAATCAGAGAAGGATTGTCAAATGAAGCTGTCTATTCCTAACCACATTGATAGTGTGTTCTATATTCAGTCAGTCAGTCAGTCAGTATTTCTTTATTCGATGATTAAAAAACATCATAAAAGCACACATTTACAGACAGTTAAAAGTACAATTAAATCATTTTCCAGAAGCCTGACTACAACTACACATTAGTAAACATCACATTTCATTTTAAAAAACAATCAAGTTGGTTTTCTAGTTGCCCTTAGTCGTACCGCAACTTTAATAAAATTCATGATACTACAGAGTGTCAGGGGGTCGGCCGCTTTTTGCAAAAAAATTAATGCATCTTTAGCATGTGCAAATTTCGCTTGCTTTAGGATTCTTACTAAGAATCTGCGCCTAGGCATGGAATAAAAAGGACACAAAAGTACAAAATGAAGGGTGTCCTGCGGAGACCTATTTTCGCAGCCGCAGGCACCCTTCTGCTCAATCGATAATGTAAAACCTGGTGGATCAGCCAGTAAGTAAGGTAAAAGATTGAGCCTAAAACGCGCCATTAAAAATCTATCCTGAGCGTTATACATGAGGTACAAATACGGCTCCATCCCCTCACTGTTTTTTAACAGGTTATGGGCGTTCACGGTGCTTTTAATCCCTTCGGTCTCTGTTCTGCTTTTGCATCTATCTCTAAGACAAGAATAATCTCTTTATAATCAACTTGTCTTGTGACACAATTCTCGTTGGATGTAAGAAGAGATCCTTGCGGCCAAGGTTTTCCAGACTGATCAATACATATTTCAACCATGGAATACTCAAGCTTCTATCCCTTCCCAGGCAGTCATTCATAATTTGTCTACTTAAGGTCGCCTCAGGGTTAAGCCAAGATCTCATCCATGCCAGAATGGGTCTGAGTTTGACCAAATCTTCTAAATATGGCCTCCCTAGTTCTCTATGGGCTATTACAGCAGGGGTGCTCTGTGTTCTATATTCAAAAATTTGGATTTACAATTTGGTGACATATTTATATTAAATTGATACAGCAAGAACTGAATCATTGTCCTGCGGATATTTTGAATCTGTCTGTGTTAAAACAACTATATGAATTGATAATATAATTGTACTAGAGTGCCGAGGTTGACATATCAATTAAAAAAAAAATAATAATGCTAGGATAGCTTTGCATGGGGCAGGCTTGGACAGACGTGTAGTGACAGCTCGGTGCATAACAATGCTAGGACAGCTTTGCATTGGACAGGCTACGACAGACGTGTAGTGACAGCTTGGTGCATGTCAATGCTAGGATAGCTTTGCATGGGGCAGGCTTGGACAGACGTGTAGGGACAGCTTGGTGAATGTCAATGCTAGGATAGCTTTGAATGGGGTAGGTCAGGATAGATATGCATTAGGATAGCTCGGTCACAGTGTGGGATAGGACAAAAGAACATTTCAAAAGTGCAATATATATATATATATATATATTTATATATATATATATGGAACGATTACAGGGGCAATCCATGTACTCCACTGGTGGGAGAAACTTTATTTTCCAGGATTCAGGAGGAGTCGGATGGTATTATGCAACAAAGAGAGATTTGATTGCTGTAGGGTTTTGAGAAGTGTCGGGACATACCCTGTTCTGTGCTGTAATGATGTTTGGTATATGACTATGCTCACAAAAATCAAGTTGTCATTCCTGCTCTGTTGAAAAATAAAGATATTTATTTTTGTAAAAAGTGCAGCATTGCAGCATATAGCGTAGTGCTAGGACAACTTTGCATGGGGCAGTTCAGGATGGTGGTGCAGTGTGAGAGCTGAGGGCACGCCTTTATGCCAGGATAGCCTTAAATGGGACAGGCCAGGATAGAAGTGCAGAGTGAGAGGCTCAGTGCAAGGATAGCTGTGTATGTGTCAGTGTACGTCTCAGGGCACCCTCAGCACACACCTCGGTGATAGGTTGCCAACTGGTAAGAATTTTACTGGCCTGCCCCAATGCATTTCGGGCAATCTACTGCCCTTCGTCAGGGGATGGTCTCTCGTGGTGGGAGAGGATTAGTTTCCGTGTTGCTCCGGGTTTGCAGTTTCGGAGCTTTCAAATGCATTGGGGCTAAACGAATACACGTTTGTGCTTCTCAAGCGCTTTGTACCATGGATTGATGTATGAAAGAAATACTATTCATGAATTAATAAAAATACTACAGCACATGTTTTGAAATAAATGACATGTTGAAGCAACTTTTGTCGAATTTAGATCAAATTTATACCATTTGGATCTAAGACAGTGCACTGTGAGGGACATTTTCCAGCCTGGCAAATGCAACAATACTATGTGACTCCTATTACGGCACATATTGGAATTATGACTTTTGTGTTTTTAATTGCATTCAGTACATACTGGGTGCCATAAAAATTGCATCCCATGTTAAATTTAGGCAGGTCAAACCTGCCAGGATTTAGAGAGTGGAAAATACAGGAACATTTTTGGTGCTGTCAGCCCCAAAATCCACATGGTATGCCCCATTTTATGGAAAAATCTGACATATGGGGCTGTTTATTGCACCTGATTAATAATGTACCCCACTAACACCAGGTCACCAACAATGATGATCTAAGTGTGCGAAATGTTGTGAAGGTGGCTTTTGCCAATTTTCTTAAAAAACTTGAACAACTCCATAAAGTTGTCAAACTTTGCAAACTATTGTGAATGAAAAGTCCCTGAAAATCCCTAAAAAAGGAAATATTGAGGGAGGTAAAAATATGAAACGTAGACCCAGATTTACCAAACCATCACACAATGCAGCGCAGCATTCAAAGTTGTTATGCTGCGTTGTGCAGCAGAAAGAGAACAGGAAAGCACCATATCTACAGATATATGGTACTTTCCTGCTCTCTCCCTAGCGCTGGTGCACAATCCGGCTGCTGATTGGTAAACACACACCTTTGCATCATAGCACAAAGGTGCCATCTGTGTGAGTCTATTGTAGGTTTTTCAGTGGAAGGGTACCCTTCCAGTACAACATACTATGCTTAGACTAGCTTTAAATCTGTTCCCACTTTCGGTGCGTGCTGTGTAAAGGTGGGCGTAGTGCTACGCTCCGCCCACGGAGTGTGCGTAGTAGTGCTGCCTGCTTCGTGGGGCACGAAGTAGGCGTAGCAGGCAGCGCTACGCACACGCCTCCCGCCCGCCCTCATTTTAAAATAAATTAAAGTATTTAGAAGTAAGAAAATATCTTACCTGAGGTGCGGCGTCCCGGGGCTCCCAGTTCCTCCTTCAGCGGCAAGTTCTTCCTCACAAATGCACATGCGCGGATGCCCGCGCATGCGCATTTCTTGCATTTCTCAAATTACCTTTGATTCTTCTCTAATTCAAGTCTTTACAGAATGCACAAAGTAATTTTCAGAAGTTAATTATTCAACATGACGTGAGTGTGCTCTCAAGCAATAACAATTGTATATTCAATGCATGTACATTAGGTTCTTAAAGTGAACATTTGCACACTCACATACACCACCCAAAAGCATCACTATATGTCTCTCTACCTCTGCACGAGATTCAGATAACGACCATGAGCCGCCAACAAACACCTTCGTTTTTGTACCCAAATGTAATGCTTAGGAAGAAAGCGATAGAAAAAAGAGTGCATTTCAGAAAGAGCAAAAAGAGCCTGTGTCACAGAGACATGGAGCCTGTGCTAGAGAGGATGTGTGGTTACACATGTTTGCACATAATTTTGAATTTCTGTCATTTATCTCTATGATAATGTGTCTATATGTATAAGAGATGCTGTCAAGAAGACATTGAACAGAAACAGTTTGTAAGAAAGTGACCCCATATACTGGAGTGTGAGCGAATATGGGAACCTGGCTCCTTCCTCATGTATTATTCAGTGGAAAGATTAGTGGCTCGTCGGCGTCTTACCCTTGTCGGGTTGCCAGCTACAAGATCAAATTCCTTCTCATCTGTTGTTGACTTGTTAAATGGCCGATTTCAGTCACACCGTTCTGGCAAAGGTCAGAGGCAAGACGTCCTTCTAAGGCAAAACGCGATTCCCTCAAAATTATGACTACAAAAGCACTGCAAAGCAGGACACGTGATCTTTTACAATACTAGAATGTTGATCAGTCATCAAAATTATACAACTTTTCTTTGAAGCGAAGGTTAAAAGGCAGCACCAAATTTCAAAGCAATCATAAAAGTGCTTATAATTTTTTTCGAAATAAGGCAACCTTCGTGAAATGTAACCGAGCCAAAGAAAAAGTGCCAGGGTCAAATATAAAGGAGCAAAAAAAAAAAAAGTGGATGGGTAAAATTATATTTTTCAAACTTCCAGTTTGGTCCAAATATTTTTGAGGACTGGTCACACCAAATTTAAACAACATTGTACGGACAGTAGGACCATATTCTGAAGCAGGGATTTTAGTGAAAAAGATGTCAATTTGTGCAGCTGTGTTATACGTGACTTGCAAAATGCAGCCAGCACCTTTTCTATGGGTTTTGGTGCTGGTGTTTAACCCCTTCAGTGTCCATGACGAGCTGGACTCGTCATGGGCTGCGGTGGCGCTGTGCCCATGACGAGTCCAGCTCGTCATGAACTCCGCCCGCTAATGGAAGGCGCGGCACTGGGCGGGGAAAGGGGCGGGCATGCAAGGGGTTAAGATGAAACCTCGGGCCGTATTATAGAAAGTGCCCCTGGGGCGCAACAGGCATGTGCACCCGCTTTGTGCACCCCAGGGGCACTTTCGTATTACAGAACAGGTTGCATATGCTTCTCCAGCCTCTTCTGTAATACAGACAGCGCTGGTGCAAATGAGGCACCGGCACTATCTCCAGAGGGTGTTCCCTCATTTACATCGGGGCGTGGCCCCATGCAAATGAAGAAATCTCTTGACCTCTGTGCCAGCGCTGTACTACAAACGCGGGTGCAAAGGCCAAGACGCTGTCAGGAGGCACACTGACAGTGAGCAGCAAAAAGGTGGCACACTGTCAGTGTGCCCTCTGATGGCAGCCCTCTGGAGGACCCCTCAGACAGCCCCTTGCAGGAGGGCTCACTCACTCACTGCACCCCCCTGCAAGGGGATATCGTTCCCTTCTTAAGAGTGCAGGCGGGTTGCCACCTGCACAGTGAAACACGTAGCAGCTGTGAAGCAGCAGCTCCGTATTTCTCTTGAATGTGCTGCCCCCCTCCCTACCCAAGAACAGCACGAGTTTGCGGCTGCCCTGAGGGCAGTGCATTCAACATATTGGAGCGCAATTTCCCTGTTTGTGCACGGTGCACCTGTTTGAAGGCGCGCCGTGGAGCAAGCAGGGAAAGTGTGCCCTATATGCAATAGGGCCCCTGGTGGCTGGACATGCTATTGAGTTTGGTTTGGGAAGCCTTTCTGAAGGATAATTGGTGATGCCTGTTCAATGGTCATGAGCGCAAAGAATTGGGTATTAGATAAATGGAGGGGACCGTCTTGTGTGCGCGGTGTTTGTTGTGCACCCTAGTGGGAAGGAACACATTATAGGCTGCTAGAGTAATTCATCTGGCGTACTGCTAGGGGAGGGACCACCATACCACATATGGGGATTCGCGATGCAGGCAGATTCTCTTTAGAAGTGGAGCAAACATGATTCGCACGATTTGAGAAGATGTGAGTCTGTGGTTGGAGTCAAGCATGACCCTGTGCACTTTTTACCTTAAAACCTTCACAATTCATATCTGCAGTTGCCCCTTAGCCAATTTTAACCATTTTGATGTCTTTTTACTCATGATATTTTTCACTCTTTCTCTAAATTAGTTTGGGAAATTCATTGCATTGTTTTCTCGACTTTAAAATAGTCGGCACTGCTTGATCGTAACATGCACTTCTCCGGGGATTTGCTTGCTGCATGTGGCATAGCTACCAGGAGTTGAGCTGAGCTTCAGTGCGATTTGTGATAAACTTTACTGATAATTGTGTATTAAGATGGTGGATTAAGATTTCAAATTAATATCCCTCTTTCTGACAAAGTGCAGCTCAATACACATGAATGTTGTGATCTTAAGATCTGTCATGGTCGGGTCCTTCACTTGCAGAGCTACTGGACCTGAGACACAGAGGTCATCCCCACACTTCACATAAGTGACAATAGTACTCCACCTCCCCCACAAGTAATAAGGATGCGCATAGAAACGAGCAAGCCAGGATAGTCATGGGGTGCTCCAAGTGAGAGCGAAGCCTTGGTATAAGAGTCAAGCCATCAAAATATCCAGCATGTAAATGCACATCTGCTTCTCCACCTCCTCACTAGCTAACGTTTTGCGTTTAATTGTTTCTTTACCTAAATTAATACCCTGTGTTCCGTAAATACATGGTAACACGTTAGTTCAGTCCGACTCGATACATGCATAAGTGTAAAAATCAGTGCTTAATTTATAAAGAACATAATTGCAGGAGTCACAAATTGTTCTTGGGATGTCACTGCCTACTTCTACCACTTATGCTGCCCACTTTCTCCACTGGCACTACCCACATGCATCATGGCACAACTCAAAGCCTTATTGCGAGGCGACATACCTTCCTTGAGAGTTTCGAGGGGCTCTCCCTGAAAGTATCTTGAAATAGATCTGGTCTTCAGCCTGAACTAAATGCTGCTCTGCGAGTAGTCCATGGTGCCATCAGGTGACAAGTTGGTGTTCCTGGGACCTCTTACTCGCTGCGCCAACCAAACAAAGATTGTGCCAATTTAAGAAGCCTGCTTGATGACCCTGTATATAATGTTTTGTGAATCCTTGCTTGCAACGGCATGGGAGGGAGGCACACGGTGATTCATGGGATTGCTCAAATTGTAAGGCGTTGGGCAGACATTAGCAGGTATCATCTTTCTGCCCACACACAGTTCAATTGAGTATATAGTCTCAAAGGAGTACAGTCTTTAATAAGGCACTCCACGGAACCCAAAAACCAAGTGAGTGGATGCAGAGGGTTATAGAAAGGCCCAGGGGAGTGTGCATGAGGTGTCTGGTTTTAGAAAGTCTGACTCTGGGACTTGTTTTTACCCTTTTCTCGATTCCGTAATAATATAGCTCGACAGTGCGCTTATGCATGCCATGTGAGTCATATTTATGGTTTCGAGGCACACTTTCTTCTTGGAATTAAAGTTTTATTTTAAACAGTGCGAAGGCCGATGTAGAGCTTGTTATTATTATAAAATATTATTCATTGCAAGGATCATGATAGTCTTAGACAGGCAAGCAAGATGTGAGGGTGGGCCCTGGGGATGGGGCAGAATCCCTCAGGCTTGCCTCTTCTGTACCATGCGGTGGTAACATGCTACACACATGGAAGGTAAATAAGCTCCTTCATTATGCGACCAAGCGCTCCGCATCTTCCAAGCAGCTGATTTCTCCTATTGTCATTTCTCACATTCTAACTTCAACATACCACATTCTACTGATGTCATTACTTCCTTTACATCACCTCTAAACACCTCCCCCTTTTAAACACAAATAATTTCAAGGACAGTAACAGACAAAGGCTCAGGACCTGCTATTTATTCAACGTGTGGCTTGCTTGTCCATTGAACCCATCCTTCGCAGCCTGCAGCCCCTCCTTACCCCTTAGAAATATCTTATGGGGCAGGCAGTGTACTGTTAAAATGGGCTTACTGTGCCTTAATGTGTGTGTGCCTGATGGTCTCAAAAATGGCCTGATGTCATGTGGCACTTGTGATCCTAAGACAAACACAGGGTTATTCATATGTAGGAGGTATATAGCCACATTTTCCACAACCCTGTTAAAGATATTTAAGGGGTTTTTAGCATTTTAAAGATTGTTTTAAAGTTTCTCATTGCTCAAACGGGTTGCTTTCTGATATTTATTTCTTAACAGACTGCATTGCTTCGTTTTACTTGTGAGAAAATGTCACTCTAGGGGTCACACATTTTGCAGTGAAATGCCACTCATAAGTACACTGAAACAACTCAAACATGAGCGATCTGTACACTTAACAGCAATGCATACAAGGTATCCTTCTCTAAAACATTAGAATTTGATGGGCAAAGAACTTGTAATGTTTTGCATTCATAGCATCATTGGATAATATTGTGATGGGGCATGGGTAGGGTCACAAGAAGTTGTAGAGCACAGGTTTTTATTGACTAAGTCAATTGTTGTGTCATCAGCAAAGTTGGGGGGAGGAAGTAAAGTCTGTTTTGTTTCACACTGACAGCTTTTTGTAATGTTATGTTCCTGGCCTCACATGAAGCGTTCTTCCTTTCATAATGATGCCAAACACATTATTGACAATAGCACACTTAAGGCGCTAGCACATTTGAATAGCGCTTAAATTAATGTACATTTTTGGTTTTTGTCTCCATTTTCTCATACAGCGAATATGCACCGGAGAGAAGAATTCACAGAGTTCAATTCTCCATTTCCTCCTCCTTTCATGAAAAACCGCAAGCCGCCCACGAGCTCTGCAGTTTCAAGGAATGTAGGTTGACAAATTCACAAATTAGAATTTAACTAAAAAACATGCGATGTTCTGTGCACAAATAACCATAACAAATTGGTCCACCAACGATCGGGGGGCCGCAGTGTATGGGAGGGGATGTGGTCCGTCGGCTAGACTGCCAACTTTGGTGCTGGAAACCAGGGTTCGAGCCTCGGGGTCGCGTCCACATCCTGTGATTCTGGGCAGATCACTTAATCTCCCCGTGCCTGAATGTGTAATGTAAATACGGTACTCATGTAAAGGGCTTCAATACCTTTGGGTCGAGTTCGCGCTATATAAATATGCAACAAAAAAAAAATGTGATTGAAGGTGTCCATTTAATCCATGGTGAAAATGTATATTTCAAGTATTACCTATTTTCTGGTCAATTCAGTGTTTTAAATGGGCCGGAACTCACCGGTACGGAGTACCGGCACTTTTTAATTTTTGCCCCTTTAGTACCGGAACTTCTCCTAGGATGAGGAGAGTACCGGTACGCATGTGGGCCTTGCCTAGACACGGGTGGCGTTCCTCGCATGCAGCACTTTTCACGCTATCCGCTCTGGTTCAGCCATCCTGAGCTGAGATCGCCTGATCAGCAGCTTTTGTCACCTGGGCACAGTAATCTTGTAGTGCTTCTCAGCACTCCTCCAGCAGCGTGGGGCGGCAGGGTGTTTTATTTACACTTTGATTATGCACAGTAGGAGTTGAGAGTCCACCATGAAACTAATGGACGAGGGCGTGGGGCGCATTCTTTAGGGAAGTACAGCGTTTTAGCATGCCATTGTTTTAAAGGACTGTAAATGTTAGTTCATCAGCAATTTAAATTAAGCATTTTTACTTGAATGTAAATCCCTGCCCTTGCTGCCAATTTTACTATTACCCTCAAACAAAAAGGCAACACATTTGTTTTTTTGGGTGGTTCGGTGCATTTAAACCGCTTGTTTCGTATGGGAAACTATGTTTAACCCAAATGTGACAGGCAGCTCCATGGAATGCTTTAGACTTTCAGACAGTTCTAGATTTTAGCTGGTAATGCTTTTTCATGCTGGGACTCGTAGTTCTCCTTTCTCATTATAAGTAAGGGTTTCTAAAAATTCCAGCATGCAAATCTTTGATGGCAAAATTCAGAGACGGTTTTGAACATACCTTTATTATTATTAGGGCCGTAACCATAGGACAGATTCTTCAGTTTTTTTTACTTTGCACTTGAATTTCTTGCGTATAAATAGGGCTCCCGGTTTTATGGTATTTATTTTTTTAACATTTCCGTCTGTATTTATCCATATTTATTTTTTGGTCATTTTTTCTGTATTTATCCATATTTATTTTGTCGCGAGCAAAAAAAGGACGCTGTAGCTAGTATTTATTCACATTTATTTAAAAAGGCGATGCGTGCTTGGTTGTTATAGGTTTAGATAGATTTATGCAGATAGGTAATTTTAACAAAAACATCATTTTGTTACTTGCTATTAATGAATTGCAAACCTTCTAATATAAGACAGTGAGCTATGGAGGGCCTTGTAAGCCCCGCTGTCCTATGTAACGCATCCTATGCATTGATTTACACACCCTCCTCCCTCCCCCCTCCCTCCCCATTGTGTTTGTCAGTCTGGACTGAGACAGTTTCCCTGGCACACGCACAGCAGCACCTGAGTACTTCACAGGTCTATAAAAGACCATTTACTTGCTCAGGAGGCTTTGTTGTTACTTTCACCCCTTAGAGCCCCTGCATCTTCACTCTGCCGATTTAATTTGATTGCTGGGAGAATTACTCCCCCACCCCAACGAAATTTCATTCTAGTTGCGCCTCTGTTTCAGTGTCACTGAAGATATGTTGGTCTGAGACCCCCATAGAAAACCGGGGCGAGAGAAGGCGACACTGCAGAATGAAACTGAATTAGAGAAACACTTCTTAACTAACAGAGATCGGTGGAGCACTACATATCGAACATAGGAAGGGGTTCCCTGCCCCTTTCATCCTTTATCTCCTGGGGACATGTAATCAACGGACTGAAAGCGCAACAGGTGCCCCATTTTTAGCACTTCAAGGTAACTCTGTGTGGCCTCCCCTATAAGTTATAGAGGAGGCCACACAGAGTGCATCCCACCGCACCTCTGCTCCAAGCCAGGATACTTAAACAAAAGGAAACCTAATGGCCCCTTAACATTGACCTTTGTATTGGCTCAGCTGAATTAAGATAAGCCCTCAACCCCGCCTGCGCTCGGGCAGACTAGTCTTCTCCTCGAAGACTACAACAAAGTTAAACATATTTATTGGCATTTTTCCGTTTTTACATATAAATACAGACACAGGAAAAATATTTTTCCGTCTGTATTTATATGTAAACATCCGTTTAAACGGAAAACCGGGAGCCTTACGTATAAAGTTTGGAAAGGTTGAAAACCTAGCCCTGCCCCAGGCTCCGCCCCTAATCCCTACCCACACTCCACCCCCAGTCCACCGCTCCTTTTGGTGAGTACCTGCACTTATTTTTTTCCATTTAAAGCACTGGGTCAATTGTCTGAAACTGGGAGACTAACTAGCCGATGACTCTCGAATAGACAATGTACCAAGTGCACAACAGATGACCATGAAAGAGAAGTCTTTCGTGCGGAAATAGAGTTTAATGGTAGAACACAAAAGACAATGCCTACACAAACACAATGGTGGCTTTTCCGCTGAAGCGTAGAAGGGTCGCCTCACCGCTTTTAAGCAGTATAAAAGAAGGTAAACTAAAATAATAACTTTAAGTTATTATCTTTTTATTTTGTTCCTTGTAGCGCCAGCTTTGTAGGCGGGGCTGCTCTGCAGACAGGGCAGAGGAGGAGTGGTTTGCACTCCTTAAGTGTGCATGAAATGTTTGGCCGGTGCGCACACTTTGCATGTTCTCCACCCAGGCCGCATTACAGCCTAGGTGAACAACATGCCCAGGGCCCCAGTTCCTGCCTGAGCACCGAATCAAGGTGCTCAAACCAATCACAACGTTCCATTGCAGCGTTGTGATTGGCTCAGGGGAGCCTGGGTGCTCTGTTCCTGTTCCGGGAGAGGCGATGGTGATGAAAGCGGCAAGATGTGGCAAGGAGGTAAGTTTTATTTTTTCTTTACCCCCTCTCTCTCTCTGCCCTCCCACCCTAGATCTGTGCCAGTCGCCCGTTCACGGAGGGCGTGGCTTGCTGCAGGTACTGCCCTCGGTGGTGAGGCCCTTTCAGTGAGTCATTGCTTCAGTGTTTAGCTATTTTGTGGTAATGAAGAGAAAACAACCGATGGTAATGAAGTTACGGCATATGTTAACTGTGATTTTTTTACGATTAGTTAAAATTTTTGGGTGTCATTGACAGCTAGTTCGAAATATACAACATTAATTTTGTCTTGAACAGTACATTGTGTTGTCACATTGGATAATTTTGCCTTAATCTACATTTGGTTCTATTTTGGGTGACTTTTTTTGGATGGTCTAACCCTAACTCAGATTTACAACATTCCCCTAACCCTATTTACACCCTAACTTTATCTACCTTTCGCTAACCTCTGACTAGCCATAACTCATACTTAAGACTAAGGGCCGGATTTATATGTTGGTGAGAAGGGAACTCCGTCACAGCCGCAATGGAGTTCCCTTCCCACCAACATAGTGGTCCTTCCACTGGAATTCTCAGCATCCTGTGGAGGAAGAACTGAGTATGTTCAGGAGTCTAAACTCAAGAAAGAGGAGCACTTGACAACCATGAGGACAAAGATGAGAGCAAGGAAGCTGAAGATGTCATCTGAGATTGAATAATGCTGCAGCACCAGCTTAAGCTGTCGAGAAACACAAGCAAATACTGTGAGCTCTCACTATATTAGTGAGAGAAATGGGGGTCTCTCGTTTGTATTTTTGTATTTGTATTGGCATTTATAAGGCGCATAAATCACCCGTTGGTTTCAAAGCGCCTGCAGAAACTCCAATGATGAACAGGTAGTCAGACAGTGTTAGAATAGCCAGGTTTTCAGAAGTTTGCGGAATTTCAAATGGTTTGGTTCAAGCCTCATAGGAAGAGGGAGAGTGTTCCAGATCAATGGTTGGCAATGGTTTGCACTTTTGTCCAAATAGGGACCCTTGCTTCTAGTCAGGGTAAGGGCGTTATGCCCTAAACAACCCCTGCTCACTCCCCTTGGTAGCTTGGCACGAGCAGACAGGCTTATCTCAGTGTGTACAGCATTTGTGCACACATACAGTAATACAGTGAAAACTCAACAAAAGAACACCACACCAGTTTAGAAAAATAAGAAATCTTTATCTAAACCAAACAAGGCCAAAACTAAAAAAATCCAACATACAGTTATCAAGATATGACTTTTAAAAGGTAAAAACAGTTCTGACCATAGCAAACTATAGATGCAACACTTTCAACACAAAGCACCTGAATGCGTCAAAATCATAAGCAAAAACAGCATCAGTAAAGGTGATACATCGGTTCCTAACACCCAGGGAAGGTGATGTGTTAGTTCCTTGCTACAGGGGAGGTGATGCGTCGGTTCCTTACTGCCACACAGGGGAGGTGATGCATCGGTTTCTTACTGTGCAGAGAAGTGATGCGTTGGTTCCTTACTGCAGCCCTGGCGTTGCTGTAGGCTTGGCGCCCCAGTGTGATGCGTGGGGATTCGAGAGGCATTGGCTCTCGATGCGGCAACAGGGGCATTGCATCGATCTCTCCAGCCGCGGTCCCCCGATGTGTCGGTTCATGCAGTCGCACAGAAGGGCCTGCGTCGGAGTCGGTACGGTGATCTCGGACTTGGCGTGCGACAATTTCTCCAGTTGCGGGCAGGTGCTGCGTTGGTTTCTTCAGCAGCACAGCGGCGATGCGTGGAAATCATTCCCGCACGGCAGTGTTGCATCGGAAACGGGTGCAGATGCATCACACTTCTTTTGTTGCTTTTCTTTTTTCAGCTCCCAGCAGAAAGAACAACCTCCAGAGGACCAACACAGGAACAGGCGCAGGCACCTCTTGGCAGGCCAGAACTCCCAGCAAGGGAGTTCAGGGGAGCTGGTGGTGAAGTCTGTGTGTCCCTTAAATGTCAGAACAAAAGGCAAGCTCTACTTCAAGCCCTTGGAGATCTTCTTCAAGCAGGATACACAGCATGCAGCAACGTCTTTGTCCTCTCCTTGTCAGAAACAGCCACTGCAGGCCCACCCCTAAGAACACAAAGCAAAGGGGCAGTACTTCTCTTTCAGGTTTCCCAGCTCTTCTCCTTGGCAGAGGGTCCTCTTAAGTCCAGAAGTATTCTAAAGTTCTGAAGTCTGGAGTCTGGGCCCCAATATTTATACTGAAGTTCTCTTTGTTCTCTTGTGGCAGAGAGGCTCTGTGCTCAGTCAAAACCATCTCTGTTTTCTCTGGTCCAGCTTCCTCATAGGAGGTGGAGGCAGCATTGTGTGAGGTAGACCAGACCTATTGAGGTGCAAGGAAATCTCCTCACCCTACTCTAAGTGCAGCCCAGGTCTATTCAGCCCAGCCCTGACTCGTCCAGAAAAGGCAGGACCCACCTAAACCGCCCTCCCGTCCCCAAGTGGCTGTCTGAAAAGAATGCACATACCCGGCCCTCTCACTCCAAAGCCAGACAGTCAATCCACAAACCAGCAGAGGCACACAGGATGGCTAAGCAAGAAAATACCCACTTTATAAAAGTGGTATTTTCAAACACACAATATAAAAATCCTCTGTACTAAAAGATGCCTTTTTTATTCTGAGTTCAGGCATACTAAACTCCATATTTCTATCTTGTCCCAATGGGAAGTTATACTTAAAATATGTTATAAATAAACTGCCATTCTATCCTATAGTGAAAAACGAAATACACTGTATTTCACTATCAGGACATGTCACACACATCAGTACATGTCTTGCCTGTCACATACACTGCACCTTGCCCACAGGGGTACCTTGGGCCTACCTTAGGGGGTGACTCACATGTAATAAAAGGGAAGGTTAGGGCCTGGCAAGTGGATGCACTTGCCAGGTAGAGATGGCAGTAGACTAGAGACTGCGCGCAGACTCTGCAGTGGATGGTCTGAGACCCCTTTGAAAGACAGCTTGTGTGGGTGGCACAATCAGTGCTGCAGGCCCACTAGCAGTAGTTGACTTACAGGCCCTGGACACTTACACTGTTCTAGGGACTTAGTAATAAGTCAAACAAGCAAATCATGGAAAAACCAATCCATGTGCACAGTTTACATAGGGAGCACATGCACTTTGGCACTGATCAGCAGTGGCAAAGTGCCCAAAGCTTCTAGACCAGCAAAAACGAAGTCCAGCACTCATCAAAAAGACAGGAGAAAGAGGCAAAAAGACAGAGAAAAACCACTCCAAGGATGCCAGGTCTAACAATTAGTGCAACGTTTTAATGAGGCAGAGCGTGCCGCAGTAACTCAATCATAGACATTTTTATTACTCCCCCCAGGGTTCTCAATAACCCACACTGTCTTCTGGATGATTGATGATCCATGTGACCGTGGTTCGGGGTTTAAATGGATAGCGTTGGAGCTCAAGGTGACATAGAGTGGGTTGCAGTTGGGTGACCAGAGTGAACAACAAGGCATCTGACTCCCCGTTTTGTCCTAACTGTATACAGGTATAATTCCTAGGAAAAAATGATTCAGCATAGATAGCCATGTCATTGACTGGGCAACAGTGGTTACCTGATCATCCCAGATCACTAGTGGCCTCGAAATTGATGGAGATACCAATAGTGAACAGTAGCCATTTGAAAAGCCACTTAAGTAGACATCCATTGTAGATAAGGAGCCACGATGGCTAGTCCTCTACTAGACCAATAATGGGATGCACTCTAACTGCAGTGCTGATTTATTGTTTGAGGTGACGTCTGGGATGTCATGAGCTTCCATATGGTCTATTAAACACTCAAAAGGTGATAGGAGGAATTCTCAAAGTAAGTCTAACCACTGGCTTACTGGGGTTAGCATTCCAGCCCATCGTTTTGCCCACCATGCTATCTCAGTGTGGACCCGGCCATATGCAAATTAGTCTTGCCCTTTCTCCAATAGGAGCAGTGCAGTTGGAACTGCTAGATCAGTTCCACCCTGAACTGGAACACAAGTAACTCAAGACAGGTTTTGCCCTGATTGCGGTCATCGGCCAGGTGTAGCTTGATTCCAGTGGCACAGTGAGCACGGGACTCATGTCGGGGCATTAACTTGCCACTTACGGCTGTACATCAAACACACAAAAGGTGATGGATGGAGTTTTTGCAGTAAGTCTAACCTCTGGCAATCACTCATAGAAGTATTTCAGCCCATTGTTCTTTTACTCGCTATATCATCTAAGTTTGGACCCAGCCATAGCCAAATCAACCTTGACCCTGCTCCAAAAGGCACTGTCCAGCCCAAACTGCTAGGGCACATCCTGCCTCCACTGGAATATAAGCAACCCAAGACCAGCTTTACCCCGATTATGGCTTTTCAGTCAGATATAGCTTGATTCCAGTGCCATAGTGTGCATGGGACTCATGCCTGGGCATACCCATGCCACTTAGAGCAGTACATGAAACACACAAAAGGTGATCTCGGTTTGGGTCCAGCCATATGCAAACCAGTCTTGATCCTGCTCCAATAGGAACAGCCCAGCCTGAACTGCCAGGTCAGGTCCTAAACAAAACACAAGCAACACAAGATCAGTTGTGCCTTGATTAGGGCTAGTCAGTCAGTTTGATTCCAGTGGCACAGTGCACGAGACCCGCATCTGGGCATACCCTGGCCACGAAGGGCTGTACATCAAACACACAAAATGTATTGACAATTAGCAGGTATTTCTGCAGTTCTTCAGCATTTGTAACCAGTGGAAGACTCTGTGTAATTTGTTGCAATATGACTATGTGAAAAGATTCCAGGTATGTGTTCTTACATGTTTCCCTTTCTATCTCCAGCCTAACTCCAGTCAACGAGCAGTCCAGAGGACCCCTCAGCGACATCCCGCTGCACAATATAGAACCTTACCTGTCAGGGACGGAGCAATGGGCTTTTTTTTCCTGGAGGGACTGAGCGGAACGGACGTTTTGCAGGTAATGCCATGATCAATCTGAGGAAGCAATGAAGCATGCCTGAGCATCATTGCAAGATACCATCAGGTTTCAATGACATAATATTGTTTATATAAATATTGCAGCAAAAATATTGAGATACTAAATATTGAATTGATATACTTACAAGGTAAACTACAAAAATATTACTTAATAATTGCCTGTAGTAATTAACATTACATCTTAAAAACACATTACTGAAATTGATATTATTCAATAAAAGTTACTAAGTAAAATAAAAAATATTAAATTACAATACAAATGCACTGTAAACTAAAATAATACAAATATATATTACAAAAGTTTAAAAAACAACAATTAAAATAAACAGAATAAAAATATATTTTAAATTCAACATCAAAAATATGAAGATAAAAATGTAAATTAATTTTAAACAAGCTATTAAACTCCAATTCAAATAAAAGTTACAACAAAAACATAAATATAATTAAATCAACAATCCTATTTAATAAACAAAAAAAAATGTTACATTTTGAAGAATAAAATGTACCCCCCCCACTTCAATGTAAAAAAAATGGTAAAGTATTGCAAACTACAGAAAGGAAAGTGTTGGATTCTGGAAGGGTCAAAGTTGCTACGCCCACTGTAGGGGAAGCATTGGACTTTGGAGGGGCAAGATTTCCTATTTCCGCTCCAACCTAAGCAACAGTAGACAAAACATTGCATTATGGATGGGTAACATTTAGGGCCCCTTACAAGTTTGATGGTGCAGCGGCGGGACCGCCCTGCCGCCGCATCGCCAAACCCATGTGAGAACCGCCTGCCATATATTGACTTTTTAAATCTTTGGTGTGCAATGCTTTGGCGTTCCCACGGCGGTGCCTATAAAATATGCACCGCAATGGGAACGTCAAAGGAAGTTCCAGCACGGCATGAATTGTGAAGTTCATGCCATGCTGGAACTGGGGGTGCATGCACACGGGGGCACATGTTGTGCACCCCAGTGTGCATCCACATGAAGTGAGACACAGGGGGGGCCCCTTTCCTTCCTCACCACCACTGTTTTCATGGAGGAAAGCCCTCCATGAAATCAGCGGCGGTGAGGAAAGTCATAAAATAATTGGTCCTGCCAAGTATATTGATGCCTCTTGACCGCCACGTCACTGCTAGGGAACGGCAAATCCCTGGCTGAGTCAGCGGTCCCAGGGCAGCACGACCACCAAGGTTGTAATGTGGCAGTCGGAGGACCGACACTGCCTCCTGACCATGAGTCTGGCGGTCCGAGGAGCGCCAGACTCGTAATTAGTCCCTTACTGTTCCCACTCCAAGCAAAGCAAAAGCATGGAAGCGTGTGACTTGGAGGGGTCAGATTTACTATTCCCATTTCAAATTAAGTAACATTAGAAAAAAAAATTGGTCTTTGAAGAGGTCAGATTTACTATTCCCACTGAAACATCAGCAACAGTAGAGAAAGTGTTTGGACTTTGGAAGGGTCACATTTACTACCCCCCAACCTAAGCAACATTGGTGAAATTATTGAACTTGAAGGGGTCCTATTTGCAATTCCCACTCCGTCCTAAGCAATAAGCACTGGCCTTTGGAAGAGTCAAATTTATTAGTCCAGTTTGAACCTCAGAAACAGTAGGGAACACTTTTCTTTCTGGAGGAGTCAGATCCATTAGTCATCCTTTAATCTAAGCAACAGTAGGGAAATGATAGGACTTGGCATATAGTCTGATTTACCATTTCCACTGCAATTCAAGCAATATTAGCAAAAGTATTGGACTTTAGAAGGTGGCAGATTTACTATTCCCTGTCTAACCTAAGCAACCATGAAAAAAGCACTAGACTTTGGAGGGGACAGATGTACTGTTCTCATTCAAACCAATGTATCAGTAGGGAAAGTGCAGTCAAGTATTTATAATAATCATTATAAATTATATTGTAAAAATCCAACATTAAAAATGATTATAAAAATATCAAACTTATTTATAAAATGTGATTTCTACTCTATAAACAACCAAAAACTCAAACAAATTACTTCAACCAATTATCTAAAAGAATACGTAATAAAAATAAATGTTAACATTATTAACCATTTAAATGCACTAAAACATATTACAATAAAAGCACTTCCCACCCTGATCCACTACCGCTCAACAAGCCACACAAAATGTGAAAATAATACAAAAAAAACTAAATAAATCACAAGAAAAAATGTACTTGCTTAAATAATATATAATTGATAAAGTAATTATCCAATTAAAATAAAAAAGTTACTCATAGAAAATGAAAAAAATTCATTAACTAAAAGATTTTCTTAACTAATAATCCAATTAATGAAATAAAAGTGAAATTAAAAAACAATTTAATAATCTTAGTTAATGTAATAATAAAACAAATTACTGAACTAGTTTGATTAAAAAACTATTCATCAGATCAACCAATTAAAATTAGCAAATTGTAAGAAACTATAAAACATTAAAAATATATATTTAAATATCTCCCCACCCTATTTCCTTAGAAGCGCAGCAACCCACCAATACTTAAAAGAATAAAATAAACTCAAAAACAAATCTTTAAAAATAAACAGCATGCCAAAACAAAAAAAGGACAAACAGCTAAAATTAATATATTAATAACTTAAAACACACAAATGTATAAAACATTACAAAATCAATAATTAATACACCTATTTAAAAAAAAAAAGATATTGAAAACTCAAAAACACAATGGGACCAATTACAATGTGTCTCTATCAGAGCATTTACGGCGCATCGTAATGGGCCGCTTTGTTTATTTTCCGACCGCCTCATAACGATGGAGGTGG
The DNA here is from genome assembly GCF_964204655.1 of Triturus cristatus. Classification (NCBI taxonomy): domain Eukaryota; kingdom Metazoa; phylum Chordata; class Amphibia; order Caudata; family Salamandridae; genus Triturus; species Triturus cristatus. The sequence goes on from NC_140580.1 coordinate 1,089,425,361, forward strand.
TCATAAACTAAACCTGCCGGTCATTCAGGCTAGCTTCTGACAGGCTCAGAGAGCCCGTCCGCCACTTGGAAGCCGGGTAGTAATCTCAAGGGCTGGCCTCTCTGCCCTTGAGATTACAATGACGGTTTCCAAAATGGTTTCCATGCCGGTCTGTCCGACATGGAACCATGTCAGAAAGCGTCTTTGGGGGCCCCCAGCAGGGCCCACTTGGGTGAATGGCCTCCGTTTGGAGGCCGAGGGTGCCCCCAGTTGATCTCTGCACCTTGTGGTAGGCACCACGAGGTGCCTGCCACAAGGTGCAGGGATGAACCTCACCTCTCATTTCACTGTGGGAGCATGCATTACGGCTGGTTTACGGCCGGACTGCATGATCCTATAATGAAATATAGGAGTGCGACCGAACACTGTTCGGTCTCATCCTAATGAGGCGGTCAGGACCGGGTGTAGGTTGGTCCCAGGGCCAAGACGGTGTCGGGTGGACTTGTAATAGGGCCCAATATTCTTAGCAGCAACATTCTGTACCATGATTTTCTTGTCACCGGGATATTTTTTGATTATATTTGTGTCTGCTATTTTTTTACACAATTTTAGTGATACTGTGGCAATGCTACTGCAGCCCATTTGATTGCATTTATAATCAGACACATGATAGAGTATTGAGATAAACGAAACAACATACAACTTGTAAGGTCTTACTGAGTAAGACAAATTTGCAATGCACAACTGCAAGGAACAATTTTAAATTGCAGCTTGTAGATTTGTTTATAAATTGCAGTGTCTACAGTGCACATCCTTCAAGTCACAATGCACCAAGGGCATTTAAGAGGCCTTTTCCTCTTGTTGGAGCTCTCAAGAAACTGTGTTCGAGTTCTTAGTGACCGCTCCTGAAGTCGCAAAACCTAGAATGGTTACTCATTGCGAAAGGAAGTCAGAATCCGCTAGTTAAGTTGAAGTTGTCCATGATAACATCTGCTGGACCACTGTTACCAATTCTTTAAAATAAACATGGAGTGGGCTGTGGCTCTACCTAAGGGAGTATTAATGATCCCACTATTTGCTGTTGTTTCTTGGCGTATGATTCTTCCTTGAAGGACCCCATTCCACTGGAATCCATGAGGGTGTATTCTGTATTTGAATAGGACACTCATCATCCCACTACTTATCACATTCAATTCTTATGCCTTCTCTATAGAAAACAGTATTTTTTACTGCTTCTCTCAACATTGGCAAAACCATTAGGGGAGGCCTTAATATGATAAGTAGAAGGTGTGCATGCAACTCATATAAACATAATTTGTGAATGCCTTTGCTAACTGCATTTGCACATTAAAGCCAGACCTATTGCCTTTGCCTATAATCGTTTATCACTGCACCCTCTGAATCTTGCTGGTGCATTGAGAAAATAAATGCAGAGATGGAGGCCTGCTTTCACTCGCAGGCCTTTACCTCTGCACCTAAAGTCATCAACAACTGCCAAAAACAATACACCTCATGAATATTATGGAGGCGGGAGTTCAGCACCTCGTGTTCAAAACCCCAATTGGGCTTTGTTGGATTAGAATATTCAGTGCAGTGCAAAGACCTGTCCGGGTCACAGCACAGATGATGTGCAAACACAATGCTATACTGCAATATGCCGCTTAGTACATATGGCCCATAATTTCACCATAAAGGATTACTTCCTTGCTTGTCTTCCTTGCCACAGTTCTTACTAGTAAGCATAGTTCCTGTGGCAAGAACACTTCAAAGCCAAAAATACCCACTACATTCTAGTTTTCCATCCCTCCAATATGGCTGACTTCCTTTTCCTACTTATCATTATAGCCAGGGAAGTCGATCCCCCTTACTCCCTGTTTTTTCATTTCTGTGAGCAACTATATCCAAACGGATCAGGTAAGTTATGTCAATTTCTTTCTTTTAGATGGTTTGCCACTTTCTTTATAGGTGGAAGTATTGCTAAGGTAACTCAGGGGCCATGTAGTCGAGTTCGGCTCGAGATGACTCAGGGCGGCATTTCAATTAGATCCTTCGATAGCGGATCATATCAGTATGATAAAGGTCGTCTTCAGCCAGCTCTTAACTTTGGTTTTTCAAGTCCTGCTATAGCGGACTTGTGTTCAGGCTACAAAGCATTTGGTGTTCCTTAAACAATGTGGCATCTCATCACTGCGTCCTTGTGCGCGTAGCGGAGCCAGTTGCTGAGAGAGGAGCACAAGCGTGCTGATATAGGCAACTATAGGTAACAGGAAGCAGAGCTTTCCATGGTGTGTTGCGCTGTGTTGATAATCCGGATGGTGATGATGAGGACATAAGGGGTAGAATGGTGCCAGGTCGAGGCCTGAAAGAAGTCCTGTAACGTATCAAGCTCAATTTGGCACTCCCAGAGTCTGTGCAACCGGATGAAGCAGAGGACATTTTCTATCATTATCAATCAATCAATCAAGGTCTTGAATAGCGTGGCTAATCACCTGTGAGGGTCTCAAGGTGCTGGGGGAGAGGGGCTGCTGGTCAGACTGGCTGGAGGATCATTCAAAGAGCCAGATCTTGAGGTCCTTCCTGAATTTGGTCAGTGACGCAGATTGCCTGAGGTACAGGGGTAGGGTGTTCCAGATCTTGGTGGCGAGGTAGTAGACCTTCCTCCGGTTCTGGTCTTGTGGATCCTGGGGAGGGAGGCACGGGCGAGCTGGGAGGATCGGAGTTCTCTTGTGGGTAGGTGGTCCTTTGTCGTGTAGAGTTTTGAAGAAGTGAGTGAGGAGCTTGAAAGTGATTCTCTTGTTGGGAGCCAGTGGAGTTGTTGGAGGTGTTGCGTGATGTGGCTACGACAGAGGATGTCGAGGACCAGTCGGCTGTGGCGTTTTGGATGTTCTGTAGTTTCTTGAGCTGTTTCTGAGTGATGCCGGCGTTGAGTGCATTGCTGTAGTCAAGTCTGCTGGTGATGACTGCGTGGGTGACGGTCTTTCTGCATTCTGTGGGGATCCATCTGAATGTCTTTTAAAGCAGGCGGAGCGTGTGGAAGCAGGCTGAGGAAACTGTGTTGATTTGCTGTTCCTGAGTGGATGATTTTCATCATTTTGAGCGTGTCCTCTGTTGTGAGCGGGGTCCCTCAAAGCATGGTCTGTTGGGGTGCGGCTTGGTTGTGTGCAATGGCAGGCGTAGTGGCTAGGTCTAAGGTGTAGAAGCTGTTGTAGATCTTCCTGAACTTGTGGTTGAAGAAGATGCCATTGGATGGATGTCATACCAGAGGTCTTGGGAGGGGGGAACATCTGTGGTCTCACTGTTGGGCCTGGAAAACTCCTTGACAATGTTGAAAAGTTATTTGCTGTTGTGTGCGTTGGCGTTGATTCTGTCTTGGAGGGCTGTTTTCTTTGTGGTTTACAGGAGGAGGGGGTGTGCTTTGATAGCAGATTTGAAGGTTGTGCGAGTTTCAGGGGTTTACTTGTTCCTCCATCTCTTCTCAAGTCATCTGCAGGTGCGTCTGGACTCGTGGATGGCGGGAGTGAACCGGCTGGCCTTCTTGAATTGTTGCTTGCCTGGTCTTTCCTTGAGGGCTGCCAGGGTGTCGGAGCAGTTGGAGATCCATCGGTGGAGGTTGCATGCTGCGGTGTTTGCGTCCATTGGCGGAGTGGTTGTGCTGAGGGACTTGACAATAAGTTCTTCAGTGGCCTTGATCCAGCTGTGATGGGGCGATGATGATGGTGGTGTACGGTGGGCGTGGCAAAGGCGAGATGCACACAGTGATGGTCGGACCAGGAGAGTTTGTGGTGTGGCTGTAGCTGATGTTCCCACTCGCAGAGAAGATGGGGCCGAGCGTTTGTCCTGCTGTGTGGGTTGGTGCGGTGACTAGCTGCTGGAATACGATGTTGGTGAGGTTTTCCAGAAGAGAGGCGGTGTTCTGGTCACTGGGGTTGTCCATGTGGAAGTTGAGGTCTCTGAGTAGAATGTAGTCGGTGGATGCAAGAGCATGGGGTGCGAGGAGGTCTACGATGGCGTCGGTGAAGGAGGGTTGGGCCGGGTTGCCTATAGACAAGGGTGTAGTGGAGGGCGATGTTGTGGTTGGTCGGGATCTGGAAGTGGAGCTGTTCCATGGTTGTTGTTGGGTCATTAGAATGTGTGGTTAGTCGGAGTGTGTTTTTGTGGACGATGGAGATGCCGCCTTCTGGGCGGTCGGGGCAGTCCTTGTGGGTAATTATGTAGCCGTCGGGGATGGAGATGGCGATGTCTGGTCCAGAGCAGGGGTTGGTCCAGGTTTCCGGGAAGAAAATGATGTCAGGAGAGGTGGCGTTGAGGAGGTCTCAGATTTCTCTGGCATGTTTCTGGAGGGACCGCACGTTGAGGAGGATGCACTGTTGGGAGGCGAGAGTAGTTGGTGTGTTGGCGTGACTGAAGGTGCAGTTGCAGTTCCAGCAGGTGAAGGGTCCAAGGGTCTTCTTCGGTGATGTTAGATGGCAGGTGGCATGGCGTCCTGGGTTGAGGGCGAGGGGGGTGCTGGCGTCGTAGTGGTGGAATTTCCAAGAAGCAGGGTCCATAGTGCTGGGAGCGGTCCATGCGCAGCCAGGCGCAGACAGGCTTACTTTTGGCGGGCTGGACAGCTGGGAGGTGGGAAACATGAGAGCGAGAAGAGACACTGGAGGGGAGTGGGGCCATGGGGATCGCAGGGGAAAGGGCATCTACCCTTAGAGCATACTCACGCCAGTAGGACAATATTAACAAACGGTGTACAGAAGGAGACTGTCTTCCTGATTCTGTTGATCCTATAGGGTTTCTAGATTTCCCTAGTGATGGGTTTCTGTTAGGGCTTTCAGCCGCAACTCTTAGAGCCCAATGGGCAACTATACATGCTTTTAGGAGTTCTCAGTTAGAGGAGGTTGAGTCCTTGGTAATCTGATTATTCGGAAACATTTCCCTGGAGAAGCAGAGAGTGCAATGTCCATCTCTTTCTCGGCATTTGGTGTTGGAAGCTCTCCTCTATCCTCCATTTGAACCTTTCGAGAGTATAGACCTAATGTGTCTCACTTTTAAAGTGGTCTTCTTGGTGGCAGTCTCATCAGCTCAGATAGTAGGAGTATTGGGTTCACTAGTGAGGTCAGAACCTTTTTTAAAGGTATCTCCAGACAAGATAATCCTACGGTTGGATCCCAGATTTGTTCCAAAGATTCCTTGTCAGTTCCATTCCTCTAGAGAGATTGAGTTGCCAGTTTTGGCCCTGAACTCATTTTCAGAGGAGGAATCTTTATTACACCCGCTGGACATGAAGAGGGTGGTTCTGATGTACTTACTGGGGACAGATCAATTCAGAAAGGTTGACAACTTATTTGTGAACTTTGGCTTATCAGGAAATAATGTCAAGCCTTCCAGTTCTACCATAAGTAGATGGATAAAAGAAGACCATCTTGTTAGTTTATGAGTGCCAGGGGAGAGAATTAATATTCCAGGTGTAAGGTAGGTCGATAAGGGGCATGTCAGCTTCTTGGACATTATTTAAGGGGGCATCAGAGGAGGACATTGGTAATGCTGCCACTTGGGCAAACCCTAGTACTTTTTTGGCTCATTATCATCTGCAGCTGGGAGACTCTTCTTCAACTCGTTTTGCGTTTTCAGTGTTGAAAGTGATTGCAGATTCTTAATATGTAAGGTCACATATGAAGAATGTAAAGATTTTTTTTCCTTATTAAAGCATGTGTACTTTGCAAAGCACAATGTCTGGAAGACACGTTTTGGTGTATACCCGTCATGAAGCTGATATCGGCTCGTGTATCAGCTTACTAGTAAGGGCTGTGGCAAGAGATGGACGAGGAGGTAATGCCCCAGTTACTTACCGGCAATCTTCATTACTCCGAGTCTAAGTGTTCTGTGCCACAGTCAGCGTTTCCTATCCCTCAGGCCAAGGAGTATGTGGCTTCAGACTATCTTTCATGCTTGGGAGAACAGGAACTTAGGGGGATCAGCTTCTGTTTTTATATCAGTATGTAGGACAGGAAGTTCGGCCATATTGGAGGGATGGGAAACTGGAATGTAGTGGTTATGTTTGACTCTGGAGTGTTCTTTCCACAGGAGCTAAGATCACTTGCCAGGAGTGTGGCGAGGATGACCTAGACTCAGAGTAATGAAGATTACAAGTAAACAACGGGAGCATTCCTTGAGGTCAAGTGTATGTGTAAACGTACTGATCATCGTAGCATGTCTGAGTCAAATATTTTCTTCCACATACTTTATGCAGTAACTACTTAGTCTACACAAAAAGCTCATCCCATAAAATAATTATTTATCTCTATACTTGCTATACTTGCTAGACTGACTGTCAACATATGTTTTTCCCTAGACATATAGAGGCACTTCGCAAAAATACCTCAGTACACAGAGGCGACAGGATGCACCCCGTCTTCCTGGAATCAACGTGAAATGTACGTCCATGATTATAGACAGCATAAACTACAGCATCAACTATTCCTCACCCTACTTGTCCAACATCTACCAGGTGTCACAGGCTTCCATCACTTCAGGAACAACTGTAGGGCTGCAGAGGGGCCAACTCCACACACCTTTCTCTTCTTCAGGCGCTCCGGTAAGTCAAATGAGAATGGGGCAAAAATGGGAATGTTTGAGAGAGAAGGGCACAGAAGATCTAATTAATGATGAAAGGATAAAGAAAAACGTTAGAAAACAGGCATATATAAAAGCAGATAGTGTTCGAGAGCGAGGCGTGCGCTCTTTGAGGCACTTTTCATCCACTTCAATAAATATAATAGGATCGTATTTTGAGATTTAAACACTAAAATCAAGAAAATTGATTTTCCTCGCAGGCAAAATATAAAACGTCCAGTGCTTACTTTGAGCAGGTGCTTTGTCAGACATCATCCTCATAACTCATTTTAGAGCAATAGGACTGATTTGAGATGATTGCATTCCCAAGTTTGCTGATTGTGCAGTAGCCAGACAGTTGTATACGTTTCATCAAACAATTGCTGCTGCTGACCAGCATTATTAATTGTAGGAGAAGTGCACACATTTTGATTTAAGAATGGGCAATGCTACAACAGTAAGGGGCTGCTGTGGCAGGTGCCCACCAAAGCTTTCCTGGATATTGCACATCCTCAAACCAGTAGAGAAATTGGTTTGCCCAGCATTTGCAGATCAATCAATCAATCAATCAATCATAGGCATTTATAAAGCGCACTACTCACCCGGAGGGTCTCAAGGCGCTAGGGGGAGGGGGGGATCCGCTACTGCTCGAACAACCTGGTCTTGAGCTTCTTCCTGAAGGAGAGGTGGTCTTGGGTCAGGCGTAGGTCGGTGGGGAGGGCGTTCCAAGCCTTGGCGGCCAAGTGGGAGAAGGATCTTCCTCCTGTTGTCGCTCTGTGGATGCGGGGGACGGCTGCGAGGGCGTGACTGGTCGAGCGGAGGTGGCGTTTGGGAGCGTAGAAGTTGAGGCGGCTGTTGAGGTAGGTCGGGCCTTGGTTGTGTAGGGCTTTGTGTGCGTGGGTGAGGAGCCGGAAGGTGATTCTTTTGTTGATCGGGAGCCAGTGCAGGTCTCTCAGGTGTCTGGAGATGTGAGTTCGTCTGGGGACGTCGAGGATGAGTCTCGCCAAGGCGTTCTGGATCTGCTGGAGTCTCTTCTGGAGCTTGGCGGTGGTACCGGCGTAGAGGGCGTTGCCGTAGTCCAGTCGACTGGTGACGAGGGCCTGGGTGACCGTTTTCCTGGTCTCGGTGGGGATCCACCGGAAGATCTTACGTAGCATGCGCAGGATGTTGAAACAGGACGAGGAGACAGCGTTGACTTGTCTGGTCATGGAGAGGGAGGAGTCCAGGATGAAGCCCAGGTTGCGTGCGTGGTCTGTCGGTTTGGGTGCGTTGCCCAGGGCGGGGGGCCACCAGGAGTCGTCCCAGGCGGAGGGTGAGGAGCCCAGGATGAGGACTTCCGGCTTGTCTGTGTTCAGTTTCAGGCGGCTGGTCGTCATCCACTCGGCCACGTTTTTCATCCCTTCGTGTAGGTTGGCTCTGGCGGTGGCGGGGTCGTTGGTCAGGGAGAGGATCAGCTGGGTGTCATCGGCGTAGGAGATGATGTTCAGGTTGTGTTGGCATGCGATGGCCGCAAGGGGGCTCATGTAGACATTGAAGAGGGTGGGGCTGAGCGAGGAGCCCTGAGGGACGCCGCAGATGACTTCCGTGGCTTCTGATCTGAACGGGGGCAGGCGGACTCTCTGTGTCCTTCCGGTGAGGAAGGAGATGATCCATTCCAGTGCCTTCTCCTCGATCCCGACGTTGATGAGGCGCTGCACTAGGGTGCGGTGGCAGACAGTGTCGAATGCCGCGGAGAGGTCCAGGAGGATGAGGGCCGCTGTTTCTCCGTTGTCCAGCAGGGTTCGGATGTCGTCGGTGGCAGCGATGAGAGCGGTCTCGGTGCTGTGGTTGGCCCGGAAGCCTGACTGGGAAGGGTCGAGGGAACCAGTCGTCTCGAGGAAGGCTGCCAGTTGCTTGTTGATGGTCTTCTCGATGACTTTGGCTGGAAACGGGAGGAGCGAGATGGGGCGGTAGTTCTTGAGTTCGGTGGGGTCCGCCGTTGGTTTCTTTAGTAGAGCGCTGAGTTCGGCGTGCTTCCAGCTCTCAGGGAAAGTGGCGGTGTCGAGGGAGGTGTTGATGATGTCCCGCAGGTGGGGTGCGATGACAGCGTCGGCCTTGTTGAAGATGTGGTGAGGGCAGGGGTCGGTTGGGGATCCGGAGTGGATGGAGTTCATCGTGCTGATGGTGTCTTCGAGGTTGATCGGTGTCCAGGCGTTGAGGGTGGTGGTGGTGGGCGTTGGTTTGGTCGTGGGGAGCGTTGGTTGTGTTCTGAAGCTGTTGTGTATGTCAGCGATCTTGTTGTGGAAGTAGGAGGCGAGGGAGTTGCAGAGGTCTTGCGATGGGGTGATGTCGTTGGTTCCGGCGTTGGGGTTGGAGAGCTCTCTGACGATGTTGAAGAGTTCCTTGCTGTTGTGTGCGTTGTTGTCCAGCCGGTCCTTGAATGCTGTTTTCTTGGTGGCGTGGATCAGTTGATGGTGCATTCGGGTGGCGAGCTTGAGGGTAGTCATGTTGTCCGGCGTTGGGTCTCTTCTCCAGGCTTTCTCGAGGGCTCGGCAGTTCTTCTTGGAGCTCTTGAGTTCGTCGGTGAACCACGGGGCCTTCTTGCTTCCGGGTCTGCTGGGTGGGGTCCTCAGAGGGGCGAGCTCGTCCGCGCAGGTGGAGATCCATTTAGTGAGGTTGTCGGCGGCTTGGCTGGGGTTCGGTGAGCTGGCGGGAGGGTGCTGGCTCAGGGATGCGGTGAGTTGTTCGGCTGTGATCTTGTTCCAGCTTCTTCGTGCAGCCTGTTGCTGGTGGTGGTGGACCGTGGTTCTTTTGAAGGTGAAGTGGATGCAGCTGTGGTCCGTCCAGTGGAGTCCAGTGGCGTGGCTGAAGGAGATGTCTTTGCTGGACGAGAAGACGGCGTCGAGTGTGTGTCCGGCGAGGTGGGTGGGGGTGGTCACCAGCTGCTTGAGTCCGAGGGTGGCGAGGTTGTCAAGCAGGGTGGTGGTGTTGCGGTCGTTGTTGTTCTCCAGGTGGAAGTTGATGTCCCCGAGGAGGATGTAGTCGGCAGAGGGGAGGGCGTGCGGGCTGATGAAGTCGGCGATGTCTTCGCTGAATTGAGTGCGTGGTCCCGGGGGTCGGTAGATCAGGGTGCCTCTGAGGGTGGTCTTGGGGTTGGTGTGGATCTGGAAGTGCAGGTGTTCGGCGGTTGTCAGGGTGTTGTCGGCGTTGGTCGAGATACGGATGGTGTCCCTGTGGATGATGGCGATGCCTCCTCCAGTCTGGTTGTCGCGGTCTCTCCGGATGATCTTGTAGCCCTCTGGGATGGCGATGGCGATGTCGGGCGCTGAGGAGTCGTTCATCCAGGTTTCCGTGAGGAAGGCAACGTCAGGAGCTGTGGTGTCGAGGAGGTTCCAGAGTTGAACGGCGTGTCTGTGGACGGAGCGGGTGTTGAGCAGGATGCACTTGACGTGGTTGCTGCTGGTGTTCGGCTTGGCGGGTGCTGGTGTGGGGCAGGTCCGGATGCAGGTGAACTTGCAGGTGAGGCAGCTGTAGGGTCCGTGGGTGCGTCTCGGAGTGGCTCGGTAGCACCCGAGGGTTCGGCCGGTGTTGAGTGCGTTGAGGGTGGCGGCATCGTAAGTCCGGCGGGTGGGGTGGCCTCTGCGGAGGCCAGGGATTCTGGCGCTGGGCGCGGTCCAGGCGCGGACGGGCGCAGACGGGCTTACCTTTGGCGCACCTTCGGCGCCGGGAGGGAGGGTCTGCGGGGAGGCGGGGAGCGCGGGATCCAATCGGCGGGCGGGGGGGCGGGGTCTCGTGGGAAGCGGCGGGAACCTGGGGGCTCGGTGGCGGCTGGGGCGGCGCTCGGCGGCCCTGTGGTGGCTCAGGCGGCAGCAGGAGGCCCAGCAGGTAAGGAGCAGGCGGGAGGTGTGGGGGCGACCAGGCCGAGGGCACAGTGGTCACACCTGGGGCAGAGGAGAGGGTCCCCTTAAGAGGGGAGCCGGGAGGGAGGGTCTGCGGGGAGGCGGGGAGCGCGGGATCCAATCGGCGGGCTGGGGGGCGGGGTCTCGTGGGAAGCGGCGGGAACCTGGGGGCTCGGTGGCGGCTGGGGCGGCGCTCGGCGGCCCTGTGGTGGCTCAGGCGGCAGCAGGAGGCCCAGCAGGTAAGGAGCAGGCGGGAGGTGTGGGGGCGACCAGGCCGAGGGCACAGTGGTCACACCTGGGGCAGAGGAGAGGGTCCCCTTAAGAGGGGAGCCGGGAGGGAGGGTCTGCAGAGAGGCAGGGAGCGCGGGATCCAATTGGCGGGCGGGGGGGCGGGGTCTCGTGGGAAGCGGCGGGAACCTGGGGGCTCGGTGGCGGCTGGGACGGCGCTCGGCGGCCCTGTGGTGGCTCAGGCGGCAGCAGGAGGCCCAGCAGGTAAGGAGCAGGCGAGAGGTGTGGGGGCGACCAGGCCGAGGGCACAGTGGTCACACCTGGGGCAGAGGAGAGGGTCCCCTTAAGAGGGGAGACGGGAGGGAGGGTCTGTGGGGAGGCGGGGAGCGCGGGATCCAATCGGCGGGCGGGGGGGCGGGGTCTCGTGGGAAGCGGCGGGAACCTGGGGGCTCGGTGGTGGCTGGGGCGGCGCTCGGCGGCCCTGTGGTGGCTCAGGCGGCAGCAGGAGGCCCAGCAGGTAAGGAGCAGGCGGGCGGTGTGGGGGCGACCAGGCCGAGGGCACAGTGGTCAGATGTGAGCCAGAGTGACTCAGCCAGCGCTTTTCGTCCAGCGCACTTCTACCGACCTTGCAAAGAAAGTAATAGCATCATGGGAGCTTTCTTCAGGATAGGGCAAACAATAACCAATTTGAAAAATTATTGAAAGATTATTTAAGCTTCGGAAGGTGATCCCTGCAATCAGTCAGCATTGATTACAACAATATAGCAGGGCATGTTAGTAGTTACATGTCAAAGTTAAAATCTGTCAACAATTAAACAATTGGGTTCCAACATTACAAGAATCCCATCTGCCCCCTCCCCCACCTTTCCGTATCCCATATTCCTGTGGTGTCTTGTGTCTCATGCTAGGACAGTAGTGACAGGGAGGCGTAGGTGACCGCAGCGCCGGGATGTCCATCCAAGTGGGGATTGTGGTTACCCAGTATCTGTAACCTGTCATCAATCAGTTCCCTGGTGAGAGGGCTTGGTCCCAAACATCTGTCATCCAAAGTCCCATGCCTTAGTGCCAGCCGGGTTGGGGGAGCCCTCATGAGGATGAGGCCTTACTTTCCTCGATCATATTCTTTCTTGTTGTCTCTACTGAATCCTCCCAAACTCTAACAAAGTCTAATGTTCCCCTGCACCTTCTAGTGTCTCAGAAAAGCATCCCCCATTCTCATTCTGCCCATCTAAGGAGGTCAGATTCCCATATATCCATCTGCTGTCCAGTGGACGCCTTCCTCAGCATGGTTATGCACTGCTTGGCCAGGACCAGAACCAGGTCTATGGCACAGGAGGTCAGGTTTTTTTAAAGCTAGGGGGTAAAGCCCTAGTATGCAAGCCATAGGTGATTAGTCAATGCTATTGTCTGTAATATCTTTCAGGAGGTGGAGCACCTTGGACCAGTAACCAGCCAGCAGAGGGTACCCAACACCATATGCAGCATTTGCACACCCTCCAGGTGGCATATGGTGCATGTATGTGAAGTGTTAGGGAAATAGGTATTGAGTAAGCTGGGTGTGAGGTATGCCCGTTATATTACATAGTAGTGAATAAGTGGCTGAGTCATATCTGTCAACAGCGCTTGACTGCTGAAACTCAACACAAACAAAATGGAAGTGCTGATCTTCGGCAACAACACCTCCCAGTGGAACAACTCCTGGTGGCTCTTGGAACTAGGACCCTCACCCGCAATGACAGACCATGCTCGGAATCTTGGCATTCTCCTGGACAGCAAACTCACCATGAAAACTCAGATCAACACAGTCTCACCCACCTGCTTCGTCACATTTCGCATGCTCTGGAAAATTATCAAATGGCTCCCAATCAGCACCAGACGCACCGTCACTCAAGCCATAGTCACCAGCCGCCTGGACTACAGCAACACACCATATGCAGGAATCACCACTTACCTCCTGAAGAGTCCACAGACCATACAGAACTCTGGGGCCAGACTTATCCTCGACCTCCCCAAGCAGACCCACATCACCCCTCATCTCAGGAAACTCCACTGGTTCCCATCCCGAAGAGGTGTCAATTCAAGATGCTGACCCACACCTACAAAGCCTTGCACAACCAAGAACCAGCCTACATCAACCATCATGAACTTCCACCAACCCTCCAGACACCTGCCCTCCACATCCCTCTCCCTCGCACACATCCCCCGCATTCGCCATAGCAACAGTGGATGATGCTCCTTCTCCTACCTCCCGGCTAAATACTGGAACAACCCTCCCCCTTCACCTCTGGACATCCACCTCTCTCCTAGAATTCCTTAAGGCACTCAAGACCTGGCTGTTCAACCGAACCCTCCATAGCAGCTAGACCCTTACCCTCACGGGTGATTAGCTGCGCTCTAGAAATCCAGATTGATTGATTGATGTATATAACCCTGATACTAAACTGTGCAAGGCCCCTGTAGAGCGTATAGAGTGGCAGGCCTGGTGTGTCGGGGGCTCTGTTCCTCCCCTCCTCCAGTGATGTCTCATGGACGCTAATGGGGAGCCATTTAATAAGAAATGCCCGCCAGGATGTCGTTTTTGCCCTGTAAAAACTCTTGCAATGGGAACAGAGTATAGAGGGCGCATCCAGTGAGGGAATCACTGTTTAGGTCCATGTGAGTCATAACAGCGTTGAGGTAATCGCCTTGGAGGCCATCAAATGCCTTTTCAATGTCTACTGACATGAGCGGAGCCTCCTCCAGAACATTCGGCTCATCTAGTAGAATAGTCAACATTTTCAAAAATGTTTAGCGCCGTGTTTCGGCTTGAGATTAACCCATTTTGATCAGGGTGTATCAGTGTCTGCTAGGTGAAGGAGTCTTTTAGCCAAAACACCACTGAGGATTTTATAATCGACATTTAAAATCAATAGTGGACTATTAGCTGCCAATTTTGTGGGCTGCCTCCCTGGTTTAAGTAGGGGAAGTATTAGCGCTTCTCAATCTTGGTAGGGATTATGTTTCCTTTGCCTCATGACAGATGGAGGCCAGCCCGGGAGCCAGCGTCTCTATATAAGTTGCGTAGAAATCTACCAGAAGGCCGTCTGTGCCCGGAACTTTACCTCATGCCACTGGTCGCACTTACGCCCTCATCTCTTCTACTTATATGTCCACTCCTAGTTCCTACGCATCCTCCAACGTGAGGCATGGGAGGGGTAACTCTTCTAGAAAGTGGTGTATAATGTCCCCTCCATTTTGGTGATTGCTACAGTAGAGTGTGGTGTCATAATCAGCAAAGGCTTGATTTATCAGACCCTGTTTGTGTAGTCTGCTGCCCCAAGTCATTTTAATTTCTAATATTTGTGAGCCCCTCCTAGTAGCTTTGGCCAACCATGCAAGCAGACTTCCAGCTTTGTTTTGTTCTGCGTGTGCTCTGATAATATATTCTTTGTAATCAAATCATCGGAGTCGCTCGATGCATTCTGTGACCGCTTCATTAGCATTAAGCAGTCCCCCTGCAACTCTGTCTTCCAAGACCTATACCGCTCTAAGCATGTCTGGACTTTCTCAAGGTAGCTATCTGCATTAGTAGTGTTTGGCGAACTCCCACTGACTCATATCTTCATTTTCCCCACATGACTACCTTGAACACCTCCCATTCAGTTAGTAGTAAAGAGGCAGCACTGTCTTTAACAGCAAAGTATTGTCACCTTTTTCCCCTGTAGTGTTGCGGAAGATAGGGTCGTCAAGGCATTCGGGATTCAATTTCCAGTTTGGGATAAGGGTTCACGTTTAATCCCAAATTAGAGTCAAGAGAAGTGGATAATGGTCTGAGATGGCAACAGAAAGATATGTGAATGGGCTCTGCAGGGTTCAGCAGTGGGCAGTGAAGGCAGCGCATCCTAAATAAATATTTAGGCCCTGGCACTATTTTATCTCTTACAATCCTCTAAAGTAGGAAAGATCACCCCTTAGAGAACATCCTGGTACTGCTTTCATAGTCTTGCTTGCTGCTCACTCTTACGCTTGTAACACTCAATGCAGCACAAAAAGACACTTGAAGTTCAACAGTGGCTTAATCATGGACAACCAACGTTGAAAATGTATTTACCATGTGTAACATTAATTTGCACATGAAAATCAAATCCACGGAAATTAGTGCTAATGTAAACTTAGGTATGGGGTGTTGGGTTCATGTGTTCGAGTGGTAGATAGCAGAATCTTCACAAACGTTAATAACATTTTTGCCCAGGTGTGAGCTCAAGCTAGGGAGAGGTCATCTGTTGTTGGAACAGGGAACTCTTTGAAACTGAAGCACGTTACATCGTTTTGGGCCATTGGGGGGCATTGTGAAAATGTGTGCATGTTTGAGAGAGAACATTTCCCACTACTGGCCTGCAGGGACAGTGTTCCTCGTAGGATGTGAAGTGTGTAAAGGCCCTGACCAGAGATGCCGCACTGTGGGCTTCCTGACATCTTGAGTACAAGGCATGGCCGAGAGTGGATCAGGGATTGGATTGATTGAGAAACTTTAAAAGGTCCTGGTTTGAGATGACAGATACCAGCCTGATGACGATAGAGGGTGGCGGAAGCAGACCAGGGAGGTTGGAGTATGGTGTTTTGGTGAAGTTGATGACATTGTGGTGGGAGGGAGGCAAATGTGGAGAATATTGCAGTTATATCAAGTTTTTGGAGGACGTGTTAAATGAAAGGGGGCTTAGCTTACTGGACGCGGAATTGTGGTCAGAGGTCCCCAGTATTCCATTCCCACCACAGTCATCATGAGGAGCCTTTAAATCCACCTTTGCTGAGACATGATCCCCCACATTGGGCTCAACAGTGCTTGATCTAAGAGAGGCTGCACCCAGGCTGAGGCTGGACTGGATAATGCGCTTGGACACTGGCAGCTTCTGTTAACCATGCAAACCTTCTTCCCCACATTTTAATGTCTTGCCTGGAAGCTCTTAAATGGGCCTCTGGGTGTTGCATTTCAGGGGGCAAACTCTAATTGATTAGGAAAAGCTGACACAGGGCCGTCTTAACAGCATTATAGGCCCCCGGGCAAACCAGTGCACTGGGTCCTGCCTACACAACCACTCACAGGAATAAACATTTTACCGGCAAATTAATGTTTAATTCTGGTTTGCATGGAGTCTCTATTCTCGAGGGGCCCCTGGGCAACTGCCGAGCGTTGAGGCGGCACTGAGCTGGCATCCAGCAGGTAATGGGAGCCACAAAGCAACGAGGCCAGCAGTGATACAGGAAGTGGCAACAGTACGACAGGAAGTGCCAGCACTGTAAATGGAGGTTCCAACAGTTTGACAAGAACTGCTAACTCTCTGACAGGAAGTGCCATCACTTTGACAGGAAGTTCAGGTAGTGTGACAGGAAGTGCTGTGCTGGTAGTTTGAGAGCAATTATCTGCTGGTGACTCGACGAGGGCTTGATAAATCTATGTTGACTTATTCAGTATCCATCTTATGACTGTTATTCATTTTACTTTCACCCTAAATATAATGACAAAAATGTTAGCAGTGAGCAGTCACATCACAGTTTTACTCCTGTTAGATCTCTCACACGTGTAAAATGGTTGTTACTTATTTTCTTCTCCGTGCCAGCCCATGCACTCAAGACTTCAAGAAGACAGAAAAACCCTACACAGTGCCAGCAAGGCATCTAACGTCTGCATCACTATGCAGTATCTGGGGACTGGTGGGCCAGGGAAGAACGAGCTCGTGGCCCCCAAGGATGAACTGAGAATGTTCCAGCAGATCTGTGGGGGCGAGAACCTGTGTGTGTACCGGGGCTATCTCTGTCCAGGAGGTGAGCAGGGATGGGGCATTTGCATTTTCCACGACTTAGTTGTTTGTTTGACAATTATGGCATGCAAATAGAAACATAGCAGCAAAAAAATGCAAAATGTTTAGCAGTTTATCTGCCGAAATGAACACGTTTGAATGTTTTTATTATGTATTTAGAATTATGCGTCACCCACACGCAGGGCATGGAGATCAGTTTGCCAAAATTGTTGGGCTAGCGGAAGTGAGGACATACACCCTTTGAACCCTGACGACTTCACAGTGATCACCCCTTGTCCTTACATAGTCGCCCCCTTCTCCCCTTCTTAACCCCTCCACAGCCTCGTATTTTCTGGTGAGTGGAGAGGGGAAGTTCAAGGAATGGAAACTGGAGAAAGGAAACATGGCGCTCAAAGAGCTGTTGACCTTTTATGCCACTTCATGGCCTGGGAGACCAAGGATAGCAGTGCCAGGGCCTGGGGTGCCAAGGGGCGATTCAGGGGTAATTCACCCCTGTTTTAGGTCTATGGGGTAGGCTGGGATTGAGGTGGCAGAAGCGAACACGTATATATCACAGCTTACTGCTACGAACTTTCAAAGCAACTTTTGTGATGAGCCCAAGGTTAGTAAAATGATGTTCTCATAAACAGTAAGTAAAAAGTTACATATTGTAAAATATAATGTGTAACATTGCAAACCGTAAAATATTTCTAGTGATGTATAAAGGCAAATAGATACATGGGAGAGGGTGGATTCTTAAAGGAAATGTCCTCTAAATGATGTTCTAAACTGCATGCTCCTCACAATTAAATATGTTTCATAAATTTAAGGCATTGTGCTTTAGTTGAGGGAAATTGTCTCATATGTTTTAGGGTCGGTGCATTTTCACGGAAAATGTGGATAAAAGGAATTACTCATTAATACCTTTCATTTTTTTCTCATGGACATATTTTATTCTTCATACAATGCAGCCACGTCTCCCTTTTAAAACCACATTTTCTTTTTTTTAAACCTATATTTATTCCCACGAGCGACTTTACAACAAGCATCTTACAATGCACAATGTAAAGAATCATACATCAACATGTGTATTGGACATTTTCAGAACTGTACAGCATAGGTACATTAACTTTGCTACAATACATGAGGAAAGGATTTGAGTTTAGTATGAAAGTGTCATTAGACAATACCGCTAGCGTGTGACCCGTACACCGACATGGCCGACGGTTTCGTTGTCAATAGTCCAGTCGTATTTTGATGGAGCGAAGGCTAATCCGTATCAGTAGGTGCTTGCGGGGCAGGCACACTATGTGAGATAAGGACATCCGAGAGTGGTGTTGCCCCACTTCTGAGTGTATTGAAGGAGGTTTCATCCCTGCCAAGGTGCCTACAGATATCTAGGAGGCACTCTGCCCCTCACCAAGCCCCCACCCCCTCTCAAAACAAGCATTTGCAATGCAATAGGTCTTGCATTACTGATAGTTTGAGGTATTAGCATCGCAAATAATAATGCAACACCAATAGCTCATACTTTCAGTAATGCGAGACCTAGTGCTTTACAAATAGTTGCGTAGTGAGCCAGGAACCAGCATTGTATGTCTCGGTGCAGTACCCCAAGCTGCTCCTAGAGGTCCCTAGTGAGCAAGTTACCAGCACTGCATGTCTAGGGGCAGTACCGCAAGCTGCTCCTAGAGCTCCCTAGTGAGCAAGATACCAGCACTGCATGTCTAGGTGCAGTACCACAAGCTGCGTCTAGAGGTCCCTATTGAGCATCATAAACTTTGAAGATATGGTAAATCCATCCTACCCATAATGCATTGCATGCAAGACAGTACCACGAGTACATTCAAATAGCTATGTCCATATATACAACTAGTAGCTTTGAAATGTGACAAAACAATTATTATATTAATGCCATATTAGGTTTTACTCTATGTGGATATGATGAATGGGAATTTAAAGAAGGTCTAATATAAATGTGAGATGTGGTAGGTGCAGTAACCCAAGCTGCTCCTAGAGGTCCCTAGTGAGCATCATAAACTTTTTGTCACATAAGCAAAATCCCCCCTACTCATAATGCATTGCATGCAAGACAGTACCCCGAGTAAATTCAAATAGCTATGTCCATAAATACAATTAGTAGCTTTGAATTGTGACACAGCAATTATTATATTAATTCCGGATTAGATTGTACTCCATGTTGAGCTAATAAAGGGAAGTTTATAGAAGGTCTAATATAAATGTGAGATGTAGTAGGTGCAGTACCGCAAGCTGCTCCTAGAGGTCCCTAGTGAGAAAGGCACCAGCACTGCTTCTCTAGGTGCAGTAACCCAAGCTGCTCCTAGAGGTCCCTAGTGAGCATCATAAACTTTTTGTCACATAAGCAAAATCCCCCCTACTCATAATGCATTGCATGCAAGACAGTACCCCGAGTAAATTCAAATAGCTATGTCCATAAATACAATTAGTAGCTTTGAATTGTGACACAGCAATTATTATATTAATTCCGGATTAGATTGTACTCCATGTTGAGCTAATAAAGGGAAGTTTATAGAAGGTCTAATATAAATGTGAGATGTAGTAGGTGCAGTACCGCAAGCTGCTCCTAGAGGTCCCTAGTGAGAAAGGCACCAGCACTGCTTCTCTAGGTGCAATACCCCAAGCTGCTCCTATAGGTCCCTAGTGAGCATCATAAGTTTTGGTCACATATGCAAAATCCACCCTACCCACAATGCATTTCATGCAAGACAGTACCCCAAGTACATTCAAATAGCTATGTCCATATATACAATTTGTATCTTTCAAATGTGACAAAACAATTATTATATTAATTCCAGATTAGGTTGTACTCTATTTGAAGCTGATGAAGGGAAATTTATAAAAGGTCTAATATAAATGTGAGCTGTGGTAGGTGCAGTACCACAAGCTGCTCCTAGAGGTCCCTAGTGAGCATCATAAACGTTTTGTCACATATGCAAGATCCACCCTACCCATAATGCATTGCATGCAAGACAGTACCCCGAGCACATGCAAATAGCTATGTCCATATATACAATTAGTAGCTTTGAAATGTGACAAAACAATTATTATATTAATTTCCGATTTGGAGCTGATGAAGGGAAATTTATAGAAGGGCTAATATAAATGTTAGATGTGCTAGCGAGTAAAGTAACCACAGCCAACCTAGTTTAGGACCAAGTGTGTGTTTTGTCTGAAGGCCTTCAAGAAAATAGTGCCTTGGGGCTGTAATTAAAACCTAGGGCATAACAACACATGTAACAGGGGGTGTCCTCATGGGAGGTTACAAGAAGAGACAAGGAGGTACTAAGGAGGGACTACAAAGCCTAATGACCAATGAAAAACCACCATTTACAAAGGACAGGGACAGGAGCCAATTACAAAGATGGGCAGCAAGTAGGCGGAGCTTTGTACACATATCCTGAATACCGCATGTCTCGAAGAGACAGCACAAGCACTGCCTAGGCGAAACCTAAAAAAGGGCGGGGGTCATCGAGGCTGTCGCTGATGTCCTGGGGTGTTTTCACACTTTTTAATGGACATCAAATACTTACAGCCTCCGAACAAACCGAGCTGAAAATCCACTGGTTACAGTGGATGTTTTCCCTGCCAAAGTGTGATTTTGGCTCCTCACCAGGTGACCGTGTGAAGGGAGCTGAAATCGTGTGACACACGGTGGTACCGTGTGAGTTGGCAGGCCTGAGGTTTGATGCTAGTCCACTGTGGGCCGCAATTGAGTGGCCATCACATAAGTGGTAGTGTTTGAAAGTCCCACTCTGTGATCTGCAGGTTTCCTAAAGAACGCGAGTTTGAAGACTCTGGGAAATTTATTACCCCAAACAAAAGCAGGTAGCTTATTTTGGATCTGTTGAAGTGCTACTGTAGTGCAGTTAAGTAGAAGTGTCTGCAGGACAGATAATAACCTTGGGAGGAAGTTCATTTTTAGGTCGAGCCTGGGCAGCGTATGTGCTGCTGCAAGGCATGCAGTATTGGAGTATGGCTTTGAAGCCCCGCCCACTCCCCGCCCATGTTTTTAATGGGATGGTGTCATTGTCCTTCATAAACGCTGGCTTCCAAGTCGTTATTAGGCTTGTTAGTCCCTCCTTGGTACCACCTTGATTAAATTTGTTACCTCTCATAACGACTGGACCTTTTACTTGTCTTGTTACACGGTCTGCTTTATCTTGGCTGTGAGCACTATTTTGCTTAATTATTTGCCTGTATTCCAGCCACTAGGTCCTAGCAAGCCGCTCGCTTTCATTTTACTTACTAATGGTGGTCCGCTTTAACTATAGTGGCCACGTTTCTTTCTTTCTTTATTTTAGCAGCGCGGTCCGCTTTAAGTATAGCAGCCTTGCTTACTTATTTATTTTTTTGGTTTTGTTTCTAGCACTCCTGAGCGCTTTCACATTCATGGAGGAAGAGCCCCTTCCTTTAGACAAGCCATGTCTAAAGAAGGGTGCGCGGCCGCTATTAGAGTGAAAGCGCAGCATGGCCCCTTTTACAAAAAATAACATGTTTGTTAACATGCCAAATAGATGTTTTTTTTTGTCAAAGTACCCCATGCTAGGGTTTCACTTTAATGTCTGCCACACAAAAAATATTTGCAATGTAGTAGGTCTCACATTTGCTAGAGTTTAAGCTATTGTATTGCCAATAGGTCAAACTCTCGTAAATGTGAGACCTATTACATTGCAAATGCTTGTTATACTGGGCAAATGGTCTGACCAAGAGATTTCCAGCTTCCCCTCCTATATAAGTTGTTATTTAGGACATCGAGCAAAGTTGGGCTGTTGGCCTCATAAGTCTGTTCTGTTTCCCTTGTCAGGATAATTCCTAGGTACCATAAGGAGTGATCATCCCAACAAAACCCACAACTTTGCAGGAGTGGTTTGGACTGATCTTGAGGGTCAGTGATGCCTATCAAGGAGGATTTAGACTAATTCACCTTAAATCCAAAGACCATTGTGAACCACTCAAGCTTCCAAACAAAGGCAGTGATTGATGCTTATGGCTCAGTTATAAAACAGAGCAATTCCTCTGATAAAAGAGCTAATTTGTATTCTTTTGGCCAAGGGGAAGGCTCCGGATATCAGGGTTGGGGATTATTTTTTTGTACTAGGGGTTCCATTAAGAGGGTGAAAATAAGAGGGGATACCCCTGTCTAGTTCCTCTTTTTTTTTTTATTGAGTGGATTTCTAGCCTTGCAAATAATACAGAATAAAAAAAGAAAAAATACACCATTAGATAAAACAGCTCTTGTCCAATATAACAATCAATTCTTAAATATATAGACAAAGTGCTAGTGTGATGTAAATACAGCATGAATAATGAAATCACAAATATAGTGCAGTATCACCAACATATGGGAAAGAGCAGAAGCCATTGTTGCTTACATCAATAGCAGCAATTTAGTTTACATCAGATTTGAATCCAGCAATGAGGTGCATATTAATGTAAGAGGTTAGTTCCCATCTACACGAGATACAACCTACCTAGTAAAAAAGCTTTAAAAACCTTAAGAGATATAAGTGTCGAGAAGCATTTCTAAATTAAATTATTAAAAAACCCTGGCCAGGTTGCTGCACAGCTATAAAGGGACACTATGCGTTTAACATATGATTCCTCCCAGATATATGTCTTAGCCATCTTCTCTTGCCAATGCTGAATCGAATTCCGGAGAATTAGGGACCTGGCCACTGAAATAGCTATAGAGCAGAAATATTGCTGATACATCGACAAATACTAAACCTCTATTGAACAACCAAATAGAACTAATTTAAGAGAGGGAATAATATGAACTGCCAGTGCTAATGATTGATTAATCGTTTGAAATACATCAGACCAAAATTGGTATAGGTTGCGACAATTGTAAAAACTGTGGTTCCAAGACCCTATCTCTAGATCCTCACATGTAAAACAATACTCTGAGGAAGTGGGGAACAACTTATTCAGTCCTTTTGGTGTATAGAAGGTTAGCCATCTTGACAAAAAGGCCATTCTTTTATAGTTGACAGCTCACAGTGCTCTATGGCCTACTTCGCATAAAGACTGCCTTTATTTTTTGCTAACACTGTACCCTGTTTCTTTTATTAGTTTAGCAAAAAAGTTATCAACCACTTTCTGTTCGCCGAGCTGGGCTAAGCAAGAATACCAATTACCAACTCCCCTTAGGCCCTGAACATATAATTGGCTTAAAATCTGAGAAGCTGCATTATTGGTCATCACATAATTTGTTTTTAAATACTTTGATATTTGATTAAAGCTAAATGAAAGGGCTAAGAACCTAGGGCCCAGCTGCTGGGAGAGCGACTCATTGGTAAAAAAATCCCCCAAATATTCAATACCCGCCTCCTTCCATTATTGCAGAGACCCTCGTGAAAGCTGCAAGCCGAAAGCCTGATATTCACCGATTTTTTATTATAAATGATATCAAGGAATTTTATGTAATTTGAAAAATACTTGTTCACGACAGGCTAATTCAGATATTGTCTTGTATCTCGATTTTTGTGGCAATTTCGGGGAACTAAAGAAATACGGGTAATTGAATTGCACTCTTGGCCAACATAGTATTTACCATAAAATTTTCAAATTTAGATGCTATCATTGGGAGCTGAACCAAGAAATTCAATAATGCTGTCTGATAATACAGCTCAAGGTTTGAGAGGGCGAGCCCTCCCTGAGTTGGATCTGATTGTAGAATTGCTAGTGAAGTTCTGAGCGGTTTATTTGCCCAGGTAAAATTCAGAATTAATTTACGTAGCTCAGTAAAATATGATTTAGGAATTTTAAGAGGGAGGTGAATAAACAAAAATAAAAATAATGGTAAAATAGACATTTTAACCAGAGATACATGGCCAATTAAAGTTAAGGGAAGACGAGACCATCTATCTAATAAACTCTTAGCTTTTTGAAGTGTATTTTCATAATTTAGCATAAATAGTTGATCATAATGGTTAGTCACGAATAAGCCTAAGTATCTAATGGGTTTAGAAACTTATTGTGGGGCAAGAAAAGGAAGCTGTACAGAAGGAGCATTACACCAGAGTGCCTCAGTCTTTGCTTGATTTAACCTGTACCTCCTATTTGTGTAAGAGCGAATATTTCATCAAATGCGTTGAGGATATTGGCTGGCTTGCTGATAAATAGAGAGTGATATCATCTGCAAATAATGTAAACTTTGGCATGGCCGCTAACGGAGTCACTATCTGGAGATTATTACGAATTTTTATTGCCATAGCTTCTATAAAAAGCGACAATAAAACAGGGGACAGCGGGCATCCATGTCTCGTTCCACACCGCATCTTAACTACACCTGCCTCTTCCTTATTTATCAAAATGTTGGCCTCTGAACCCATATAAACCTCTTTTAACATTTTAACCAACTGCTCGGGGAACCAGAACTTTAACAACATAAAAAACAGAGCCTCAAGGTCAAATGCTTTTTCTGCATCAAGCATTAGGATCGCTGCCTTGACCTTGTTGACTGACAGGTAATTGATTGCTTGGGTTCAAAAATATGTATTAGAGGCCATAGACCTTTGAGGTATAAAACCTGTCTGATCCTGAAGGACCACCTGTTGTGCGAGCGGGCCAGCCTTAATGCCCAGATTTTCATGAATTTTTTTATAATCTTTGTTCAAAAGGCTTACAGGTCGATATGAGCCAGTAACACCAGGATCCTTATCTTTTTTAAGAAACCAAACCACCACCGCTTCTTTAAAGTTTTTAGATACAGTTTCACCGTTTTTTATCAAATTATAAAGCTTAGTAAGGAAGGGCAGAAGCAAGGGCTCGAAGGTCTTAAAAACTTCAACAGGGATGCTATTGTTACCTAGAGCTTTTGCATTAGCTATAGGTTTCAATACATTGCTAACTTCGATTTGTGAGACAGGTTTATCGAGGGAGGCACTCATGCTCTTTGAGATAGAAGGCAATTCTATAGATTCAAAATATTGCGTAAGTGAAGCTGAAGTAATTCCCTGCGTCACCTCATAAATAGTTTTGAAATGTCACAGAAAAACATCAGCAATTTCATCCTTTGAATATACAACCGTGCCCGTCAGTGGATCTCTGATCTGGGTAATTATATTTTGACTATTCTGAATTTTTGTATCCCAGGCCAGATGTCATCCTATATGTTGACTCTCGTTGTATCGTTTTTGGATATAAGCCTTACTCCCCTTAATTGCCTGTAGATTAAAAAAGTGTCTCAGCTTGTCTCTAGCTGCTGCTAAGTCTTAAAGGGAGACTGATTTTTGAGATTCAGACCTGGCCGTCTTTAAGTTAGTGTTGCAGCGCGGAACATCAAATTCCCCCTTCGTCACAGACCAACTACCTCAGCATCAAATTCACTCATATACATTCATTGGTGGGGCCCATAACACCAATACTTACACTCCGTTCATCTGTTTTCTGAGGGAAATATGCTTCCAAACGCTGACATGAAATGAATACCTTTACCTTACACTAAACACATTGACCTCAGAGCTAAGATATCCCTCGCATAAGGAGATGGATCATTTAGTTGTTTGCCGGTTTAGTTTCACAGTCATTTATCTCGTCTTTAAATCCCATTAAATTATCTTCTTAAAATAATCGACACAACACATTTGTCAATTAATCAAATATTCTTTATCTAAGAAATATTGCAAGAAACGTTAGAAATCATCATTAGCATTTCAGAGTATCATATTTACCTATTCTGGCTAAAGTCGTCCTCTAAGTCAGTCAGTCAAGAAGAATTTTATTCAGCAAAGTTAGGCCGCAATTCAGTCTCTCAAAGGTTCAGGATAACAGCTGTCCAGCAGTGTCACCGTCCTCTCCGTCAGCATAACGTCAGGAAATCGGGTTCGTCAAAGAAGAGTGTGCGGAATAATAGTTCAATTCCCTACCTACTTTTATAATGACCATAATGTCAAAAAGTATCAAGATCGGGGTTTAGAAAGTCCTGATTGGTCCACTTGGGGTCGAGGGGTACAGTTCTCAGGGTGTCGAATGATGAAGTCATCAAACTTGCTTTTAATTTGAGCTTTGTCTTTGGTCTTGGATAGGTTCCCGGAGCGTCCTTGAAGGGTACATGTTCTGCCGGGGTCAGGTCCAGGCCACTGCTGCTGGCGGTGACGTCTGCGTACTTCACCCAGAACCTCGTGTTGTCAGGGCAGTCACGTTTAACGTCTCGTTCAGCCATCTTGTCTAGATTAACTTAGGCAAAAGGCACACAAAAACGTAATTAAACATAGAAATCACTAATAAAATGTTATCCCCTTGCTAATACCCATATGTGTGTGTATTTTTTAGCAGAAGCAACACTCAGAGCGGTTTATACTCACTGAAAAAAGCACAAATCACAAATACATCACCAAAGAGACATATAACATGCAATATTCTAGTTTTCTAATATTAATATGCGTACTCAAGTTAATTCAATTAATTTAGCCATGCAAGGTGCAATTCCCACGTGTAATTCTTTTGTTAATATAATTGGTGAGTTATCACTTCAAACGGATTAATAATATTATAATTAATTGATTATTCGGATTAATATAAACATGCAGAATGGGGGGGGGTATACAAAATGTTGTATTACCCGCTCCAGCAATCCCCCCTTTGGTGATTACATCACCACACTAATAAAAAATTGTGTATCCCTTTTACGGAAATTTAAATTGATTTCTTGTTTCGTTCATATTTCAGTTTCCGCTGTTTCTTTTCTTTTTGCTGTTTTATACATGCTATCCTTTAACTCTTCTAATTCTATTTCTTCAAATTCTCTTTCGTGTTTCTTATCCCTTCTCCTTAAGTTTTCTCTTTTTATTCTTTTCTGATTTTTATTCTTTCTACAACAAATACATCCTAGTCTAATTATTAATACTAAGGAAATCACAGTTAATGGAAATAATATCTTACCTATAAATGTACTACCTAATTTTACTACAAAGTCTTTAATAGCTGATATTTTCTTACCAATCTTCTCCCAGACACCTTCAACCTCCAGTGGTACAATTTCGTCATGCAATTCTGTAATATTCTTAATATAAATTTTCAAATCTCTACTTTCGTCAGGAATGTAAGTACAACAATGTTGAACTTTCAGCATTCCACAGACTCCACCCTCTTTTTCCAATAAAATATCAAAGGCAAGTCGATTTTGCATTACCATAGCACGCATGGCAACCATTTCAGTATTTACCAATAAGAATCCTCCATCGGTGCTTGTTGATAAGCGATCCACTACTGTTGAAAGTTTTCTAATTTTGTTCTCATTCAGAGATATTCCCACTGCGGGTATCAGTGCCCCAAAAATGTCACCCACAATCTCAGTCCAAGATTCTCTCTTACTACGTGCTAAATAACTACCTAAATTATGTACACCATCTTCTCCTCTATCCATGTAAAAAATCTTTGGAAAAACCAGGCCAACATAACATGTGCCATACCAATGGTCTGGCAAACGATAATATGCCCTGTTCCCACAAATGAAATACAGTCCTGGAAAGACTGGATCTCTTCCACCTTTAAATCCCCATCCTCCCATGATTCGGTATGTATCATGGCACTCACTATTCCCTAGAAAATAATTGTCATACGCCGTCTGATTCCTTCTTATACACAATTTCCCTTTCTGAGGCCAATCTAAAGCCATAGTTGGACTCGTTTCCCCTCTTAAATGTTTCTCCGTTTCTACATCCCAAACCGTTTTCTCCACTTTCCCTTCTGAAACCTTCCTTTGCATTTTCAATCTCCTTTCTTCAACCATATCCAAAAATGTCTTCTCCTCTCTCTTTAAACTGCAAGTCAAGTTATTTCTAAATATATATTGTAAGGTTAGTTCATTTGTCTCTAAGAAAAATTCACCTAATACCTTTGCAGGTTTTACCTTGTTTAGTTTGTTAATTGCTGGTACTTGTGAAAATATAGTATCTACATCTGAAAAATAATACTCTAATTTACCTGTTTGATAAAATAAACTAGCTATTACACTACCTGTTATTCCATATGTTACAGGAAGGTGATTATAAGTCACTCCTTCAGATACAGATGCAGGTAATTGCATACATACGTAGCAATCCCTTACGTCCATTGTTTTTACATATTCATACAACAACTTTGAAAAAACATTGTTAGAAAAATCTGTTATTGACCTGTCTTTGTGTAAATAATTTTTATCTATTCTAGTTGGAACTACCTTTTGAACTTTCCCTATATTAGCTATGTTATAACTATGTCCTTCTAATGTATCTACAGTAACTTTAAATGAAATTAGTAGAGCAAGAATACTCCAAAGAAGCATTATTAATCCTGTACAACAACAACACATTTTGCACCATCTTCTAAAGAAAGTACATCTACTTTTGCTACTTTCTATGTTTGCCATCTTTTCTAAAATGAGCCATGTCTTTTGACTTAGCCTCTTCTACTTCACAACTAGTTTCTAACCCAAGGCTTCTAAGCACCTACGTGGTTCTACCAGTTTTTGTCTTTTTCAGTATTTTATTGTCTTTTCATCAGTAATTTCTTATCTCATTCAGTTTGGCATCTCATCATTTTTCACTTTCCTTTCGTTTTCAGCATACAGGTTGTCCTGAACATCCAATATCGGACAAGATAACTCTCAGGATTTCCGATTCTTCGTCTTCCTCAACCACTTCCGGTACAACCACCTCTGGATTTCCTTGGCTATCCGCCTCTTCTTTCACTTCAGGCAGGGCCACATATGTCCATTCCGGTGATTTATACTTCTGGTTAGGTTTTCTTGTTCGTTTGTTTTCTTTGACTACTGTTTGTTCTTCTTCTTTCGATTTTTCCTGACTCGTTACTTCATTCACCTGTTCAGCTCTTGGCGAATTTACTTGTGTCAGTCGCTATCTCAGTCTCTTTATTTTGTTTGGCCACACCTTGTCTTTTGCCGCTCTTTTCAATTTACTCCCTTTATCATTCTTTTCAGTTCTCCAAGCTCTCTTTCTCAGAACTCGGCCTTCTGGTATTTCATCTTCGCTTTCCTCAGACTCTGTTGCAACTTGCTTTTTACCTTCAACGATTTCCTTTTCCACCTCTTCTTTTGTTTTCCCTACTTCTGTCCCTCCTCGAATCTCCATCAAGCAATCTTCCTGCTGACTACTTGTTCCTGCTTCTAACTGGATGTTGGAGTTCCCTACGCCTCCTCGGGGGTCTTCCGCAACAATCTTTCCCTCTCTCTCTGTATATGGCACCTGTCCATCTAAAGGTGTTGTTTCAGGTGGAATTTCTCTCAATCTTTCATCTGGCACTTCCTTCTCACGGATTTCTTTTATTGTCTCTCCACTTTCTTTTCCTTTGTTCCTCCTTTGTTCTTTCTTGGACGAATGTGCTTTTGTTCTGTCTCTGAGTCTGAACTGGATTCAGAAATCTGTAACCTTTTCCTCAGGGAGTTACTTCTGGGGACCAATGTTAACCTTGGCTCTGTCTCCCCCCTTTCAGAGTTTTCTCCTTCCTTATCTTTTGGCTCTCCGTCATCTGACTCAGTACTGGATTCTGATTCATCAAAATACTCCTTTTCTTTACAGTCAACTGGATTTGGAATTCTCAAAGTATGACTTGCATGGATCCAGTTCTTCAATCCAGCACACTTCACAGCTGTTGTTGTAGTCAAAATGACTTGCCTTGGTTTTCCCCACCTGGGAACCAAACAGTTTCTTCTTCTGTGTACTTTTATCCTTACCCAGTCCCCTGGGCTTAGATCATAAGCTGGCTTCTTTTCAAGAGTGGTGGCATCTGCTCCAACCTGATGAAACACAGAATGAACTGCGTCAGCCAGGTTTTTACAGTATTCCAATACCATGTCATCAGTTATTGTCATCAGCTTGTTGACTGGTATAAATACATGTCTCATTGCGCATCCCATGAGGATCTCATGAGGACTCAAACCAGTAGTTCTGTCTGGTATTGATCTAATAGTCATGAGTACTAGAGGCAAGACATCGGGCCATTTCATACCTGTGGCTAAACACATTTTCCCTATTCTGTTTTTGATAGTACCATTCATTTGTTCTACTACAACAGAAGCCTCCGGTTGGTAGGCACAATGCTGTTTTTGTCGTACATTCAATGCTTCACAAATCAGTTTTATAATCTCATTGTGAAAATGTCCTCCTCTGTCTGATTCAATTGTTACTGGGAACCCAAACCTAGGTATAAATTCCCTCAATAGTAATTTTGCCACTGTCATTCCATCATTTCTTCTTGTTAGGAACGCCTCTCCCCACCTGGAGAATAGGCATACCATCACCAAAACATACCTCAACTTGTTACAAGGAGGCATCTCAATGAAATCTACTTGCATTCTGGTGAAAGGCCCTCCCTCTTGACCTCTTGTTCCTCGACTCACCACTGTCTTCCTGGATTGTATTGCTGACAAATTAGACATCTTTGACAAATACTCTCCACCACAAGCCTGAACTTGGCATTATACCAAGTTTGTTTAAAAGACCTAATCATGGCGTCTCTCCCTATATGTCCCTGTCCATGATACATCCGTGCCATGGCAGACATCATGCTATCAGGCATAACTGGTCTTCCATCTCGATAGACCCGCACATGATCTTTCTCTCTTGGTGCACATCCTGCTTTTACCCACTGTTTTACTTCTTCCTCTCCTGCTTCTTCCTGTGATTGTCTTACCTCATCCCATGTTCCCACAGTGTTAGTAAACATTGGGAAACAAGAAATCGACTCCTTTTCCTTTGCCCGATTGATTGAATTCTGATTTCGTGCACAATATTGCGCCATGTCATTTGCAAACTTATTTCCAGTGGCAATGTAATCACCACTGCGACTATGAGCAGCACATTTTACCACAGCCAATTGCCTAGACAGCTGTATTGCCTCAAGCAACTTTCCAAACACTTCAGCATTCTTAATGGGAGTTCCACTTGAGCTCAGGAAACCTCTTTGCAGCCAAATTTGGCCGAAATCATGGACCACCCCGTAGCCATACTGGCTATCAGTTATCACAGTCACTCTCACACTTTTCCCGATCTTACATGCTCTGGTCAGGGCAATAAGTTCAGCTACTTGGGCCGACCTTACTCCTTTCAAATAGGATGCTTCCATCACTGCTGCAACTGTACATACCGCATATGCTGCACTCAGCACTCCATCATCTGTTCTCAAACCAGATCCAGCAACAAACATGACATAATCACTTTCTGGCAAAGGGTCATCTTATATATCAGTTCTTGGTTTTGTACAGAAATCAAGTACATCCAAACAATCATGATCTGCTTCATCTCTTACCTCCACATGCTCTACATCAGGTAACAATGTTGAAGGGTTCACATTCACGCATCTCACAAGACTCACATTTGTTGCACCCAAAATGACCTTTTCATACTTAGTCAGTCGGCTGTGCGTCATATACTGAGTACGACTCCTTATTAAAAGAATCGCCACATCATGAGGTGCAAACACTTTCACAGGGTATCCCATCACAATTCCTTCACTCTGTTCCAAACTTCGACATGTAGCAGCTACTGCTTTCAGACACCCAGGAAGGGCTACAGCTCCTGGGTCCAACATGGATGAAATATATGCAATTGGTTTCCTCAGTTTTCCATGCTTCTGTACTAGAACAGAGAGCGCACATCCATTTCTCTCACTGCAATACAACTCGAACTCCTTATCGTAGTCAGGCATACCTAATGCAGGCGCTTCACACAACCCTTCTCTTAACTTCTTGAATGCTGCGAACTCCTCTTTGTTCAAATCAATTGGATCTCTTACATCACTTCTTGTCAATCGCACCAAAGGTTTTGCAATCAATGAGAAATTGCCTATCCACTGACGACAATATCCAACCATTCCCAGAAACATTTTCACTTCTCTTTGGGTCATTGGTGGGCTCATTCTCTTTATGATCCTGATTCTGTCTATGGTTATTTTCCTGTGTCCTTTCTCAATGCTGTGTCCCAAATATTGGACCTCTTTCTTACAAAATTGTAATTTCGATGGTGACACTTTTAATCCTCCATCTGCCAAAGGATTCAGCAAAGCTACCGTGTCTACCTCACAAGCTTCACGAGTTTTCGATGCCACAAGTAGGTCATCGATATACTGGACTAGTGCTGAATTTTCAGGCATTTCTAGACTCTCCAAACACTTTTTCAATAGCTGATTAAATATTGAGGGGCTTTCCGTATACCCCTGTGGAATTCGGCACCACGCCAAAATACGCTTGCCGAAACGAAATGCAAAAATGTGCTGACTTTCATGGTGCAATGGGATGGAAAAGAAAGCATGGCACAAATCAATCACTGTGTACCATTCTGCGTCATGAGGGATCTGATATAAAATCACAGATGGATTCGGTACAATGGGACAACATGGTACAACAATTTTGTTTATCTTTCTCAGATCTTGCACTATTCTGAACTTCCCACTAGGCTTTTTCAGTCCCATTATTGGTGAATTACATGGGATCCTCATTATTTCTCTCAAAATTCCTTGCTTTATCATTTTCTCAATCACAGGAGTAACTCCTTCAATTATTTCAGGGGTCAATTTATATTGTGGGACATTTGGGTAACATACTCCTTCTTTTACAGTTATCTTTACTGGGTCTACATTCCTCATCAATCCTACGTCTTCTCCTGTAAAGTCCCAAACTTCTGCTTTTACAGATTGTTTTAATTCTTTCGGTAGTTCGTCAGGGTTGAATACAGCATAGGTTCCTGTAACCTCTTTCTCTCTGTTTGCCATTGTCATTTTATACAGCACATCATCATCTGGTGTTTCAAAGGCTATTCCATCTGGAGTACAAAATATAGTACAATTCATCTTGCACAATAAATCTTTACCTAACAAGTGTACAGGACTGGTATCGCACACTACAAACCTGTGCATTTCATAAAATTTCCCTATACTAACTTTCACTGGTTCTGTAAGGTAAGTTTTAATCTGTTTGTTGGACACACCAACTACTTGGATCGTTTCATCCGAGAGAGGAAGATTCTTAACATCAGCTGATCTAACAGTTGATCGTGTAGCACCTGTAGCAACTAGGAAAGTAATATTTTCATTATTAACCTTTCCATCTACAAATGGGCCTGTCTGGTCTACTTCTAGAGTTGCGCCAAGTACGCACTCTTCTTCCTCCCTTCGGCACCGTCAATAACCCTCTTCTGAATCGCTTTCATCACGTTGCAGCCAATACTGTGGAACAGCGCTAGCGCGTTGCGGCTTATTTACTTGTTCTTCGTTGTAGAATCCATTCTCCTTACTATACTTCTGGTAATTTTTGTTCTGTGGAAAAGGGGGTTTTGGCACCTGATTCTGTTGTGTTACACCCTGCTGTTGTCGTTGCTGTTGACCACTCACCTCATTCTGCAACTGTGGATTCAAGGATGAATTTTCATCGTTAGTACTTGGTGGATTCTTACACTCGGATTTCCAATGCCCTATCCTACCGCAATTATGACACGGAAATTTCTTCTTAGCTTCCTCAATATTCCCTTTATTTTTCCCAGGGTTAAATCTCTTTTTTGACCCAGCTTGTTCCACTAATTGTGCTTCCTGTCTCTCTGCTACTTTTACCTGTGCCCACATTGCCTTCTCTTTTAGTTTTCGCTGTTTTGCTTCAATTTCATCACTGAAATATTTAGCATGTCTTAATACTTTGTCTATTTTCTTATTCTGCCAATCTACTGTATGCTGTTTTATCATTTCACTAATTTCTGGACGAAGACCATATACAAATCTGTATATGAAATGACTCAAATCTTTGTCACTCAAATTTTCATCTCCACTGAATTGTTTAAAGGCTAAAATTAACCTCTCATAATAGGCATGTACTGATTCTTTGCTTTCATGATGTGTTCTGTCAATTTTTACCCAATCTGTCTCTTTAGGGGGTACTAATGCCATAACCTGCTCGTATTTCTTCATTACTTCGGGGTCTGGAGCTCTTGTCTTAGGATCCCTTGGGTATTCCTGTGTCGGCCAATCTATTGCTATTTTACATTCTGTCCATAGGTCTGCTGGTACGATTATGTCAAACAAGCTTTTCAGATCAATCCACAATACTTTGGATAGCTTCACAAATCTGTCCACCTGTCTATACCACTCGACGGGTTTTTCACGCAGTCGAGGGAAGTCATTCGTAAATGACAACATATCCTGTCTAGTCCATGGGACATGCACATATCCTCCTCCCGGAATCTCTCTCATGGGGTATTCTGTCACAACCTTCTCTTTTTCTCTCATAGGATAGGCTGAAAACGTTTTGTCTGAAACTTCATCTCGCTTACGATACCATCTGCTCTTCCATTTGTCCACATCTCCCCATTTTCTCAGCAAAATAATTATTTCCTTAATCTGACCTGTTCGACCTGTGGTATTCATGTTTTCAAGATCTTTTTCAATGAAATCTACTCAATAGGGTTTCTGTAAGGCTTTTACCTTTTCAATATCAATACCCATCTCATTTGCCACTTCTTCTAATCTTTCATGAAGACTTTTCGCTCTCCATGTTACGCTTTTGCACAGAAATGACAACTTCTCTGTCGGGATAGTTCTTACTATTAATTCTTCCAGTACCATTCGTAATTTAGCTACATCTATTGACTGGGATTCCTTGTCTTTCTTTTGCAAGCTTCTCAACCATTCACTCAACTCCTCTGTAGACGCTCCTACTGGCTTCTCTACATTTCCTTGTCCAAAATCTTTTTGAGTTTCTGACATTGTCTCTATCATTGTCATACGTTTCTCTGCACAGTTTTGACCTACAAACGGGTTATTTGAAAAATCCGGTTCAATCATACTCATAGTCTGTCACCATGGATTCTCACTCTGACTCACTCTTGGTTGTTCTACCGGTTTATTACTTTTATAAGGGACTGTCAAACAATTTTCGCTGTCTTTCTGCTTGTCAAAAATAGGCATTACTGGACCTATCGTTAATGGAACAGTTACCGCTTCTAGATTCTTTGTCAATTCTCTTATTTTCTCGGTTAATTCTAGGGTCATTTTTGCTAGTTCTGCTGAATTTTCTCCATCTAATTTTCCTCCGGACTTCTTTTCTACCTCTCTAATGGAATTGTTTCTTCCCAAATCTTTTAACTCTGTTTCCGATTTTATGATTCGTACTGTTTCTTTCATTGGGGCGCTTGGGGTTAATATTTCTGGTTCTGGTCGATATGGTGGTGGTTTCTTGTAAAACATATCATCAAGTACGTCATCCTCTGACTCATTCACTCCATATCCTCTCGTTTCCACATTATGCCTCTTTTCTACACACTTTCGTCCTTCATTCTCTCCTGTAGTTCTTACAGGAAACAAACCCTCAGTCATACTCGTATTTCGCCACCTTCTCATTCGATCATCATGCGTCTCATGTCCGTATGATCTGCCAAACAGGTACCTATATCCTCTACCATTTCTCTGTCTTTCTCGGTCATGCATTTCGTCTTACCACTCCATCAAAGCCTCGAATTGACTCGGTCTAGGTCTCGGTTCTAAATTCATAATTTTCTCTCTCAAATTTCTCAAAACAGCCAAATTAAATGCCCCATGCCCTGGAAAAGCCAATACTCCGTCCTTTTCAGTGTATTTAACCCAATTATCTAACCAAATGCAGGTGTGATATCCATATTTCGCAACCATAAAGGATGCAGGGGTTTTTGGTGGAGGAAGTAACTGTCCTTCCCTAGTTATGATTGGTTTGTCCTTCTTAAACCACTTTTTAATTTTACCAAACCATGACTTTTTCTCCGTTTCTGGTGGATCGTAATACATTTTCCTTTCTTTCGTGTCTCACTAGTTTCTCCTTACAACTGTACCGCTATTCTGTCCAATTGCAGCGCGACTCACACTAACGCACCAATCCGGAGCGTCTACGTCACTGTCACAATTCTCAAATCCCAGCACGACTCACACTAACGCACCAATAGGGAGCGTTTACGTCACCCTGTATTTCTCCACTCCTAGCGCGGAGCTCACTAACACACCAATCCTGAGCGTTTTACGTTTCTGACCGTCTGTCCAATCCCAGCGCGGTCATTCTGACGTCAGCAGCCGCTGCGGCAGCTCCTGCTCCTATCTACCCCTCCTTTACAAATCTGCTCAGTAAGTTTTTGTTTCAATTTCTACAATTCTGTTAGTAACAACATAAAAACGTCTCCATTGTCCGCTTCGCTAACCAAAGAATAGCAATAGACCTTTCTCACGAGAATTCCGTCTTTCCCGAGAGCAGCGCTTACCTCTGCCCTACTACGGAATCGTTACTTCCGTTGATAAAGTAGCACATCCCTCTACTTCACCCTACTAACAAGCATTAGCTAACCGTTTCTCCAGAATTAAGACACATAGTTGGAGACCCAATGCTCCTGAGAAATAAAACTAGAGTTTCACAATTAACCTGAATGCTATTTCGTTCACGCACTTTCACACAAGAAAATGTAGTATATTCACACAGAATCCTGTCTTTCCCGAGAACAGCGAACAGTCTGTCCTACTACAGAATTATGACATATGTTAAAAGCAGTGCTTACCTCTCCTTTGTCCTTCTAACTTTTCAGTGATAAGCGTTATCGGAATGCCAATTGGATCCCTGGTACCTAAGACCAGAATTTCACAGGTAACCTTCGCTATTATACACACTTCTTCCACACGGAAAATGTCTCTAATGGCAACACATGGCGATGTCACCAAATCAAACCCAGACAATGCGTCGTGCAACTTCAATCGTCACACGTTTCCCCTGTGTACCTACAGGATAACAACAATTCCGTCTTTCCCGAGAACAGCGCTTACCTCTGCTCTACTACAGAACCGTTACAAACTTCCGACTTCCTACATCCCAGAAGCCGTGCAAACAACATAAAACTCAACGCGACTCAACATAGAGTGTTAGTACATAAACCAATATCAATAACCAATAATCAATAAGCTATTCACAAGCAATAATCACCAAACCAAAACAATAAAAACCATCATCTTGCTACCAAAAAAACTGTTGCAGCGCGGAACATCAAATTCCCCCTTCGGCACAGATCAACTACCTCAGCATCAAATTCACACCAATACTTACACTCCGTTGATCTGTTTTCTGAGGGAAATATGCTTCTAAACGCTGACATGAAAGAAATATCTTTACCTTACACTAAACACATTGACCTCAGACCTAAGATATCCCTCTCATAAGGAGATGGATCATTTAGTTGTATGCAGGTTTAGTTTCACAGTCATTTATCTAGTCTTTAAATCCCATTAAATTCTCTTCTTAAAATAATCGACACAACACATTTGTCAATTAATCAAATATTCTTTATCTAAGAAATATTGCAAGAAACGTTAGAAATCATCATTAGCATTTCAGAGTATCATATTTACCTATTCTGGCTTAAGTCGTCCTCTAAGTCAGTCAGTCAAGATGAATTTTATTCAGCAAAGTTAGGCCGCAATTCAGTCTCTCAAAGATTCAGGATAACAGCTGTCCAGCAGTGTCACCGTCCTCTCCGTCAGCATAACGTCAGGAAATCGAGTTTGTCAAAGAAGAGCATGCGGAATAATAGTTCAATTCCCTACCTACTTTTATAATGAAAATAATGTCAAAAAGTATCAAGATCGGGGTTTAGAAAGTCCTGATTGGTCCACTTGGGGTCGAGGGGTACAGTTCTCAAGGTGTCGATTGATGAAGTCATCAAACTTGCTTGTTCCTGCTTTTAATTTGAGCTTTGTCTTTGGTCTTGGATAGGTTCCCGGAGTGTCCTTGAAGGGTACATGTTCTCCCGGGGTCAGGTCCAGGCAAATGCTGCTGGCGGTGACGCCTGTGCACTTCACCCAGAACCTCGTGTTGTCAGGGCAGTCACGTTTAACGTCTCGTTCAGCCATCTTGTCTACGCCGAAATGGTCAACTTAAGCAAAAGAAACACAAAAACGCAATTAAACATAGAAATGACTAATAAAATGTTATCCCCTTGCTAATACCCATATGTGTGTGTATTTATCTAGCAGAAGCAACACTCAGAGCGGTTTATACTCACTGAATAAAGCACAAATCCCAAATACATCACCAAAGCGTCATATAACATGCAATATTCTAGTTTTCTACTATTAATATGCGTACTCAAGTTAATTCACAATTAATATAGCCATGCAAGGTGCAATTCCCACGTGTAATTCTTTTGTTAATATAATTGGTGAGTTATCACTTCAAACGGATTAATAATATTACAATTAATTGATTATTCGGATTAATATAAACATGCAGAATGGGGGGTATACAAAATTTTGTATTACCCGCTCCAGCATTAGCACTAGCTTTTTCCACCGCCAGCTGTAACAACAGTATCTCTTGGGATCGTAGTTTATTCACTGCGGATGTGTATGCTAATACCTGACCTCTGAAGGCTACTTTAAAAGCCTCCCACACAAAAAACACCGGAGCCGTATACTCATTGACTTTGAAAAACGGCTTGATAAAAGATTGCATTACAGAAATCCACTCCGCATCTTCCAGAAGGGATTTATCAAAATACCACCGCTATATATTTCTAGACCGTGTTTCATTCATCTGAATTCTGATGGAAATAGCTGAATGATCGAAGAAAGCGTTGGAAATAATATCAGACTCCCCTCTGGAAAGCAGATTGTCAATTTTAAAAAAATCAATTCGGGAGGCGGTCTTATACCTAGAAGAATAACAAGTATAGTGTAACTGCCCTGGATGACTTTGGCGCCAGGGATCCAAAAAGGCAAAATCTTGTTTCATCCTGTTAATCAATTTGTTGATTTAGGTTTTAGTTGCTTCTTAGCTGGATTTAAAGTGTCTAAGCGGATATCCTGAATAAAATTGAAATCCCCCCTCCCCAAAAAAAAATTATTGAACCCTCCGAACCAACCAATAAGTGATGATTCTGGAGCAAAGCCGAAGTATCATCTAATATAAGACGGTAATAATTAAAGAGATCGAACACTACACGTCTAAAGTTCATTTTTAAATAATTTCATCGACCTTGAACATCATGACTAATTTTTAGTACTTTACAGTTGCAGTTGTTAGAAAATATAATCACCACCCCATGAGCAGACATTTGCAGAAGCAAAATAGGCTTGATTATACCCCTTAGGAAGAACCAATTTTACAGAAACAAAATCTGTGTAGAAAAATAAAGCAGCCAACTCAGCATTGTACTAGCTTTTCTTGAGTTCAACAACCCATTTGAGTTGCACAACATTATTTTGATGCTATCCATTTGTTTTTTGAATCACAACTTTCATCATACAAATAACACATGAGCTTAAACATTGAAAACGAAAAAAACACCTATGTAAAACAAAGAATGACTTTGATCCACTTTTTTTTTTGCTGATTCCTCAACCCCCACCCAGCCCACCCTGCCTATCCACATGATGGGAGACCCCTTGCAACACACCACGTGGAATCCCTATCTGAAGGATGACATAGAATTGCATCTTATCCTGTCAGAATTGCCCCCCCCCCCAATCACCCCTGAGCCGCCGCATGGGCTCTGCAATCAACAAAAAACAAAAGGAAAGCAAAGGATTAATGCAACTCCTAAATACATCTTTAGGTTCTAATTAGCTTTAAAAAATATTGGGCTTCAGAAAGAACATTAACCCCTTCTGTGCCCATGACGAGCTGGACTCGTCATGGGCCGCGGTTGCGCTGTGCCCATGACGAGTCCAGCTCGTCATAAACCCCGCCCGCTAATGTAACGGCCGGCACAGGGCGGGGAAAGGGGTGGGCACTGAAGGGGTTAAAGATCTTGATTTGCCCTTTCCAAAGAACTTTGAGTTGTGTGGCTTGAACTAAGGAGGCTTGCGCGCCAATTGATCTAAACTCAAAAGCTAGTTGTTGAAAAGCCTTTCTACGCCTAGCTGAAGTCACAGAAAGATCAGAAATAATCATCAAGGAGGCGTTTTGCAGGACTGTGAACGTTTTCTGCTGGATTGCTCTTGTGAGAACTTGCTCCTTGATCCCAAAGTCCGAAAAGCTGACCAGAATAGTTTTGTGGATATTTAGCCAAAGGTGTCTGATGAAAGGGAACTCTATGTGCCCGCATGATTGTCAAATCCTCAGGAGCAGATGGTAAGATGTGATCTTTGATCAACATATTGAGGAACTGACTGTATTTGACCAAGGGATTTGCACACTTCCGGAATTTCTGTAAATCTAAGATTAGAGCGTCTTGCGTGGTTCTCCAGTGATTCTAGTTTTAACTCCAACACTGATTTTTGCAACTTCAGGTGTGGAACGAGATTGCAGAAGCACCAGTTCGTCTTCAATGTCTGAGATTCGTTGCTCCGCTGCCTGTAAATGTTTTGGAAGTACAAGCAGAGTCTTCTCCATCTTAATGAGTCTTTGATTTACTAACTCTGTGTCCAAAGCTTGCTTGGCGTTTAGGCCACGGATCTCCACCAGTATTGTATCAAGTACCTTTTTAACAGACTCTGGCAGAAGCTTCTGTGGCGCACTGGAATTTTTAGAACAAGATACTTGTGAAGGAGCATTAAGTTCGAAAGTAACAATTGCTTGAGAACTGGAGCAAGAGCTGGAGCTTTGTACAACAGAGTCCAATTCATGTGGGATTGAGGGAACAGCTGGAGCGCTACAGTTTAGCTTCTCCTGCTCATTAGAGTTGCCCCCTTCAGATGTTAGCAGTGTTGACCCAGCTGTTGTCAAATTGCCCTGCAATAACCCCATCCTGGACTCATCATGGCCCTACTCACTGGCGGAAAAAGTTTTAACTTTTTGAGGAGGCCGCTGTCTTCATTTTTATCAAGCTCCCGATTTGATGTCAGCAGAGCTGGAGCTGGAGAAGCAGTTGAGTTCTCTGAGCCACTGATTGCAAAGGAGGTACGTGCTGTATCTGCTTGGGTCTCCGCCATGCTCAGCTTATGCAGGGATGGATTACCGGCTACACCCTTGCCCAACTCATCCAGTGTCTGGCCAGGCTGAAAAGAGAAAACGGAAGCGGCTTCCAAAGGGAGGGACTAATGAAGCAATTTTATTGCGAAACTGTCGCATGACAGTAGGGCGCGTATAATGTTAGTGTATGGGAAAAAATAATAATCCGACAATGCATATAATGAGTAAATGTAGAAGTGAAACACGAATAGTGTCAGTTAATAATAGTCAAGGTCCCCCTATTCAACAGAAAGCTATGAAAAGCGCATACCTGCGGTTTGTCTTTCCACACTTTTTTTCCCCTCTTTTTCTTTCTTCCTCCTCCTTCCTCCTTCCAAGCAGACAATCAGCCACAGGGGCTCTTTTATCTCTCTTTTTCGTCCCCTCTTCCTCCTCTTCCTTTACCTTCCTCCTTCTTCCAATAGTCACAGGAACCCCCAGTGGATAGCATAACAATCCAGAGTCCACTGCAGGATGACCCTCTGAACACAGAGGCACAGACAGGGATGAGGGTGAAGCCTAAACCTCAACAGAAGCTGAGCTGAGGCTCCCGAAGCTCCTTCTGCCTTTCTGCACCACCGACATCTGTCCAAAACCTCCAGTGACCTAGCTGGCAGCTTTACAAGCTCCTTAGCCACTCGACCGGCTCAACTTCAATTTCATTTCAAGCGGATCCCCAGCGCTGCCACTGGAGATCCATGAGGGTGAACGCCAGCGTTCCGCAATCATCAGAATCAGGACATGGGGCAGCCGCTGCCATGTCAAGTTCCTCTTGTCCTATCAGAAAGTTCGCCATTTATTTTTAGGTGTGATGTGGGGTGAGCAAAATTTGCCATGATCTATTTTTAGGGAGATTGGGGACCTTACCGGTACGGTCAAGGACCTTCCTTATGAACTTCCAGTCGACTCTATTGAAGGCCATGTCTGCATCAAGCGAGAAAAGGACCTTTTGTATATTCTGTTTTTCTGAGGCATTAATCAAATTATGCTGGCCTTGTTTTGTCAAACACGTGCCTATGTTTGATAAAGCATAATTGTTCTGGGGATACTAGTAGAGGTCAGGAGTCACAGATGTGTGACACCAAGATGGACGTTAGGATGGATTCTGTCACCATTGTAGTTTCCTCCCCAGCCCGGAAGCATGCAAATGAACACGCCACACACACAGCTCCTCAACAGATGTCTTTATTCCTTCACGTATGATCACACACTGGTCACATTACATCCTGATTTTAATAGCCGCACCTTAGCACCTCTCAACAGATCACATACCTTCCTTTTCAGAGTCTGCCCAGAACGACAAGGGTCCTAGGGCTCCTAACATACAAGAAGCTACAACCATTTGCATATGCTCTCCATTTTGAAGGAAAGAATTACAGAGGGTCATCAGAAGAGGTGCCATTATATTTATGTATATATTATAAAAGGATGCAGATAATCCGTATGGGCCCGGTGACTTGTTGTTTTTGAGTTGTGTGATTGAAGCCATGACTTTGTCTGTCAATAGGGGATCCTCGACAAGTAAGAAGTAAAGCTCCCCCGTGTTGAGTAAAGTTAAAGGTTCCAAATAGTGGTCCTGATCCACCTCGCACAAGCTTTCGGCTGCAAAGAGAGTAGAATGGTATCAGTGGGATTTCCTTAAAATATCCAAGGTCTTTGTCTGAGTGACTCCTTCCACATCTTTAATTGAGGCAAAAAGGTTTCTAGCTTGTATTTTGTGTAATTTATAGGCTAGTAACCTATCTGCTTTATTGCCCTTCTAATAGTATCATTGGTTTGTTTATCACATTTTCTTTGCTATCTCCTTCATCAGAAACTGTTCCATCTCACCCCTTGAATTCTGTAGACAGCGATATACTCTCTAGGAACCACCCTGTTCTAGTTGTTGTGTCCAGCCCTCTAATTCAGTTTTTTTTTGGGCAGACATTTGGGTGAAGCAGGCCGTGTGAGAAATCATTCTCCTCTAAAGTCTGCCTTGGCGGCATCCCATATAGTGTTCTATTCCACCTCGCCACTATCGCTTTCTCCAAACAAATGTTCTATAGATTCCTGAAAGGACTCCCGCCTGTGTTTTGTCTCAAAAGGAAAATTCATTGATCGCCCATCAATTCTGCATTGGTCACGATGGGAGCGCCAGGTCCAGGCGCATCATAACGAGTAGGAAATAGTCCATCCTTGAAAAGGTCCTATGGACATTGGAGAAGAGAGTATTATCTCGCTCTTCCTCATGTTGGGCTCGCCATATATCAATTAGAGGAAAGTATGCTGTTAGACCTGTCAGCTATGGGTGGTCCTCCCCAAACTACCCCTCTTATTTTTGCGGATCTCTTGTTTTTTGGTCTTAGAACTCTGTGCACTTTACCACTGCTAACCACTGCTAAAGTGCTTGGGCTCTCTCCCCCAAACATGACATTGGATAGTAGCCAATTGGCATTTTTAATTTATGTGTATTGCCTAGTAAGTTGTATTACATGTATTCAGGCACTTTAAATTAAATGCTATTAGTGGGACTGCAGCACTTGTTGTGCCACCCAATTAGGTAGCCTTGCAAACATTTCTAAGGCCTGCCTTGCAGGCCATGTGTGCAGTTTTAAACTGACATTTCGACCTGGCAAAATAAACCTGTTGCCAGGCCCAAACCTTCCTTTTTAATACATATGTCATCCCTAGGATAGCCCTTAACAGCCCAGAGGGCAGTGTGCAGTGTATTTAAAAAGGTGGACATGTATATTTTAGGTTTTACATGTCCA
The DNA here is from genome assembly GCF_964204655.1 of Triturus cristatus. Taxonomy (NCBI): domain Eukaryota; kingdom Metazoa; phylum Chordata; class Amphibia; order Caudata; family Salamandridae; genus Triturus; species Triturus cristatus. Next base: position 1,089,468,496 of record NC_140580.1, read on the forward strand.
GGTAGTGAAAAATTCCTACACTTATTTTTCACTACTGCAACGCCTAATTATCCATAGGATAACATTGGGTTCCCTTAATACATTTAATAAGTGATACATTTCAATTGATAGCAGGTAGGAAAATTGAGTTTGGTGTCTATGGAAATGTAATTAAAAATCTGTAATGGTAAAGTCAGATTTTTAACCATAATTCCGAAAATACCACTTTTAGAAAGTTGCCATTTTCTCATCCCAACCTTGGGTGTCTGCTGCCTTTCTCATGGGTAACATGACTAGGTGTAGTTGTCAGTCGTTCTTTGTGTATCGCTCCCAGACAGTGAGACAAAGAGAAGCTAGGTGTTGCAAGGATGGGCCACTCTGAATTAACGTGGGGGAGGAGCTGTCACCTACCATACTTGGACATCACAAAGGCCCTGCCTGAGCATTCTCACAAAGGGGTTTAACACTAGTCTATTGTGACCCAGACAATCTGGGGACAGGGCAGGGAGGCAGGAAATTCTAAGCCCCTCTGGGTGGTGGAGACCTCTAGAAGCTTCTCCTAGTTCGAAGTGGGCACCAGGTAAAAATATTGGATCTCAGATCCCAACTTGTCAGTACACATCTGTGCCTGTGGAAGACTCAGAAGAAGGACTGCTGTGTTGCTTGCTGAATGAAGGACTGCCACTCTGTTGCCCTGCTGTGCTGGTCTGCTGCCCATCTGCTTAAGTGAGAACGACTCAACTGTATCATGAAGCCAGGACCGCCAGAGTGACTCCAAAGGCTAGTTGGCTTGCCTCCTAATCAGAAGCCTTGAGGACATAACAGGTTTCATCCATCTTGAAGCCAGCACCTGGACTCCGCCAGCTGTGAGTTTTAGTCCCCCCCCCCAACTCCCCAGGTGGTGCCAACTAAGTCCTGAACCCTTGGAAGCGGCCTGAAGGTGCTATACCAGCCCTAACTGTGTTTCTAGCCGAACCAAAACATCAGGACCACTGCATGAACTATCCCCAACAAAGAACTTTGCATCATTTCCTGCAGCCTTCCAGGAAATTCTGCTGCGCGATGCATCCTCGACGTAGGCCTTTACATCGCATGTCCCTTATTGACACCATCCTTGTCGACAACGCAGGGCTGCTCATCGCAAGCCCTGCAGCTTCTTCAGAACCAGCCAATGCGCGGCACATCTAGATACAGGACTTTGCATCATAAGCTCCTCGCCGATGGCATCCTAGATGACAATGCAGTACCTTACATCGCAGCTTTCCAGCTCTCAGGACTAGTCGCTGCGCAACGCATCCTCAACACTGGACACCACATCGCTACGCAACCAGAATTTTGTTCAGCAGGCCTAAGTGGGCTCCTGTAGCAGGCCCATGGTCAGCCTGAACTTGACACTGTTCTGATCTGGCATGACCAGATCTCCACAGTTGGCGCTTTGTGCTTTTGGCGACATTATCACTTAAATGATTAAAATTGCATATCTCCGGTTTTAATGGTTGCATTTTATACATGTTGGCCTTAAATTATTTATCACATTTTACTCTAGCTTCCTAAATTGGTATGGGATTGTACTTGTGCTGTGTTTCACTTTAATACTGTTTGAAGTGCTACATCAATACACATTGCCTTTAAGTTAAGCCTGACTGCTTTTTTGCCAAGCTACCAGAGGGTTAAGCTCAGGTTAATTTAGGGTCTGCTTGTGACTTGTCACTGACAAGAATTGTGGTTGCTGCTTGAGCAGGGTTCACTCCATCAACCAGCAACCCAAATTCTTACATCTACTATCACATGTTGAAAAGAGAGTGGACCTATCATACGAAGGGTTTAGCGCAACATTCAGGTCTCCTCCCATCACCAGCCATCCTTACGGAATGCAGAGATCCCAGGGAAGAGTTTGTCTTCGAATTGGTGTTGATGGTCATTGGAACCATATAAACAACAGGAATTAGGGGGGTCAAAGGGAAAAAGTTTATAGACCAGCAAGATGAAGTTTCCCCATATACTAAGTAAACACAGAGGTCATCTCGGGTCTAAGAAGTTAGTGAACACAAAAGACCAAGGCAGGTGAATTGAATCCCCACAGGGATAATCCCAAAAGAGGACTGGAGCCCTCACTCACCAAGAGGTGACATGCTTCATCATCAGGTTCTGACATCACACATTTTGGGGTTAGCATTTTTTTTGTTTTATAAATATATTACCTGCATTACTAGAACTGTATATATGTAGTGACCCTTTCTGACCAGGGGAGTTGTTGGTTTTTTTCTCCCTCAGATGGACCCAATAAATACTGTACACCTGGATTATCGGTGTAGTATTATTACTATTATTTTGTTCAATTTGAGCCCACCACAGCAGTAGCTTTATCTTTCACCCCGTCCTGAAGAAAGCCCAGATCCTTGTATAGAACCCAAGGGCTGAAACATGTCGACCTATTGCGAAGAGTAGTGTCGAATCTCCACTACTCTACCTTTTGCACTTTTTAATGCTGACAGTGAAACCTACACAGTAAAGCCTTATTTGGTATTCACTAGCCAGTTTCAACTTCACCACTAGTTTTCTCACCACTAGTTTTCTCACCACTGATTTTCTAGCACTGCTCTCTTTTACCTCACTCACAGTATAAGGAACACTACTCCTTGTACATACAGCCTCATCCTCACTGAACAAAATCCCTGGACTCCTCCCTCTTAGTGAGGGGGTTGTAGCCCCCTTTGGAACTAGGTTTTTCCACTGGAGGAACGAACCCGATAATGAAGCTTGTCACCTCTTGGTGAGTGAGGGCTCCAGTCCTCTTTCGGGATTATCCCTGTGGGGATTCAATTCACCTGCCTTGGTCTTTTGTGTCCGACCCACTTAAGCAGGCCCATGCTTCATGAGGGAGTTCAGCCCTTTTCTGTTTAGGGTAGCAAATAAAAAAATGTGGTCATAATTGGAGACGCTTAGAGGTCGCCTGGCGGTTGCCTATAGTGTATGATGACAACAAGTTTAGTCCCTCTCCACTCCAAGAACGGTGCAGATTGTGGAACAGAATGAGGTGCATATTGTAGTAAGAAGAGTGCCAGCCTTAAATATGTAGTGATGTGGATGAATCAATGGCCCTGTTGTATTTTTTGTATAAAAAGAGACCCAGAAAAACAGTAAAAAAATCAACAATAAACAAGCAGTGATCTTAAATATGTTCATATATAGCTTATACGGAGTGAAAGATGGTGGGGCAGCTACCGGGGAGACCCAGGCGTTCCCGGGGCCTGTGAACTTTACTGTAAACAAAAAAAAAACTGAATATGCACTCTGGATTAACAGTATCTCTTAAATTGGACAATCAAAGGTTACCTGTGATACTCTACGTCCCCCTTGAGGCAAAGAAAGAGAGGAAAACACCTATCAAGTTAGAAAGCGAGAAGCAATTCAGTCAGCTCAACGAGATTATGGTACAGACAACTGCAGTGATGTCCTGGTGTGGTCATCTGCACCAGCTAAGCGTCTTCCGACGATTGTGGGTGTGTCCTCCTTGACGCGTTGCCAGAGTCTACGTGTCTGGCGCCTTGCTTCATTTGTTTTTAAGGTTGTTCGTTCATCACCTGGAGCAGTGGCAGAGAGCCCAGGCTCCAGATCCTAGTTGCCATTCATCGGGATAAGGCAGAGAAGTTCCAGAGCTCCTATGGGGTTTTAGCTGAGTATTGTTTTCTATCTCTTGTAGGATAGGATAATATTTATAAAGAGCACTTATACCAGAGGGAAATGTAATCAGAATGGATAGCCCTAACTGTAGGGATTTTATCCTGCCTAAGGGTCACCATTACATCATCAGAGTCGCGGAGGTAGGCCAAAGCCATAGAGAAGATGTCCTGGAAGATCAAGAGTTGGTAGCCTCTAACCTGTATCGTATTTTAACACTTATTTGTCACCATAATGGATTCTTTGACCTTAAAAACGTGAACTTGTGTCAACACATCTGGAGGTAAGTTCTGTTTCTGCTGAAAGGGAGAGTATAACCTGTGTGTGTGATCAAGTATCATACCCAAATGTAAGGCACTCGAGTAGCTAATGAAACAGGTCTTGGCATCCGCCTTTCATGCAGCATTGGGAACATCTTTATTAGGACTTTTAATGCGGATATTATTCTGATGGCATCTGTTTTCATAGTCCTCCATTTTCTCTTCATGCCAAGCTTGGCGAGACTCCAGCTTAACATGTCTAAGATCTTGTTCATCACTGTCATGGGCATGTTCTGCGAGGGACTTTTTCAATTTGGTCAAGTGTGTGATTTCTTCTTTTTGAATGGAATGGTCAAGGCCAGAAATTGCTTTCTGAAATTCAGCCTTAGTGAAGGGATGTCTTTTTTAAATTCGGAGAGCAACAGCTGGATATCGGCCATTGTTGATGATACTTGCAAATCGTGTGCGCAAAGCATGGAGTCCAGAGATTCCTGGTGAGATGGAGCTGACTCTAGGTCATGGACCTGACTTTTACCCCCCCTTGGTTGTCAATGATGCATCTTCTTTCTGAATGAAGTTTCCATCGGCTTGGTTTTGTTGGCTGCCATCATGAACGCTGCAAGCTGAGTGGTGAGGATAGAATGGGAGAAGTAGCTAGTGTCCCGCTCCACTGGTTACCAGGTGCCAAAGTAATTGACAAGAAGGGCCCCACAAGACCTCGCCGGGGTAGCACTGGTCTCAGGGCTGTTTAAGTGTGGATGCCTGGAGAATAGAGCAAATGAGGTATCCCAGGGTCACAGTCCCAGTGCTGGGATATAGTCTGCAAATCTAATCAGGAGCCTATAGTCCTCTTTTCAATAGGTGAGTGGTCCACCACCCACATGTTCAGCAGGGCACCCACAGGACTGGTGGCTCATTCGTGAGACATCTCACCACAGGAGAACAAGGCAATGGGGGCAGTTGTAGTACCCTGCGCAAGTTACAGGGTCAGTGGGGGCCTAGGATCTTTGCGTTAGAGTACACTCGTTGAACTTAGCCCCCTTTTTAATGGGCCTTATATTCCACCAGTCAGACCTCGTGGAGCCCCAGGACCATCCAGGACCCCTACTCAGTCCCTCCAGTCCAAATAAGCAGCTCCAAAGTCCACCGATCGCTATGCCCAGTCCCCCCAACAATGCGACTGCAAAGGGAAATGAGACCCCAGGTACAACCTCACTGCTCGGTATCGGTCCTGTCCCAGAGCTCCAGGAAGGATGCGGGGTGTCCCACTCACCTTGCATGGGCAAATCCAAGGCTCCCCCAGCACTCAGCCCTTGCCGTCGGCAGCTCACACCCGCCATCTTGAATCGCTGGAGGCACTCGGATCTGTGCAAAGGTGGGTTGTGCATCTTCCCAGCCCTTGTTCCTGGCTTTGTTTAGATAATTGGGAGTTGAAGTGGAAGTTCTCGTTCATGCTGCAGTGTATCAACACCGATGTGGCTCTATTAACGGAGTCCCCTTGTTTCAAAGCCTGGAGCTCAACAGGGAGACATGCAGTGCTTTAAATGGGCCGGTACTCACCGGTACTGAGTACCGGCACTTCCGATTTTTTCTGCACTCAGTACCGGCACTTCTCTGTAGCCAGGGAGAGTACCGGTACCCTGATCCACAGCACGGCAGGCGCAGGTTAGGTTTCTCCTCCAGGGCAGATTCCGCTCTGCTTCAGAGGAGCATGTAATTATGTGTAGTGGGTTAATCTGTTTTAGTGCCATAAACGCATTTCTCATGTGTTTTGACATGTGCTGCATCTGCTACAGAAGTCATTAGGTACGGTCATATATTGCTCTTCGCCCCGCCCACTTACCACGCCTCTATTCTAATGAGTACCTGCACTTATTTTTTCCCATTTAAAGCACTGGAGACATGTTGTTCTGGCCCTGCCATGGCCACTGACTACGCTGCCTTTTTATTCAGGGCGGGTCATTTACTGGCGGAAGTCGCAGCCTTCTGAGCAGCGCTTTGGGAACCGGCACTCATTATTTCATAAATTAAGCACTACGTTCTAACAGCTCAAATGTAAACAAGGATTTGACTTGTGAGAGAATAGTGATAAACGGGAAAGGGCAGCCCACATTCTCAGAAAGAAAGTCGGAAATCTGTAGAGCAGGATATCACAACGGAGTCAAGACAGTACCCAAGCAGAAAAGAACCGGCCAGAGGCAGCAAGCATCGGCAAGCTAATAGGTTTGGCGTTGGCTGTAACCTTTTAGCTGTCAATGCTTGGTGTCTCATGGTTTTTGTAAAATTGCACTGCTAGGGGAGCTGCTCAGCCCTTGTCAATACAAAATAAAACATTCCATAAAGCAAACACATTTTTTGGTCTTCAGTAGCATACTAGTCCTTTGTACTAAAAGGAACTACTTTGTGCTTCTTGTGAAAGAGCAGAATGCTATCATTCACAGTGAAGTTTGCCAGTGGCTGCAATGAGCTGACCCCCTGCTGTGTGCTGTGCTGGGCCGGAGAAAAATGTGACAGGCACAACAACTGACCAATGGATGAAGCCCCCTTTAAGTAAACATATATATATATATCCAAGTACCACTCCAAAGCGCTTCTCGGCACCACGAACAGAGAGACGGACACCTTCTTTTTTGTAGAAAACTGCAGACGCAGTGTCGTATTTATTTAAATCATATAATCAGTGCAAATGAAACGGGAAGACGCGTTTCGGCCAACTGTGTGGCCTTGCTCACATGATTGCGTTGCAAATAGGTAACGTTTTTATACACAAAAGAAAGAAAGGGGAGGTAACATGGCTTTGATCGCTATTGGTTAACATCCAGCTGCACAATCATAAACATAGAAAAAATACATAAATACCTCATAAATCAAGAGGTGGTCATTGGCTTATTACGTAAACCGTAATGTTAACTGGAATGCGAATTTATGTGTTAACATAAACGTAACATCTATGAATTCATGAATAATCTATATAATACGGTTGTTATGGTCGGAATAACACGAAAAGTGCCGTAGACGATTGAAAGCACTGTAGAGCCATAGGGTTCATGTTAGAAAAATACATCCTAAGACAATGCTCAAAGGCTATCACTGGTAATGCATAACACAAGCTACCACATTGTCAATTACCAGTGTGCATATGTGTCTTTTGTTCTCTAATGTGTTACTAGATTTTTATAGAAGGTACAAATACTTGGAGGCAACAGGTAGTAATCCACGACCATTGAATAAACTTAATATGTGTAATTCATAGGTAGCTCGCTAATAGCCAAACACAACATAATATGTGTGTAAAATTGATGGTCTAGTCTATGATGTGTGATGCGTAGGGATACCAAACAAAATTTAATAATACTGGCCATTTGTAGTGCAAAGTGTTAAATTAAATCCTAAGTCATAGATGGGGCATGTATTAATCAAAATCCCCTAACTTTGTGATGTGAACCGTGAATAGGTATATATTAGGTGATTAATGAGAAAAAGTGAGTTGATTAATCTACAGCAAAAGAGCCCTAAAAATGTAGTCACTTTGTTAAATTTGTTTGAATAAATACAAAAAAGAAGAAACAACGAATGCCAGGTGTGAACCCTGAGAATCAAACAAACCACAAAAACATTGTACTCGCTACAATTACAGGACATTGCCCACAGACGAACTGCATCAAAGTATGATGTATAGTAACAGTAAAAGTTATTAGTTGAGACAGACCAATTATAGATAGTAGAACAGATCTTCACATAAATTCAAACCTCTCGGAGCCTTAGAATCTAGTTCCATTATATACTTTGTTTCTAATTGCCTAAGTTGCTTTTCACGGTTACCCCCCGTTTGTTTAGTGGGACATTGTCTATCACAAAATATTGCAAGACATTGAGATTGTTACCATGTTCAGTTTTTATATGACGGGCCACCGGGTAGGAAGGGTCGGAGTTAACTATGGCTCGTAAGTGCTGCAAAATGCGCACATAAACCTGTAACTTAGTGCTGCCGACGTAGCGAAGGCCGCAAGCACATTGCAGAATGTACACCGCATGATCTGTCCGGCATGTAAAGTGTCCTCTGATGTTGATGGGTTCGTCAGAAAATGGAGTGTAATAGGATTTGGTATTAATACCAAATTTACATGCCCTACATGTGCTGCATTTAAAAAAACCCTTTTTGGGGGATAACCAAATGCTCTTAAGGTCTAGTTCCGGACTAGTTTTAACCAGATCATTTCTCATAGAATGTGCCCTGCGGTAGGTGAAATTAGGCTGTGTAGGCAAAGTTTGTGAAAGCACCATGTCAGTTAAGACAATAGGCCATTGGGTTTTGATAATGGAACGAATAGTGTTAGCCTGTCTACTATAGGTAGAAACAAAACGACAGATTGTTTTGTCTTGACTGACATTGAGGGTGTTATTGCAATTGTCAATAGGGAGATCCGAGATGTTAGTGTTAGGACTAGGTGTGGTAACTAGTAGAGTTTGTCTATCTTTACTGTTTGCCTTGCTAAGGGCTTTTTGTAGTTTGCTAGCTTGATACCCTCTCTGTAGAAACCTGATTTTAGCTGCTTCCTGAGCTATAAGAAGTTGTTCTTCATTACTGCAGGCTCTACGTATTCTCAAGAATTCCCCGTAGGGGAGACTGGATATAGTGTGCTGCGGGTGAAAGCTAGTGGCGTGAAGCAGGGTGTTGCCTGCTGTGGGCTTCCTGTATAGGCAAGTCTGGATGGTGTTATTTTGAATGTAGACAGAAACATCCAAAAAATTAATAGATGTTGAATCTATATGGGAGGTGAAGTTAAGGTTTAACTGGTTACAGTTAATGGCTCTTACAAAATCTTCAGCTTGTTGTGCTGTACCGTCCCAAATGATGAATATATCATCTATATATCTCCACATTGTGATGATATGTTGACCACACAGATCCCTGTGTTCGCCCATGAGGACATGCTCCTCCCACCAGCCCACATGTAAACATGCGTAGCTGGGAGAGAAGCATGCCCCCATAGCCACTCCTTGTTTTTGTCTGTATATAAGACCATCAAACATGAACATGTTGTTATGTAGACACCAATGTATCATTTTTAAAAGGATTTCATTGTGTCTGTACATGGAAATACTGCGTTTCTTCAAAAAATAATCCACAGCAATCAGTCCATCATGATGCCTAATGCTGGTATAGAGAGATGAAATGTCTAAGGTCATCAACAAATAATTACTCGACCATTGAATGGAATTAAGTTTAGATAAAAAATCCTTAGTGTCTCTGAGATATGTAGGCAAACCAGCAACATGTTCTTGAAGATAATAATCCACATAGCGGGACATGTTCTCAAAGATACTGTCTTTGGCTGAAATGATGGGCCGACCTGGCACGGGATCCACCTGTTTGTGTATTTTAGGTATTAGGTAGAAGGTAGGTAGAACCGGAAAATCTTTGTTCAGAAAGTTCATTTCATCCTTTGAGATCAGACCTTCTCTTTTCCAACTATTGAGGTCTTCTTTATAGTCTTTAATGATTTTTCTAAAATTGGCTGAATTAGAACGTTCGTAGCACTCTAAATCGTTAATGTGTCTGTATGCCTCTTCTCTGTATTGTTTTTTGCCCCACAGAACGATATTGCCTCCTTTATCTGCATTGTTAATGACCACCGACGAATTGGACTTTAATTTATCCATAAGTTGGAAATAACTTTGATTCTTTTTGGAATAGACTTTTGATTTATTTTTTTTAGTTTTCACATAAAGTTTTTTAAGTTCGTCGGTGATGCGATCATGAAAAATATCTAGTGCGTCACGAGGCATGATGGGAACAAAGGTAGAGGGTGCTCTGAACGGACTATTCCCAGGAGCTGCTAAATTGAGACCTTCGGTATCAGCGATTTCTTGTGTATTCTGTGGAACTTGTGAAATGCCAGTTGATTCATGTAGCAAGGAGTGAAGTGTTGACAGTGTGGGGAGTTCTTGGATGGTAAGTACTGATTGAATTGCTTCAGTTGTTTTGTGTGGTTCAGTTTTTCCATGATTTTTGATGGTATAGAATTTAGATAGTTTCAGTTTGCGTATGAACTTGTATACGTCAACTCTTGTTTCTACATAGTTGAAATTGCTCTCGGGGCAGTAGCTCAATCCTAACGAGAGCAGTTGTTTTTCTGCTAGGTTAAGTTGGATGTCGGTGAGATTGACAATGGTTTGATCTAATTCTTCAGGTGTTAATGCCAGTTTTTCCTTCTCCTCTGCTGCCCTCTGCCTTTTGCGTTTGTTGCATTTCCGCCTTTCCCGCCTTCGCCGATTTCTGTTGTTACATTTGGCTGATTTGGATTTCTCGGTCGTAAGGACATTTTCCGCTGTTCCCTGATAAAATCCATTTCTTCAGCAAAAGATAAGGGCCCCAGGTTATTTGGGTTGTTGCCATCCGGAACGCCACTTCGTTCCGAATCCGTGTCACTGGGAATGCTACTAATGTCAGAAGTCGACGTTAAAAGGGTATGTGAAGTACTCGCTATATTTTGTAACAATCTTAGTTCTTGTGTTGCCCCCTTTTGTTTTTGTTTTTTAATATAGTCGTACTTTTTGGCAAACGTGAATACTTGGCCCTGTTCGTAATCGTTCTTATCTCTTGTGAATTTGTATGCTTTTCTGGCTTTAATGATTGCTTCTTGTTTGTTTAAGCGGGCAGACATATCGGTAATGTTTTTATCAATTAGATCTTGGTTGCTTGACATCCTGAGTTTTTCTATTTCTTGTTGAATCCTTGTAATCTCGCTGATGTTGACATCCCTATCTATCTTAGCGTATTTCACTAGTAGACAGACTAAGCGCATTGACGCTTCTAAATTGCTATCCGCCCATTCCTTTAGAAGTAATGGATTGGGGTTTTCAAAGCTGGGTGCTAGCATGATTCTGAGTCCCCTCGGCACTCGTCCGACTTCATTATATTTTTCCAAAGATTTGATCTCCCACCATTTTGTGAGTTCGCTTCGTTTGTGTTTTTCCAAAGCTTTGAGCAGGTTTTTCAGATCTGATCCCTGCGATATCTCAACTGATGGCTGATTGCTATTGGTGGTGATTTTGGGTTGATTGCTAAAGAGTTCATCAGCTGCTCTCTCTCTTTCTTGCAACGCTTCATCCGACATTGCACTGAATCGTTTGGGCTATGATTAATTCACAACAAGCGGGGAAAATCTAACAAAGTGGTATTTCCCGTGGCTCTGCAGTTAGCATGTACCTCCCCTCCTGCAATGTGTGGCAATCAATACTCTCTCGACTTACTGTTACAGATCCGAAGCTTCATACGTGTCCTCCGACACGAAGTGCATTCCGTCACGGTCTCAAGCGAGAAAGGCGAAAAACGCCGTTCAGAGCCAACGAGCAGGGGGCTGTCCTTCGAAAAGCTTCCGTAGAGCTGCCAATCCAAGGGCCTGAAACAAGAACAGCCAGCTTGTGGGGAGGGGTCCGTCTTAGGAAAATCAAGCCAATCTTCCGCAGGTAAATCCAAGTACCACTCCAAAGCGCTTCTCGGCACCATGAACAGAGAGACGGACACCTTCTTTTTTGTAGAAAACTGCAGCCGCAGTGTCGTATTTATTTAAATCATATAATCAGTGCAAATGAAACGGGAAGACGCGTTTCGGCCAACTGTGTGGCCTTGCTCACATGATTGCGTTGCAAATAGGTAACGTTTTTATACACAAAAGAAAGAAAGGGGAGGTAACATGGCTTTGATCGCTATTGGTTAACATCCAGCTGCACAATCATAAACATAGAAAAAATACATAAATACCTCATAAATCAAGAGGTGGTCATTGGCTTATTACGTAAACCGTAATGTTAACTGGAATGCGAATTTATGTGTTAACATAAACGTAACATCTATGAATTCATGAATAATCTATATAATACGGTTGTTATGGTCGGAATAACACGAAAAGTGCCGTAGACGATTGAAAGCACTGTAGAGCCATAGGGTTCATGTTAGAAAAATACATCCTAAGACAATGCTCAAAGGCTATCACTGGTAATGCATAACACAAGCTACCACATTGTCAATTACCAGTGTGCATATGTGTCTTTTGTTCTCTAATGTGTTACTAGATTTTTATAGAAGGTACAAATACTTGGAGGCAGCAGGTAGTAATCCACGACCATTGAATAAAATTAATATGTGTAATTCATAGGTAGCTCGCTAATAGCCAAACACAACATAATATGTGTGTAAAATTGATGGTCTAGTCTATGTTGTGTGATGCGTAGGGATACCAAACAAAATTTAATAATACTGGCCATTTGAAGTGCAAAGTGTTAAATTAAATCCTAAGTCATAGATGGGGCATGTATTAATCAAAATCCCCTAACTTTGTGATGTGAACCGTGAATAGGTATATATTAGGTGATTAATGAGAAAAAGTGAGTTGATTAATCTACAGCAAAAGAGCCCTAAAAATGTAGTCACTTTGTTAAATTTGTTTGAATAAATACAAAAAAGAAGAAACAACGAATGCCAGGTGTGAACCCTGAGAATCAAACAAACCACAAAAACATTGTACTCGCTACAATTACAGGACATTGCCCACAGACGAACTGCATCAAAGTATGATGTATAGTAACAGTAAAAGTTATTAGTTGAGACAGACCAATTATAGATAGTAGAACAGATCTTCACATAAATTCAAACCTCTCGGAGCCTTAGAATCTAGTTCCATTATATACTTTGTTTCTAATTGCCTAAGTTGCTTTTCACGGTTACCCCCCCGTTTGTTTAGTGGGACATTGTCTATCACAAAATATTGCAAGACATTGAGATTGTTACCATGTTCAGTTTTTATATGACGGGCCACCGGGTAGGAAGGGTCGGAGTTAACTATGGCTCGTAAGTGCTGCAAAATGCGCACATAAACCTGTAACTTAGTGCTGCCGACGTAGCGAAGGCCGCAAGCACATTGCAGAATGTACACCGCATGATCTGTCCGGCATGTAAAGTGTCCTCTGATGTTGATGGGTTCGTCAGAAAATGGAGTGTAATAGGATTTGGTATTAATACCAAATTTACATGCCCTACATGTGCTGCATTTAAAAAAAACCTTTTTGGGGGATAACCAAATGCTCTTAAGGTCTAGTTCCGGACTAGTTTTAACCAGATCATTTCTCATAGAATGTGCCCTGCGGTAAGTGAAATTAGGCTGTGTAGGCAAAGTTTGTGAAAGCACCATGTCAGTTAAGACAATAGGCCATTGGGTTTTGATAATGGAACGAATAGTGTTAGCCTGTCTACTATAGGTAGAAACAAAACGACAGATTGTTTTGTCTTGACTGACATTGCGGGTGTTATTGCAATTGTCAATAGGGAGATCCGAGATGTTAGTGTTAGGACTAGGTGTGGTAACTAGTAGAGTTTGTCTATCTTTACTGTTTGCCTTGCTAAGGGCTTTTTGTAGTTTGCTAGCTTGATACCCTCTCTGTAGAAACCTGATTTTAGCTGCTTCCTGAGCTATAAGAAGTTGTTCTTCATTACTGCAGGCTCTACGTATTCTCAAGAATTCCCCGTAGGGGAGACTGGATATAGTGTGCTGCGGGTGAAAGCTAGTGGCGTGAAGCAGGGTGTTGCCTGCTGTGGGCTTCCTGTATAGGCAAGTCTGGATGGTGTTATTTTGAATGTAGACAGAAACATCCAAAAAATTATTAGATGTTGAATCTATATGGGAGGTGAAGTTAAGGTTTAACTGGTTACAGTTAATGGCTCTTACAAAATCTTCAGCTTGTTGTGCTGTACCGTCCCAAATGATGAATATATCATCTATATATCTCCACATTGTGATGATATGTTGACCACACAGATCCCTGTGTTCGCCCATGAGGACATGCTCCTCCCACCAGCCCACATGTAAACATGCGTAGCTGGGAGAGAAGCATGCCCCCATAGCCACTCCTTGTTTTTGTCTGTATATAAGACCATCAAACATGAACATGTTGTTATGTAGACACCAATGTATCATTTTTAAAAGGATTTCATTGTGTCTGTACATGGAAATACTGCGTTTCTTCAAAAAATAATCCACAGCAATCAGTCCATCATGATGCCTAATGCTGGTATAGAGAGATGAAATGTCTAAGGTCATCAACAAATAATTACTCGACCATTGAATGGAATTAAGTTTAGATAAAAAATCCTTAGTGTCTCTGAGATATGTAGGCAAACCAGCAACATGTTCTTGAAGATAATAATCCACATAGCAGGACGTGTTCTCAAAGATACTGTCTTTGGCTGAAATGATGGGCCGACCTGGCACGGGATCCACCTGTTTGTGTATTTTAGGTATTAGGTAGAAGGTAGGTAGAACCGGAAAATCTTTGTTCAGAAAGTTCATTTCATCCTTTGAGATCAGACCTTCTCTTTTCCAACTATTGAGGTCTTCTTTATAGTCTTTAATGATTTTTCTAAAATTGGCTGAATTAGAACGTTCGTAGCACTCTAAATCGTTAATGTGTCTGTATGCCTCTTCTCTGTATTGTTTTTTGCCCCACAGAACGATATTGCCTCCTTTATCTGCATTGTTAATGACCACCGACGAATTGGACTTTAATTTATCCATAAGTTGGAAATAACTTTGATTCTTTTTGGAATAGACTTTTGATTTCGTTTTTTTAGTTTTCACATAAAGTTTAGTTCGTCGGTGATGCGATCATGAAAAATATCTAGTGCGTCACGAGGCATGATGGGAACAAAGGTAGATATAGATATAGATATATATATATTATTTGAGTAATTTCGCTAACCCCAGACCTCATAACGCTGCCTTTCCAATATTTCTGCTCCTCATACAGGAATGTCAGGGCCACTCGAATTACACGATTCTGCTGCCGGGGAATTTTCTGCATTATTATTGATTCAGCACACTTCCACATTATAAACCATTGGCTGCATAATTTACAGATTTAAATTAAGAAAAATCTCACTCTAACTCAAATGTATAAAAAGTTACTTAAAAAAGTGCCGCCCATGGTGTTGACCAGGAGCAAAGGTTAAATGCCACGTCTCAGTTCTGATTGCCAAAATGGTGCTACTGACGTGAACGTTTTGCTCGCACAGCATTTTGTGCGAAAATCACCACACAGCAAAATCATTTTGCCTTAAAGTGTGCCACATTATCCTACATAATTTCGCCTTACCTGCTGCATAAATTAGTCTACACTGCTCTGTTATTCCAGTGGCCGCTGGTAATGGGGATGATGAATTAGCCGTGTGGCTGCCATCTATATAAAGCTTTGGGACAAAGGGGAAAAGCCTTTTAAACTGCCAGAGTTGTATAGATTATATTTCCACCAGAAAATGTGCATAGGAACATACCTCATCTAATAGAGTGTCATTTCAAGGGCCTGAGTCTCATATTGCCTGCCTAATTAAAATGTCCTGTTTTCCACAGTCACCATTCAAGGTATTCGTTCCATTACTTTCAATAGCTGGTTCAGCATTTATTTCAGAAGAACCTCATTTTAACAGCATGCGAGCAATGAAACTATAAAATCTGGTCTCAGTTCTGGAGTAAAGCTGAAAAGTATTCATTTTTGTGACAACAAGATACAAGACATATAGGGCTTATAGCAAGTCTTAAGTGGTTAGATTGACACCGGTGTACCTTACCTCCGCACCCATAGGCATAAAGTAACCCCACTATACGAATGAGGGCAGTGAAAGTTATCTGCATTCGTACTATGGCCTCATGGCTCTTTAGGGTCACAAAATCCCCATTGACTTGCAATATCCTAACTGCATACATTTATGAATACTTTATTTCATACATAATAAAGCGAAACTCCTCCCCTTTATGAAGAAGCTGAAGACAGTTCTTTTCTCAGAAGCTTGGGGCAGCATTTAACAGCTGCTACTTCCCTACTGACATGGATAGGTACTCGCTCTGGTAGCGCTTAGAGACCTGCTAAATGCGCTCTATAAATATAAATTACAATAACAATGTTTTCAAAATATGCTGCTGGATATTGACTTTGCACTGTTCTCTTTCCCAGTTGCTAAATGACATGTTGACACTATAAAAATATTTTAAAAAATCTGTCAATTTTTAAGGGTAATTTGGTTTATTCTTTCTGTGACAGAGCACTTCCAGTTTTTGTCAAAACGTCATCACAAATTCCCATTCAGTGCCTCCATCTACCTCAACGGGATCATATCCGCTCGGATCAGCACCTGCTGCGAGTACAAGTATCACGTGGGCTTCCAGCAAGGGAAACATGGCTGCTTCCGCGTGTCGGGGCTCAGCGGAGGCAAGCCGTGCTACAGGTACAGCGAATTCAGAATCTCATACTGGACCAACAATGCACAGCTCATGCAAAACAAGGCATCCTTCTGTTGAAAAGTCTTTCTCTGTAAATGCCCTAATAATTTACTCTCCACAGGAGAATTTATTCAGAAATGTACTGATCACGTAATAGTAATCCCAATTATTTTAAGTTCCCTTCCTCGTCCCAGTACGTATAAAATGAGGTGTGTGTCACCTCCCTACAGGCACCGTTTGATTTAGCAAAATAAGGAAAGACTTCTCCTCCCAAAAGAATCCCGAAACCTCCACCCCAAGGAAAATGTATTTCCATAGGTTTCATCCTAGTTTTGGAGTACATTTCTGAGTTTTAGAAATGGATTTCAGAAAGAATTCTATGAGTACTCTGCATATCCATGTCATAGCCATCCATTACATCTGTCCGTTAGTTCCAGCATGCAAACTAGAAGTCGGAAATTTTCCCATGGAAAAACCTGTTCCCTACTCCAATGTGTGAAATTGAAGGCATTTGACAACTTTCACAGGTTCCTCCACCAAGGAATGGCCACAAACCCATCCTACTTTTCGATATGCAAACATGAATTAATTCATTAAAATCTTTATTATGCTTTTGTCTTTTAGCCGTAAAAGTAAAAAGCAACTTTATCCGACAACAACCACATGTAAAATACAAATGGATAAAAATATGACCAATGAGTAAATTGACAAAGTAAGACATTAAAAAGAAAATATGCAAATAGGAAAATAGAAATTTTGCGTGTGATAATTCTATAAGCAATAGGATTGGGACTTTGCCCTCACAAATGTCAGTTTGGAGGTGCAAACATCTTTAAGAATCTGGCCAATTTCCTTTGGAATAAATGTTCTTAAGGTATGTATATTGCGATGTGCAATCGAAATTTATTGTTTTTACAATGGGTGAAACAAGTGCTTTTATAAGATGATTTCTTAAGTGTCTGGGCCAGTAGATCATTCATAGGTTTGTTGGTTGGTGGGAAATCGTTGAGAGGTATAATAGGTAAATAGTCAATCCTTGTTATGACATCCACATTTGCCTGGAATTTGCTGTGACATTTACATTTTGCTAGATTTATCGATCTGTAATTGTCATCCCCATTATCTTTGCTCAGGTGTGTAAAAGTTCACAACCACAAAAACTACAGAAGAAAGAATGAAAACGAGTATGGAGAGACACTGACTGCCAACTGCCTGTCAAATGACTCTATCCCTAAAGACAAAGGTACTTTGCTTTTTCACTGTATAACAAGGGACTGTCGAAGGGCCGCGAGGACATTCAATTCGCACTATTTCTCTATGTCATTCTTAGCACTCACTTGGATTATGTTGAGTTGTGCACCTCTTTGCTTCTTCTGCTGTAAGGGCTAAAGCAATATTTAACTCCAGTTCATACTATGCACAGACCTTTTCCAAAAACTCAAAATGAAGCTTATGGGATTTCAATCAGGATTGTTAATTTATACCAGTGCAAGATCTTGCAACATTCGGTTCAAAGGCAGTCAAATATCCCCCATTGGATTTTATTCTGGTGGAATCCGTGTTTTAGGCAACTCTACCCCTGTCACAGCCCTACCACCCCTGGATTTACTTAACAATAAAGTCTGTTTTTGTCCATAAGAAACATGCAATAATGAACAATAACGCCTCACAGCAGCAGACCAAAGCAGTATGAAATATGTGAAAAGCTGGGAAATAAGTGTGAAATATATCGTAATCAGTGGGACCAGAAAATATTAATAATCCTAATAGTTTATAAACTCCTTAGTGGAAAACTGAATTGTCTACTGCCATTTACTATAGCCTTATAGCCCGCCGTAGCGGGCTATATCGGCTGTTAAAGGCCCGCTGCAGCGTTAAAGGCCCGAGCCGAAGGCGAGGGACTTTAACCCCTTCTGTGCCACGCCCTTTCCCTCTCCTGTGCCGGGCGTTTTATTAGTGGGTGGGGTTCATGACGAGATAGTCTCGTCATGGGCACAGCGCGACCGTGCTCCATGACGAGACTATCTCGTCATGGGCACTGAAGAGGTTAACAAAGCAGAGGGACTTTAAAAGCCGGTATAGCCCTGCTACGAAGGGCTATAAGGCTATTAGAACATTCTGCCACTAGAGGGCAGAATGTTCTAACAAAACAAAGCCTTCAGGGAGCGCGAGGGGATTGAATTCCCCTCAGGCTCCCTGAAGTCTTTGTTCACAGCCAGAGCTGTGAACAAAGACACATTGGAATGTTGGTGCTCCGGGCTTATACCAGCCATTATAAACCCGGAGCACTCCATTGTTTTCAATGGAGCTCCCAACGTTCCAATGTTCTAATAAGTGTTAACACCCTTCTCCTTGGCACGTCCTTTAATAATCCCAGGTAGATAAAGGGGATTGTGACGATTCTTGACGAGTTTCGAAGTTTGAAAAAGTTTGTTGGATCTCCTGCTGAATGAAATGTTAAGATGAGAATTTCAAAATCTGATGTCACAGATGAAGGGAAATCCCAAATTATATAGTACAGAATACCGAATTTGAATAGTTTAAAGAAATAAAACTTCATACATTTCCTAAAACATATATCTGTGTAAAAAATAACAATCAGAAGAAGCACTAAACTACTCAAAATTGCAGAGAAGATGGAAACGGGATGTGTAAAAAGAACAGGGGACAAAGCAAAGGGGGCTCAAGGCATTCCTGCTATTGAAATAGCAAGGGAGAAAAAGCAAGGAAGAAAGCAGGAATGAAGGAGGAAATTCGCGTAGCCAGTGAAACTTTTTGCTGTAGGAGCGCCCCCAGTCCACTAATAAAAGGCAGTATTGAGAATTATTTGTGTCCTTGGCATGTCCATGGCATCCACCTACAACCTTATTGCAAGTACCCTGGAATAATCTAGAAGCAGGGAAATATCAGGAATTCAAGATTGTTGGGGAACAACGTGCACGAATCGGTGCTTCCGCACCAATGCCAGCCACCATGCTTTACCCCATGCGGCACATCATAACTTGTAGGCCCTATGCCATTACCGACCGCATTGGGATTACAGAGGGCATTTGCAATGAGGCCCGATAATGAGGAAGAACATGCCGGAATTCATGCGGAAAAGACAAATCGCACTGGTATTCCTACACATAATGTGCCAGTATTCCTGTTGTCCAGAAATACTGATACCGGGTATCAGTACTTCCGGGAAAAGGCTGCCATTGAAGGATTCCTGCATTCCATGTCATCAGGCGCTAATGTGGCCGTGCCAGTATTCAAATAATGGACCTTACTAGACTTAGCTCTCTGAAATAGGTCATCCACCAAATACATTATCTTACTGGTTTGTGAATGCTTTGTATTCAGTTAATGCTGAAGGATTTTGTATTTAAAATATATTTTTAATTAGTTTAATTGAAAGAACAAACTTTCAAATAACAAATATAAATAGCAATGGCGTGAGGCTAAATTCATACCTCTTCACAACCTTTTTTAAAATAAATTGTCAGAGTGTTATACTTGTACCCTGAAGGTTGCTTACCCACAATATCGATTTTTGAATATGGTCCTTCCAAAATATTGTATCCAGAATAGCAACTGTCACAAAACCATAAAGCTAAGTGTATAAAGGTAAACTCCAATGTACTATTCTTAGCTTGACGTCTATGTACATCGACAATATCTATATTGTCAAGGCACATAGCTGGGTAGGGAAGGATAGTCAATCTATATTTACCTATATATACTTATCTTCATAATATTGTGGGGGTTGATATTCTCAGTACTATATTTTGGCAAGTCGATACTTTTTCATCCAAAATTGCGATACACTGTAATACATATCTGCATTAGAGCCCAGACTATTAATTACAAAAAATATAAATGTAAGGACTTCTCAGTCTCACCTCCTATAAAGTGTTACAATGTTTCTAATATGTAAGGATAAAGACATCTTGTTATAGAAAAAGAGGAAAACAGAGGCAGGGAAGGAAGGGCAAAAGGAAGATTAGGATATAAAAACTGATGGTGATGTTAGAATTTATCTAACCGTATATTGAATCCTGCAAAATCTCCCAGATGGATTCAAGTATACCTAGAATGTTTCTACTGCAAAGCACAGATTTCTTTAGGGTTGTTAATAGGGGTGGGTGGAACTCGTGGAGTTTTACTCGCAGCAATTCTGCTGAGTTACCTAAAAATTCAGCAAGATTCCGTGGAGTCCCATGAGCAGGCAGAATTTGGCATTTTGCACTGCTCTGGTTGATGTTGAGCACTGGAAGCTTGTTTTGCACTGTAAAATCTGTGCGAGCGGCACCATGCGGCATGCCAGGACGCTGCTTCTTTTTGCCACTTGAGTAGATTTTCTACTAGAGTGACCGGTTTCTCAACGTGAACGGTAGCAACCTGTCTCGACTGCCCGCATAGAGAAATCTCTCAGGGAGGCGTTCTAGCGCTTGTACATCGCTCTAGGGACGCAAATTCTTGCTAGTGCTCACCAACTTAATGTTAGCGAGCTGTGTGTGAGAAAAAACTCTGCCGTGCGGCGGTTGACGGAGTTTTGCCAGAATTTGCCACGAACTCCACCAGCGGAGCAGAAATTTTCGCTCATCCTAGTTATTAATCTACATATATCTTGCAAACACTCCTTCACTAAATGTGAGCAAGGCAATTTCACAAGGCTCTTTTGCACAATCTCCTTTGGTCAAATGGAGAGCACAGAAAGGAAATTGCGTTCCTATTGATAAATTACTGTGACTCTTCGTGAAATCATCTTAGTTGATTAATATGGGGAATTACATGTTTTTAGGGTGAAGTTCACTGAACAGACAAATTCTTTGGAAAATCTCAGTCAAGTGTGATTTGAGTTGAGTTCAAATCCAAAACAAGTGCTTGAAAGTACCACTTGATTTCTTGCATGTCTAACATATATCACTTTGCAGTCTAAATGACCTGTACTAGAGTGCAGTATACACAAAACAACAACTTCAGTTAAGACATAATCAACTCAAGGCCTAAATAATCAAGATTACCCATTTTTTTTACATGATTATATAAAATATGTCCTGAATAAGTAAATACCAATTTCCCCATCCCATGTCTCCGTTATCTTATCATTACATACATTTATATTATTCTTCATTTATCTAATTCATAAATTGGGTATTTAATTTGGAAGGGTGCGACTTCTACCACCTTAGTGAACTCAATGTAGTTAGATCAAAACCCAGTTAGGAGAGAAGCCCTGCTCATCTCTTGGTAGCTGAGGCACAAGCAGCAGGCAATACCCAGTGAAATGTATATTAAGTTCAAGCAGGACCAACTATTTGCATGTGAAGTCCGTGTCAATAACGTTTGTCATGCCAGAAAGGGGATCCTATTTCTAAAAAGATTGGGAAGCACTGATTGATAAACATCCACATTGGTAGGCTACTTGTGCTAAAATTGACTTTAAATGCTTCTTTATATTTCAATAGATCAGAAAAACCAAAACCACTATGAACATGTGATCCAAGTCAGCCAGGAGAATCCAGGTTTCTTACTGGTACACCACAACAATACAAATAGCAGCTAAGTTACTATACTCCAATTCTCAAGAGCAGGAAATTCATTTTTTTCAACGGATTTTGTTTTAAGCTATATCCCTGCCAATGCAAACCAGTGCAATTTGTGCATGACTAAGTGCCTGGTTTAGAGTCTGGCGGACAGGATGCTCAGTTGCAACTAGAACGGAGTACGCTGTCTGCCAAACTCTCACTCAGCCCGCCTCATTTTGGAGATAGGCAGATCATAAGGTTCCCATCATGAGAGCCCCAATAGGCTCCGTCAACGGAACAATGGAGTAGTGGCCATCAGAAGAAGAGCATTACACTGCCTGCCCTATTTAAAGCAGACAATGTAATGTTTTGTTTCTATCCGTCATCGACAGGACTAACCTGAGGGTGAGGTACAAAACCAACAATGAACCCTCACCCCAAAATATTTTAGCGAAAAAATAATATTAAAAGTTTGTCCATGAAACTTTTGTACCTTGAAGGGAACTGCTGTGTTGGTGGTTGTTTTCAAAGTAGAGATATGATCGCTGGGCCCATGGTCCTCACTCAATTTGACAGAAGGTAGTAGTAATGTAAGTTGAGGTAATGGCCATTCCCACCCTGATGGACAAAGTACCATCCGTCAAACTTTAAATCAGGCGGTAAGTCTGTTAAGGTTAATAATATACATCAACGGCTCAATGTTTAGACTCCCAAATTGTCCCTTGATAAAACGAATATACCTTATCCTATGCGTTATTTCCACCTTACTTAGAGCATAGATATGAGTCCGTTTTTTAGGAACAAGAATTAATTTGGAACAATGCCTATATTTTATGATATCAGTAGTGTATTTGTCTGCTTTGTGTACAAGCGTAAATAAAGCTGATATCATTGAAGTAGGTTTTAAACTACTACAAAGAATTTTGGAATACATTTGAACCAACCACAAAGAAAGGGATTCTGAGAACTTATTACACAGTTTCATGGAGAAAAAACCATCGAAACAAGCCTGATGCTTTACCAAGTTCACATAGCTCAAGAGTTTGTAGACTTCTTGAGCCGAACCTCTGAAGAAAGACGGCATCTATTTTCCTGAGAAAGCACTGGTAGAGACCGGTTAGACAAGAGAGTAGACATATTGTGTTAATGGCACCATTGCTTCAGGCTGTATAAAAGTTGTCAAAGCCTTATTAATATCTCCATGGCCTGATAAAATGACCTACTTAATAGAATTAATTACCTACAACGCCTGAGCATTTTTTGAGCCTGTAGGATGGCAGCTTACTAGCCCTTTCTCCAATGGGATCAGACACTAAAATAACCCTCACGTCTGCACTGTGCACTTTATTCAGACGATAAATAAAAAGTAGGAATAGATCTTTCCTTAAATAGAAATTGTGCACGTTTGGGACAGTATGCCATCATATTTGTCATCGGGTTTTAATTGAGAGGCGTCTGACACATCCAAACCGCAGTTCCATTTATCAACCCCTATTGTATCTATTAACCCAGAGAGAGGATCATTTCCTGATCTGAAAATGTCAGGTTCAAATGTAAAAATGAAATCACCCTATAGATGCTTTACACCTGTTATTCTTTGCAAAGAATTCAGCAAAATAAACAACATGGCCTGCATTAGGGGCATATACACAACCCAACATAGAAACAAGTTTTCCAAACTATGTATATAAACAAATATCTTCAGTCTGGGTTTGAAAAGTGCACCTTGTTTTTAATTGAGACAGGCATCACTGTTTTCTTAGCGGCATAGGTGCTAGAGGATTCCCTAGCACAGTGGGCATTTATTAGATATTTCAAATTCTGTAGCAAGCTTTTATACCTGCTGTAATATTACATTATCGGTGTTTTCTCTGTTCAACATGCTACTAATGTTTTCCAACCTAATAGGAGAATTGAGACCACTAACTAACGTGCCATGACATTACATTAAAAGGAGAATTGATACCAAAAAGATGGTATCAAAATATGCATGGCCCAAAATACCGCCATCCTCATCAAGGAATAAACATAAGGCAAAACATATAAAAGTGCATGAGGAAAAAGTCTAGGACGTCGATAAACACAGCCCTCCACCTATCACACAGAATAAACCACAAACTTTAGATAAGGAATAAAAAAAACAAAGTTATGCACCACATTTACACCTTAAATGCAAACCTGTAACACAGGCCAAATGGACAGTTCCGAAAAACAGCAAACAAACATGAATGTAGACAACATCAACACCCCAGAGTATGGCTACAATATGCTGTCGAAATCCTCTCAGCATGACATCAGTTAAAGCTAAGCATAATGGCTATTAGTGTAAACAAATACAACACATAAGATGTCGAGAACACAGAGCCTGGGAGAATAACTCGGGAAATTAGAGGTATCCATTTTAAGTGGGAAATGCCCTTTCTTTAACTAATCTAATACACCAAGAGCCCAGACAAAATTAAAAAAGAGAAACTCTTGCCCCATTAAGGACAATCCAAAAATAAAAGTGAATACATATTTATTTATTTGAAAAGTTTTATAAAGCGCGAACAAGACCCAGAACGGCTATCAGAGCACTGTACAATGAGGACAATTAGTGTTGCCGTGAGGAGACAGTAAGAGTACAATACTAAAAAGGTAGCATAGGAGGAACCCATTGAAGGCCCTACTAGACGAGGCTATGCAGTACATTTTGAATAGAGTACATATTTCAGACCATTACAACAAACATTTCCAAGTTAGGAATTCCGCTCGCACTCATGAATTAAAGGACTTCCAAATCAATGAAATTGTTAAGTTGATTTATTTAGCATGCCAGTAATTTCAGACCATATAGAGAAAATTATTGTCAGGCATACATTCCAATACACAAAGTAAAAATGATTGTCAAGCACTCGAGGGAAGTATCCCCAAATAATATACTATTTGCAACATAAATGTGTGCTCAATGAAATGAGAACAAAATGAGAGAGAAATGTCATGAACTTGGACTCAGCTCTTCATTTGTCAAAACCGCACGTTTTGATGCTTTTCCTCCATCCCACCATTATTCTTAGGGGCATAGTGGTATCAGCACAGTGGGATCCACACCCTCCCTGGGTGGAATGGCGCACATGGATGGACAGTGTGTGAGGCTGTAGGGCACATGGGCAGATATTGTGAGGGTCTTTTCAAGTGCCACAAGCCTTTTGTGCTGTTTGAGCATGTTCGTCTCACAATTTGTCTCAGGGTGCCTCCAGATGTGCCTACGGATCCTCACAATGTCTAATTATATGCCCCATGAAATCACACGCTTGTCATCCTGGGACACAAGCTCCCCATGATGTCTGGCCACTTGGCCAGCAGCTCTTCCTACTGTCCATCATGTGACCAAGAATATCTCACCCTGTATGTCCACGTGCATTGATCACCAGACAGTCTCTGTCCATGTCACTCAAGATATCTCACACTGTTTAAGGACCCAATGATATCACAAACTATTTGCGCTCCAAACTCCTTGTACCGTCTTTAATGTTGCGTCAAACTACCCACTATCTGTCCAAGTGCCAGAAGTGTCTCATAATATGTGTCCATGAGCTCTGAACTAAAGTAACAAAAAGAGAGCGAGGAAGGACAATGGGGTACGTCCTTTTCCCTATTTAACAGTAATCTAGAACAAGAGAAAATAGTAAAAGCCCCCATTCAAAATTCTCATTGGGGAGTGGTGGGTGATATGAAATTGTAACTGTAGACCCTGACTATCCACTTATGTTGCATACGTTCCATAGACTTCAAGATATCTCATTGATTTCACTATTGTTCCTCATTTCAGACCTCTCATCAAAAGCTCAAGTGCCCGGATCTGGAAGAGAAACTCAGTTGCCATTGTTAAAATCTCATCAAGCCCTCCATGACGGTGAGGCCAGACCAGAGGATGCGCTTCACCCTCAGAGCCAAAAAGTGAGTTATGCTGACAAAATCTACCCTAGTGATTTCAACGATGTGGAGGAAACAAATCGACTGAATGAAAAGCGACTCCATGGGGATGGCAGTCAGGTTTCTACGACAAATATTAGAAAGAGAATGAAAAAGAAGAGAGCGCCCAGGGAAGACTCCGACTCGGAACAAGAGAATCGCTTGAGTACGAAGGATCGCCACTTCAGGAGATCTGCACATAGAGCAAAAGCAAGAAATGTGAGTACGGGTGAGTATCTCAGCAATACCTCAAAAAAGGGTCCAGATTTTTAGTAGTGCAGATATCAAGAGAACCAGTTCACTGCAGTGAAAGGTAGTCTGACTGGGCTTCAATGCTCAGGAAAAGGCCTTCCCAGCTAGTCATCATTGTTGGATTTAACATTGTCTTTCATCAGGCAAAGTGCTTGATGGCTCCACTTCATGTAGGGAGCATTCCTTAGTTTTATATTTAGGGTCTGGTGTCCATGAAATATTTCTGCTTCATTTAATTGGTCTTGTACCCTAGTGGAGTTCTTGCATTGCTTGGTTGAGCGATTTTTCGCTCCGCACATGGGGACCATTAATGATTTTTAATGCCTAGATATGCCATGCCTTGTGTGGTGGTTCCAGGCAAGGAACAACTGTGCTGTAATTGTGCAAGCCATCTGATGTGTAAATTTGGAGCCGTGTGGTGGATTGACTGGCTTCTGGTGTTTGAAAAGGCTGAGGCCAATTTATTGTAAACTAGCTAGTTCCCCCATCTCTATATGAGATGTGGAGCCACATTTAGTGGACGGGGCAAATACCGATTTTTGGTTGATGCTTCATATCCACCAAACACTAAATGTCCCCCTAAGCACTCCCGCGTACAAAGCACTTTAAGTAAAGCACTTTATGGCAACTTCTTGAATCTATCTACGCAGTGATATTTAGTATTATATTTTTAAGTTTGTTACAGCAAAGAGATAATTCTAATTATTCGAAAAGAAGAGGGACAAGTTATTAAAGAGCTATTTGTGTATTTTCAGCGAGGGGAAGCTCAAGTTCAGATATGATTTCAGTTAATCAAACATACTCAATAGTGACTAATTCATGAGCAGGAAACTTCAGAACTTTGAACCAGTTTAAAGTACAATGTAAAGGACATTCTTATGGGGTTTTCTTTTACCTAAGGTTTACTTGCTGTATTCATTTTCATTGTTAACACTAGATAAAACACCAAATACCAAGGACATCTCAGCAGCAGAGTCTTACCTTGAATCAGTTACAACCAGAACAACAGAGTACGACTCAACGTCCCAGAGCAGCAAAGACCCCAATTTGCCGACCCAGAATACAGAGGCTGAAAAGAGAGAAAACCCAGACCTTCATCCAGCTACTTCCCAGGAAGTGATTGATGAAGAGACTTTGCTTCCCCATGCAGATGCAGGGAACAAGCTATCTGGAAATAACAAAGGCCATAAAAGAGAAGTCTACCAAGGTGGCCAACTTCAAGGAGCCAAAACATTACCAAGAAGACACCACCATGGTCCTATGAACAACCAACAGAGAAAAGCAGAAAACATTACTTCTGAATTAAGGAGCCCCTCCGACTGTGGCCAACCAAAGAATGAAGCAAGATCTGAAAGTATATCTAACGAAGGAGGAGGTAAGCAATTACTATGTTGAGTGTGATGGGCATATTGGAAAGTGAAATTTACTACAAAAAGTTTTTGGAACAGAATCATGGGGGAGAAATGATGATCAGTGCTGTGCTTGGAGTTAAACAATTCCATAGGTGAATTTATTGTAGTTGGACAAATACACGTTGACAATTAATTTTTGTTGTACTTATTGTTTTGAATAGCAGTAACAAAGCCATGTAGGTGTTCCAAAGTGTTCAAGAAGTGGGGGAAGGGAGAATATAGGTGTTAAAAGCAAAAGACTTTCACCCTCCTTATTAAATATTTGGTGGAGCGGAAGCCTTGCCATAAATCTAGACCACATCCATCCTACCAAACCTGCGGTTCGTCTGTCTCTGATGGGAGGCTTTCAATGGCAGAGCTTCAGCTGGTCCCAGTGTTGGAAACCCCTTCCCGGCCACCCATCTGTCAGTGGTTCCTGGATCAGTGGTCCGAAGGCCCATCCTTTCTCTGCTTATTTTTCCTGCTTGGGACCATCATGAGAGCCATGCTGCACCGGAGTATGAAAAATTATAAATAACCATTTCGAATTTGGTGACAGAGCATGGGCAGAAAAAGCCCCAATCTACCAGCTTAGCAGCAGTCCGTTCGTCAGATCAAAATTCCATATTGCTAGAGCACTTTCAGCTTAACCTCAATTCATGGCAGGCATGATTTTTGTGTTTCTGAAACAAACCTCCACATTTGGGCGATGATTATGAAAACAAACTAGATATAATGTTGACCTACAGGGAGGACTTTTATTCTGTGCATTAGTGACACTGCTGCGTTTTTAATGTTTGCAGAGGCCATGGTGGATGTAAATATGCCCGGAGATTTGGCCCATTGATAGCCGCTCTCATTCAGTTGATCCCCATCCAGAGCAATAAACTATTCTGAATGAGTGTACACCTTGCTATATACACCAGACTGCTCTACTGTGTTCCTGGTCTTGTTGTGGCAAATGTTCCTGCAGGACTTATGAGCTTGACTGTGGCTCATGGGCCTTACTCTGGCGGACCAAATTCTCCATGAATTTAATAACATTGTTATGGAAGGAGCACTATGTAAGGACAACTCCAGCCTCTATGTTTCCCAGTGAGGTCTTGCCCTCTCCTTCCTGACTCTTCATACTATAGAAGGGTGTCCGTTCTCTCCCATGCTGTGTTTTGTTTCTGTAAAGCCCCCACTCATTTTAGGAAGAATGAATATCTTAGGTAGGTCAATATATAGCTAAACTATCAACCTAAGCAGATGATGGCCTATTGGTTGGTTTTGTTACGAAACTGGTGGCTTTTCTTGGGCTAAAGTTTATGCTCCCACACTGGGTAAAGCTACCGACCACATCATAAATTAAATCTTGGTATAATTTAACTAGCTCCATCTTACATTTAAATCCAGTTTTCATAGTGCTCCTGAATGCAGATATGTTTTTAACTGTACCTTGTGTGGAGTGAAGGGGCACTTCCAAAGATATTAAGGAACAAGAAGACATATTAAAATATTTAAGAATTAAGAGAATAATCTGCCACGTCATTTTCTCTCTCTACCATCACTTCAAAATGGGCATTAGTCGTTAACACAGTTTCCTGGAGTGATGATATATTTTGCTTTATTTATTTGAAGTTGTATGTAGTGCAAGCCAGTCCTGAGAAGGCGATGAAGCACTCTGCACAACTTAATGCTGAGCTAAGTTTACATATTTTAATGTTGCAGTCTATAGAAACAGAATGTACATTTTAGGAACAACCACCTTTTTACAATTAAATATCAAATTGAAGTTTAATGGGAGATATATCAAAAACGAATTAAGTAGCAGTTTCCAAATTCAATCAGTGTTAATGTTTTTGCAATGCCCGGCTTGTTTCCATATGGGTACCGGTAGAAAAATTATTTAGTTGAAGTTTCCAAATGCAAGTCCAAACCAATCAAAAGGTTACTCAGTGTTCCAGGTGATCAAGAAATGTCGTTCATTATTTTGAATGTGGAACATCAACATGGGGCAAACACACACTGATAAGGATGTTTTTTTATAGCAATTGTTACCCAATGGGAAAAAACTAAGAATTGGTAAGACTTCAGCTGAAATTTTGTGAAGGCCAACTGTGGAAAAAAACATGAATAAAACATTTGACCAACTCCTACATAAAAGAAGTTCCATGAAACATATTCAAGAATGTTTATGCATGTACAATTTATTGTTTTTTTTGTACTTGTTATACTGAAGCTTTACGCTTTTAACAGAGTGGTATTGTTACATCTGTTTTAACCAGAAACCGTGTAGAGTTGAAAATTGTCCAACTTTGTTCTGTGACAACTATTAATGATAGCAAGAGGTGTCTAGGAGTTTGTAGTAGTTGTGGTTGCAATGATACATGTAATTTATTTTAACAAAAACACATAGAAAAGAGTGGTGCACTACAAAAAAACATGAGCAAAGTTAATATTCATTGCAAATACATACAATCAGCGTCATCCACACACATGAAACTGCACATGTAGGCTTTGCTGGAAAGACTGTGGAGTTGTGAATCAAGTTTTGGTTTGATAATCAATGAGAGAACATAACGGGATATTGTTTTGTGATGTTGACCAATATAATAAGTGTTGCATGTGGACCACTAGTGTTTCAAAAGATCACTTGTTTCCTTTTAAACTAGAATGGTCATTTCAGGAAAAGCTGGTCACTGCTCTACATTGTAAGGAAGGCACGCGATCTGACGTGGAACTCAGTGACTCAAGCGACACTAGTGACATCCGCGGAACGGCGATGGTGCAGCCAGGTCAGGATGTCCATCTTGGGCGGTCCCTGGTAGAGCCAGGTAAAATATCACAAATTTATATTCTGCACATACAGTGGCTGCTTCAATCACGCAGGGGTGTGCACACAAATGTCCTGATGTCTTCATGTGAAATTCCAAGAGGGCATATGTTCAGTATAAATTTAACCCTTTGGAACCAACTGAGGGCCATTCTTTTGGAGTACATGGAGCTTGGAACTCAGACCAACCCAAAATAACTGGTTGTATTTGAAGGCAGTTAACGTAATTCTGTTTCGACACAAGGAGTTGGAGAAAAGGGTACGCAAAGGATATGGGCTTTTCAACATGAAATCTCCGGGACCATTCCCCCTCGTGGTTATTTTAGGAAGCTCTTAAAATACAATGTTGATGGTTCTTGAAGGGTTTCTTACTGTGAAATAAAAAATCAAGTGGCAAACATCTCAAATCAAAGATGATGATCGCTAGAAAAAAAACAAAGGTATGGGTTCCTTTCTGATCAATGGGTGAAGCAAAAGGTTGGGGGTTTTAAGTACCGGAGGTCCTTTTTACCAAGAAGTGTGATTGGCCTGCACAGCTGCCTAGAAGCTCCCTGATCCTTGTAAAAGTAGCTTTAAAATGTCATTTCATGTTTTCTTTAAATGCTCATTTATATTTTTGGAAAAATAAAACAACTTCTGCATAGATACGCAGATAAAATATATCAAGCCTATGTCAAACTTATTGAAGGTAAGTTCATTGTAGAATTACATCACAAGGCTATTCAGAAAAATTAAATAAGGATTCTAAGGATTGATTTGATTTGCTGTAACATTATATGGTTCGGTCTCACTCCTGGTCTGCTTATATTATGTTAATAAGCTCAACTCTGATGGCGATAAGTCAGACCACCTACCGCCATCGTGCCGGGCAGGAAACCATCTGACAATGAGTGGGCGGCCCCACCCACCCAATTATGATTAATCCGCCACACAACGGTCGGAAAGTGATTTTTACTACTGTGGCATGTGCTAAGGCCCAGAAAAAGGCCGCCGCACAAGCTGCAGTACAAAAAAGCACTTTACCCATATCCATGCGCACATCCATGCACCATGTGCCAGACACCATTTGGTATTTTTAAAGGACAAGGGAACCCAAAAGGTAGATGAGGACCTTGGGTAATCGTTCAGTACAAACAACAATGGTCCTCAAATAGTTGGGGTATTGATTAGATAAATATAGTTCAGAATCGATACTATATTCCAGAAGTCCAGCCGGACAACCGATTTAAATATTCAAGTTAAAGAGTGCATACATATAAGAAAAAAATACACGTGGGACACAGTCCTGTGTCCAAATAGAGCAAAAACATTAGCAAAACAAACAAGGCATTTCAGGCAAGACAGAAAGTGGAGCTTATTAGAATATCCAGTGTTATAAGCTTTTACAAAACAGCTAATGCACTTTTTCAACACAATGGAATAACGTGCATGCTATTTTAGGGGGGGGGTCGACGACGTTTCGATCACTGCAGTTGCCCCCGTCGTTTACAATCAGGTATGTACGCATCTAAGTCCTGATGATGATCCTGGTACTCCTCTAAAAGGATCGAAACGTCGTCGACCCCCCCTAATAAGCTCCACTTTCTGTCTTGCCTGAAATGCCTTGCCGTGTATTTTTTTCTTATATGTATGCATTCTTTATCTTGAATAATTAAATCGGTTGTCCGGCTGGACTTCTGGAATATAGTATCGATTCTGAACTATATTTATCTAATCAATACCCCAACTATTTGAGGACCATTGTTGTTTGTACGAGACACCATTTGGTGCCTGGCACATGGTGAATGGATGTGTGGGAGCACTGCATGTGCCTCCAGTGCCTAGCAATGTCCCACAGGGTACGGAGACTCTGCTTGGGGACCCCAAAGTCCATTTCCATCTGCCTTTTCATGGTGGTCGGACTGCCATTAAAAGGCAGCCAGAAAGGTACATCCCAATTCCTACGGTGGTGCCTGCGCAGGCACCGCCAACATTGTAGGGATAGGAGTCTGACCGCCTCCCGATGGGACATTGGATCCTGTCGGAGTCGACGGTCTTACCCCCGACCTCTGCATTCCGACCTGCTGCATCAAAATGCGGCAGTCAGACCGATGCCCTGGATGTCGGGTCGAATGGTGTCGGTGACGGTCCGCCCGCAGTCGTAATGAGGGCCTAAGTCGTGGTGAAATATTCCAGTCATCGGAGCGCATAACAAAACCATTGGTAAAGAAAGGAAGTGGGCCTGAGATAGTTAAAATTTAGTAATAGAAAAATGCAAGGTTTTGCACAAAATCCATTTGCTGTTTAGAGAAGAAACTGCATTTTGCCTCTTTTTCTATGAATTGGAGAGTACCCACAGTACACTACATATCACAAACAGTGCCCAAGTGAAAAGGTGTTTCGGGATCATCTGGAGGTTTGTGAAATTAGACAAAGTATTATTAGGAGTCCATGAGAGGTATTTTTCACACACTATCGCGCTTAAGTTGACCTGCTGCTCTACACCCTTGTGTGGGGGTTGAGATGCACCTTTAGGATGAAGTGAGGTGGTCTCTTATAGGGTCTCATGGGATGCACAGGCCTCTTTACCCACAACCAGAGCTCCTCTTTCACACACCTGTCTGAAACCAGAAATTAACCTGCAGTTTATGTACATCGGCTACTGAGGCTCAGGTCCAGCATTCTACAGGTTTCTTCTACAGGGGATCTGCAAAGGAATTAAAAAACACACACTACTCCTGTATATTGCTTGGAGCCCATGACACATGAGTTCCATGCACTACCTGATGGCTCAGGGACCAAATGCTCAATAATGTCTGTTGTGATTTGTTGGTAACAAGATTAAAGGAAAACAAAAAGCAGGAGTGGCTGCAAAAGGTTCAGCGACAATCAATCTCTCAGGGGAACATTCCATTCCATTCCATTTTTTTGCTCACTGCAGCACTCCAGGAGGGGAGCAGCCATATTCAAATCTATCTTGGCCCTACTTTAATATTGAGATTGATATATTTTTAAGAGTGGGCCATGCTTTTTCTCCCGATTCATGAAAATCATCTTGAGAGATGCAATTTGAGTATGGCGAGGTACCCACCCTTTGTGTGCTGGATGTGTAGTAGAAGGAACCTGAGGCTGCTGAGTTGAGTGATGAGAAGTAATTACTAGAAGCATTCAACTGAACTGAAGAAGAACCAACAAAAGAGACAAAAGAAGCAGTCCCAAACTAGCATCTTCCTGAAAAGTTGGAGTAAGACGTCCCTTCGGTGGACACTCTTATTCAGGGGTAGTTACTTTTGATGTCTAGACTACGACCAAAAGTATTGAATGGAAACTATCCTTGGTGAAGGCAGCTTAGAGGACATGGCTTCCAAAACTGAGTGTACTGAGACCCAGATCCAAGGACTTAAATGAGTGAGGTACAAGTTCAGTGAGTAAAGGAAGTGATGCAGATACATAAAGCTTTCATGGACTTTGTTATACCGTCTATGATCTGCAAGGAAAATTAACTTAAAAACCCTTTAAAATATGTGGGGTACAAATTCTTTCATTTCTGCTCTTACAATCCATAGAGCTGGAAGATCATCCCCCAGTTCCCTTGGAAATTCACACACTGCTTCATACCCAAATGTGAGGACATGGGCTGAGAGTGCCTGGTGCTGAGACCATCATTCCAGTTTTGGGAACACCTTGCTATTGAGACGTTGTCATGCACGTTGTGGTCAAAATAGGATGTACGTTTTTCAGCTACTAAAATGTTGATTTTTCTTGAGCTGTACTACTCAGAGGGTGAGGCAAGAATCCAAAGTTGCCATCAAAGACCTCTACTCTTTAATGTTTGAAGAATAATTTTTGCTCCCTGCTAAGAAATGGATAATCAGTGATAAGAGATTGAGTTTCGCAATCAAAGCATGGCTTCCTGGAGGTCAAACATGGAAGGATGTCCAGAAGAGGTCTGGAAGACACCAGCATTTGAAACCTACCCTGCATGTCTATAGACCTTGTTAATCCTACAAGTCACACATTGCGCACATCTCCAGGGAACATGCCTTTTGATATTTCTGGTAGCATTCTTCTTGTCTGTATACACTTTCCTCCTTTTTCCTGTTTCATTCTATCACCTCCATTCCTTCTTTACTGTTCTCTTCTCCACTTGGCGGGCGCAGTGGCCATTGGGTTTTCCTTCTTTAGGGTTACAGTCTAATAAAGGAGTGACATTTATGGAGTAATGTCCTTTTTATCTGCTTCTGATAATTTTGTTCATGTTGTTTTGCCCAATAAACAGATTTAAAACTAAAGGATAAAGACCAAGAGGAACACATAGAAGAAAAGACAGACAAAGGATCTGCTCTGCAGACCCAGGTATAATTAAAAAAGCTGCATATAAATATTGTGTGTGTGTGTTTATGTGTGCGTGTGTGTGTGTGCGTGTGTGTGTTTTAAAGACTGTGTCTGTGAAATTCAGTCTCATCGTGAGCTCACCTCTGTTGTTAAAATATCGTGCTTTCAAGAGGCCAATGCTAGTTCTCATAAGTCAGGATATCCACATGAGATCAATTTACATAAATTGAATTTCATTAAGAATTATTCATATTGTTAGTTATATTCCAGAAAATCTGGCATGGGTCCAGCTATTGGTTACGCAAGTTACCCAGGTTAATGCTTTTGCTGCATCATTTTCACCCAGTCTTGAGACTTCCATCATCCTAGAAATAGCGTATTTAATGGGTTTGCTTGTTTGCCAGAATAGGGAAAACACTTCTATTTGTAATCAGAAAGGAATTTCCTTAATTTATGAGATTAGGTAGAGTGGTAAGTACATGAGCTTGCTTTCTGTCTACCAGCAAGTGATCATAAACCACTCCCATTGCCTTTATGTCTGATTGAAAAGTTTCTAAACAGATTCTTGAATAATGATCAAAGACAGCAAGATAATATAAAGTAGCACCTTATCCTTCCAAGACAGATACAGTTATTGAATAAAATAACAAGATACATTTTAACACTCAGTCTACAAAATGGCAAACCTTACGCTACAACGACTCCACAAAATGCAAAAAATTAATATCGGAAACCACACAAACCATGGCATTGCTGTCAACCATAACTGTGTTCCTTTACATTCCTATAGTGTATTGTAAATACCACTAACCCATTATTTAAGACACATGTATATAAATGAACGAATAAATGCTGTTCCTGAATATTTGCTTTAATCGCTGAGGACTTATTATGTATATCAATGATATTTAAATTCGGTATCCATGAAATTGTGGGACATTTATTCTTAGAATTATGGAAAAATATTTGACAGACTTCCCAAATGTGTTAAGGCTGTTTTAATCGCTAGGAAGCACACGTGCAAAAATAGAGTTGCCTAATTTCACAAAAATGGTTTACTAAAATTAACATCAACAAAAATTAATTTTGAGCAATATTTTCTAGCACAATATTCTGCTGAAACAACATTTGGCAGGAAATGTTCCCAGCGAAATAGCAAAATTTTACCAGAGGCTAAATTAAAAAAGTTCCTGAGATTTCAAATGATCAAAATGCACCCTTTTCCAATTTATCAGAGACACCAATAGCTTCTAAGCCTTTTTGCGGTATACTATTAAGAACTATACTTTTAGGACACTGTTTAGTCTTTTGCTTCCCTATTGCCAAATAAGGGAAGTCTGTGCCTTCTTTGTCTCAGCCACATCATATCCTGCTGTAGGTTCAGATGTTTCTATTAAGACAACCACCATCCAGCAGGTTTGTATGTGGGTGTGTGATATGTGGATTTGTAGTTTCTTTTCTGAAGTACTGATGATGGGTGATGAGTGGTGTTCTTTCTCTCCTAACAGATTGCAGACTTGCTGGCTGTCCTGCGAGAATGTGACGAGGTGGACCAGTTGGTTCTCAGGAACACTGGTATGACCGATGAATTACTGGATCTTCTGACGAAGGCCTTGATCGAAAGCCAATCAGAAATCGAAACGATAAACCTAAATCTGAACAATCTCAGCTCAGCTGCAGCTCACGATATTGTACTACTACTGAAAGCAAAGCCTTCACTTAAAAGACTCCTGTAAGTAAGGAATGTACTGCATAGGGTACCCCACAGTCTGAAAAAGAAATTAACCTAGTGGGTCAAAGAATTAATACATGAATTAGGTCTGGGAGGATAATTGAAGCATAATGATGTATCGTGATTGGAAATTACAGCACTACTCTCCCAATTTCTTACCAAAAGGTAAAAACATTTTTTTAAGTAGCCCTTGTTCCTTTAAGAGACATGGCCTGATTTAAATTTAAATTTATTTTTTCCTTTTTGGGAATGGAAATTGAGGTAGGATGGTTTGCTGTACCTTGCCTCAGATAGTTTTACTATTTTGTGGGTATTGATTGCCCATTATATCATGGACAATAAATACCCCAAAATAGCAAAACTATCTGAGGCTGGGGTTAAAGCTCTGAAACATCTACAGCTGCATTGTTGCAAGCTGCGTAGTCAAAGGGTAAAACAACCACAAATAGATTTTTTGTCCAATGGTAGGGTTGACACACAATTTGTGACTAGGGCCTATTTGTGTTTAACATTGGGGTGCAATAACACTTTATACTCAAACAACTACTAAACTACAGAAGGAGATAAACGAATGACGTCTTAATTTGCAGGAAAACTCAGTAATGCTACTTGTCTACAACTGTTTAAACAACATACAACTTCATCACTGGTAGATCTATGTGCCGTAGCAAACAAATAAAATTAGAACTGTCTACCGGGCCGGCAGTGACGATCGTTCCGCCATCGTGAAGAGCATTACCCACCGCCATATTAGGATGGTGGTGGGTATCGCAGCGGACGCAAAGTCCGTCCGCTGCTTTTCCACAGGTGGCAATCGTTATGAGTGTCTGCTGGGCGGAGCTGGGCCACTAATATGGTGGCTGTGCCTAGCAGTCACCGTCCGCCATATTAGGATGTGGGTGTTTGAGGGGCCTTTCCATGGCTTCGATGCCATCATGGAAAGGCTGGAGGGGATTGGCTTTGGGGGCCTGTTGCGGGCCCCCTCTGTGGGGGGGGTGGTGAGGGGGTGCACTGGGGGGGTTCCCATGGTACCCACCTGCAGTTCCGTGCACCGCGTGGTGCCTGCCACGTGGTGCAGGGAAATGCTGTGCATGGTCTTTTACCATTGCGGACGGTGCTGCAGCCAGCAGCACCGCCCGCAATGGTAATTGCACTGGTGGGACTGCCGCACGTCTGGCGGGTGGTCCCATCACTCTTATGATGGCGGGCGGACTGATGTCCGCCTGTCATCATAATGAGCCCCCAAGTTCCTAAAACCATAAATATCTTCAAACAATGTAACTTTTTTTTCCAATACCAGATAGCCCTAGTGTCAGGGCCATCCCTTACATTTTTTGCCTTCCTCCTGGTATTTTTCTGACCTGGTGTTGGTGGTTTTAGGACTATGGGCACTTTATCACTGCTGCCCAGTGAAATGCATGTGCTCTCTATGGTAAACGTGGTAGGATTGGTCTACACCTGTTTGGCATATTTAATTTACCTATCAGTCCTTGTAGAGTGGTATCTCATATACCCAGGGCCAGTAAATTAAATGCTACTGGTGGGCTTGCAGCGCTGATTGCGCCACCCACCAAAGTAGCCTTTTAAATCTGTCTCAGGCCTCGGACATTGCAGGGCCTGCGCACACAGTTTACTGCTGCTGTGATGTGGCACATGAAGTGGGTGCCACGTCTGTGACTCCCCTTTTCGTACATATCAGTCACCCCTAAGGTAGGAACTAGCTAGCCCAACGGGCAGGGTGCACTGTAGGTAAAAGGCAGGACATGTACCATAACTGTGTGGCATGTCCTGGTAGTAACAAACAGCCATTTTGGTTTCTCACTACTGTGAGGCTACCCTCTCATAGGAATGCATTGGGGATTCTCTGATATGTGTGTCAATGGTAATTCCTGATATGAGAGTAGTGGCATGATCAAGTTTGGTATGTTTGGAATAGTGGTAATAAATGCTACGTAATGGTGTTCGCAGATTTGTTGTCACTATTTTAGAAATGCCACTTTTAGAAGTGGGCATTTCTGTTTGCTATATGTCTTTGTGCCTGTCTGATGTGTATTGCATATCTGGCTCTGGAGTGACAGGGGCTGGGGAGGTGCTGTGGCTCCAGAGGGTCTGGATGAGTCAGCTCTAGGCTGAATAGGCCGATCTGCATTTGGAGTAGTGGCAGGAGTAGCACCTGGGCCTGAATAGGACTATGTCTGCCTTCCACAATGCTGGCTCTGCCCACCTGTGGTGAGTCTGGGGCCAGAGCCTACACTTACAAAGGAGGTTGCTGTGCACTGTAAATAAAATGTTAAGTGCCCCTAAGAACTGGTTTAGACCGGGCACAGAGCCCTGTGCCAGAGGGAGAACAGAGAACATAGGGTGTATAAATATTGGGGCTGTGACCCCATGTAAGGTGTGCTGTTGTGCTTACTTGGGACTAGTAGCCAGCAGGCTGCTGGACTGCCAGGAGAAACCACCGTCTGGGACCAAGCTCTTAACTGCTGGGGAGGGGCTGCAGGAACTGCCCCTCTGCTTAGGGTCCCTACGTGCTGGTCTGCCTGCTATTCCTCTGCCCAGCTCTGCCCCTTGTGACTCTGGGGCTCAGCACAGGAGAAGCGCTTTCTGTGAGGGAGAAGCCACAAGCACTGCCTGCTTCCTGTTCGGTGCCCCTACTGCGGGAGGAACCGGAGCCTCATGGGCTCGCACCAACTGTGAACCGCCAGAGTGCAGCAGCGTAAGTAGCGCCGAAACGGAAAGTAGTCGGAAGTCAGGCAGAGCCTGACTGTGGGCGGGGCTGGTCAGCATGAAAGACGGAGCCTCGCAGGCTCGCCGGACACCGTGGAAGAGGATCTGAGCCTCACGGGCTTCATGCGGCTGCACCCTTCTGGGCGATTGGCCCTGCGAGGGAAGAGAAGCCCCGATGAGTGGGGCTTACAGGGCCCACTTTTGGTGCCTACGTGTGCACATTTCCCTGCAACTGCAAGCCCCGGTGAGGGCGGCTTCCAAGGTTCACTGTTGGTGCCTGTTTGTTCGCACAGCTGCGCCGCCAAATTGCGGGCAGCTGCAACGTGGGGGCATTCTTGTTTGAGGGGAGACAAGGGTGGGTTGCACTCATCCCCCCCCAATTGCTTTGCAGGTCTTTTTGGGTTCATTGTTAAGGCTGCAACTGCAGCCAGGGGGCTAGTGGAAGCTCCGTGTCCAGAAGGAAGGGACACACAGAGCTTGGAGAGCCCTGACCTTGTAGGACAGAGGGCATTGCGGGTAAGCCCAAGACGGGCCCAGAGGATAAGGCCAGACGGCCTGGAGATCGCCTCCATGTTTTGGTTGAACATA
Organism: Triturus cristatus; assembly: GCF_964204655.1. Lineage (NCBI taxonomy): Eukaryota > Metazoa > Chordata > Amphibia > Caudata > Salamandridae > Triturus > Triturus cristatus. Next base: position 1,089,507,977 of record NC_140580.1, read on the forward strand.
AGGCCCTGAGGTGGTGTGTGCACCTTATTAGTGTTACTGTGGTGCACTATTAATTTAGGATGTATGCCAAATATGATTTATGCATAATGTGTTTATGCTAAATGCCTCTTGCCAGTAATTACTGGTTGTTTGGGGTTTTCACTACTTGTGTGTTCTAATGGTTATGACAGTAGCCCGATTGGCCCTATAATGTATATAATCCCCTGTAAAGTAATACCTAGTGCCAGGTGGCACAGTGTACGTATTTGATTGCATTCTAATGTGTTTTATGAGTAATGCAAAGGCTATTATTTATATAACCTTGTGAAGAGTATCTTTTGTGGTGTGCCTAGTGTGTCGCTGCTGTGTGAACGTGTTGCGCAAACGCTTTACACATTACCTCTGGGATAAGCCCGACTGCTCTGCCAGGCTACCAATGGGGCAGTGGCGGCTGGTGACATTTGAAAGTGGTAGGGTGTAAAGGTTTGCAATGAGTGCCCAGCAAGGAGCGAAACATAAAATATGACAGGCCCCCACACCCTCATAATGGATGAGCCATGCTGAGCCAAGGCCCCTATTGAGGAAAAAGCGTCCCTTCATTGTGTTTATGATTAAAAGCAATCATTATATTTGCCGCACAGTAACGCAGAAAAATACTGGCTTCTGCTGATTTTCAAGTATTCTCTAAGACAGACATAACATGCCCATTTTATTATACGATTAAATAATGGGCTTTGACTGACAGCGGGAGAATTATTGCTGGCGCATAAATGAGAGAATAAGTTCTTCTGACAATGATTGCAGTACTCTTCCACCCCTGCATACCCCTTCACTCTCACCACCATCATACATGTGTTTTTTTCCACTAAATGAATGGAGATTCCTTACCTTAAGGAAAACATTCGGGCAAAACTTGATCTCCCAGACCAGTCATGCAGCTCAACTCATTATTTTTAGAGTGAATATAGAGATCTTTTAATAACCACAGCCATATCCCCGGGAACCAGAATGGAGCAGGCACACAACGAACTTTAACAACCAGCCTCCTGCCTCTATTTATGACTGGATTAGACAAAATCCAAATTGCAAAGCACTTTGCAATCCTCCAAACATTAAGAATGCCAATGACAACGAATGAGGGCTCTCGGAGAATATCTGAATACATACCGCCAGGACACAACTGCTAAGGTTCACACTTGCATGCTTGCATTGCACTCTGACACGCACGTATTTAAAGACAAATGGGGTGAGCAGGGGTTATCTTCAGCGTGTTACTCCCTTGCCTGACTAGAGTGGTGGTTTCTACCTGGCTTAGGTGCATGCCCTAGCCAACCAGAAATCCCATTTCTAACACCTAGTAATTATCATGAGAGGCATACTGGAGAGGTCGGAAGTGACATCATAGAAGAAGGGGACATTATGAAATATATAATGTAGCATTTCACTAGGTTTGACCTACATTCATAGTAAACCTATTCACAGCCTTCTCTGACGAGCATTTAGAGAAGCACACGTATGGAGAGAAGAAGAAGAAAACAATGTTAAGTGTGAGGTGGTAAGAGAATGCAGTGGCACAAAATAGAATATCAGAAGTGCTAAGAACCAAGGCACCTAATGTCCAACAGACCGGTAGCAAAAAGTGGTTGCAAATTGCATAGCAAATTTGCGATTTGTATCTAATTTTGCAGTTCAACTGATGTACTAATCATGTTGCAAATCTCCAATCGCAAGGTGTCACGGAAAAATCGGCCTATTGAATTAGGCAAGTCACTATTTGCAATTGGCTACAGGCATGGGGCTGGGTGTCTTCAAGAAACAGCAGACCACCATCCCTGTGTTTTCATTACCAAACGGGAATCTTTTTTTGAAGCAGCCCATGATCTTTAAAAAACAATCCTATTTGAGAATACATCGGGAATGGCAGTCGGTGGACCACTGCTTGCTGTTCCTGAGGTTCCCTGCAAGAATTTACAAAGGGTCTTTCCCCTTTGCGAATCAGTTACCTCCTCTGAATTTATCAATCATTTGCAATTGCGGTCACAAACTTTTGGTGAATATCATGTCAACCTTCAATCAGGAAGGGATGACCCTTTCATCCCCTCCTCCTAATTATGATTTGGAATGGATAACAAAAGCCATTTTGCAAAGCTTTTGCATGCTGCAAAATGGGGTTAGTAAATAGGAAAAGCCATGTTCTAGTCACAAACTCTGTGATTTTGCAAATGCAGACTTTGTAATGTTGCTTGTACATGAAATACCTTGAAAAAACAAGAGGCGCTTGGCAAAACAGGAACAGTTTGTTTCATTAAACAGTATGGCCGGGAGCACAGTCACAGGCATAGGATCTGAGGACTGCCTCAATTTATAATCAGTCCAACATAGATTCATACAGTTCATAGGATGCAATAGAATGGTTCCGCCAGTCCTTTTTCAGAGAGGAATCTGGACCGCTGTCTTTGGAGCCATAAATTAATCCTTTGGATGAGAAATCCAGGTGGGCCTCAACTTTGCATGGACACAATTCTGCCAGTAGATAATGTGTCCAGATGTCTGGCATGGGAGCGCGTAATCACTGCATGTAGTGTGTGTGGTGTGTCCTGATTGGCTAAGTGTTCCCAACTTCATGTGGTATCTGACTTTATGGTGTTTTGGGAACGTGCACACCCTTCCAACCATGTGTGCTTTTTGGGGGCAATCTCCCTGGACCATTGTTGCGTCGCTGCACCTGTTTGTGGGATTGATCTGGGATTTCCTGTTCGCTCATTTGTCTGCTGGCTACATGCTACCCCACCTGTGATCTGTCGATCAGTGACCTCGGGCCTGTCTCAGGGCCTGCATAACTAAGTATTTCTGAGTTGGTGTTGACGTGAAGTTCACAATGGGCGAATTATCAATAAAGATGCGTTTTTGTACATGAATGTATTGTTATTCACATTGGCATCGACTTTTACAATAATAACAGTAATAGCAAAATAGATGTGTACATCGGATAAGAAGTATGACAAACTCACAATACTTGCAATTATTCAATGATTAAAAAACAATCAGAGAGTCTTAAAAAAATATTTATTTTCTTTCTTATTTTCTACTTGCAGATTATTTGGAAATGAAATGGGTGATGAAGGTATCACAGAACTAATGAGTGGGCTGTCAGACTTGCTCACAAGAGATAAAGATAAAGCCAGACTGCAAATCCCTCCAACAACAGAGAACAACCCATCAAGATCTTTAAATCTCATTGAATTGGATATTGGTGGCAACAAACTCACGAGCAAAGGTCTATGGAGTGTAGCCTCTTTTGTTCGAATGAACCCTCCCATCCAGTACCTTGGCTTGGCCCAAAACAACATTGAAAGCTTAGAAGGGTGGATGGAATTTTTTGACAGCATGAAGATCAACACTAACATCACCCACATGCTCTTAGATGAGAATAATCTTGGTGATGAAGGGACAAGACTTCTGGCAGACATGCTCAAAGTTAACCGGAGCCTTACCAAAATTGATCTGGACTCAAACAACATAGGAGAGGACGGAGCTACTGCGATCATTGAAAGCCTAACCACCAACACGCATAGTTTTCTGGTTCAAGTAAGCCTGGATGAGAATTTGCTTTGCGCGGACACAAGAGACAAAATTAATGAATTACTGACAAAGAACTTTTGAGAGGTACAGATACTTGCAAAAAAACACTGCATTCAAACCCATCAATAGGATACATTTTCTTTTTTTTAATGAATATGTTTTTTCTTTTTATTAAATGAGATTATTTTTCAATTTCAAAAATGCTCTTTAACAATCCATCGATAGAGAACATAAAACATTATGATCTTTCACAATTTAGTAACTCTGTGGGTCACTGGGAGAGGATTAATAGTCTTAAGTACTTTCAACATTAACTTTGTTATCCATAAGGTCTTCATTTCCAAAGTTGAGGAAATCCTGATTCATCTGGTGACAGGAGCTGTGGAACATGTGGGTTTACAGAAAATGCAGTAATAGTGCCGCCTCTGGACATTTCTAGTGGAATATGTCTGCAAATCCTGGAATGAGTGAAAAAGCATGTGAGAATCAGTGCAGAAACTCTGTTGTATGTGATATTTCCCTAATCATATGGGTCTTTCCCACATAAGGGTGGTAATACCGCACACGGAAATTACCACACCTTGCAATGTCAAGATTGCTGGGTGAAGTATTATCATCATCATTAATCTTTATTTCTGCAATATTTCAGCCATAAAAGATGCAAGTAAAATCGGGATTACAATAAAATATCACATCAGGTGTCCAGTGATGCGTCATCAGAAGGCCTAGGTGCTGGGAATCTCATTTCTTGTTGACTAGTAAAGAACATGGGTGTTGTACTGTCTAAAAATATGAACTCATTTCATAGAATAGGAAGGAGATATTATAGGGTCAGTAAGACAGCGTTTAATTCTCAGACACTGTTTTCTGTTTACGTAATCCTCCAACAGACCAAACTTTGTGGACTTCTCATCTTTACAGGGACCCATCTGACACTAGTTTGTTGGCAGGAATCCACTTAAAATGGGATCTATATCATCTGGTTGATGACTACTCATGTTCATCACGATGGAGAAGACCCATCAGTCGGAGCAAAGCGGAAGTATTTGAGGTTTCCACATACAACCCACATTTTTGAATGTGTTATCTCTTCCAATGTAGCTTTAAAAAAAAAAATACAATAATGGAAATTTCTACACAACAATGATGCCCTTGGTCTCCTTCTCACATTAATATGGAAGCAGCAGCTCCTTGATGCATCAGACCCTTTGCTTACTGTTATGTCTGTGGATCTAAATGCTTTGACTTTGCACAGATCGCATGATGGCACCATTTTCTAAACAGAGGGATCTCCTGTCAAGTAATTTCAGTTCCTGTCGAATGTTTAATACTTTATAGGGTTACAATACAATCAGTCAAAAAAGTCCCCACATTTGTCAAAGCCTGAATTAAACAGGTTTAAGATTTTTTGCAATAAACCCTGAAGTGTACAGGTATATTTTTCCAACAAAATATCAACCAAACAATACAAGTCTAATTTAAACACTGTTATCAATTGAAATATCATGAGTGCAAACAACAGAATGTTTGTTGTTTGCTTCAGCGCCATTACTTTAAAGCTCAAATACAGTTTAAAAAAGATTGCATGGTTCCTTTCATAAAAGGCCACCAGATAAAGGTTCTCTTGGGGGAAATTACAAAGGAAAATGTTGATACAAGAGCCATTTCCCTATATTTGACACAATATAATGCCTTAGTTCTGAAACACATGCAACATTGTTTTACCGCAGGCCCGAGTAATCGCCATCCAATCTCAGTTACAATTTTTCCATAAATAGACATGCCATGCAATTCGAGCCACCCCTGCAATACTACCTTTAATGAATATTTGGTTAGAGTGCCTTAATAATATTACTGAAAAAATATGTGTATTTCGCCCCAGTCTTAAAGTTGAAGGAAAAATTGTTTGAAGGAAAACATGGATTATTGTGGAGCTCTTAACATGTAATCAGGTTTTAAGACAGGGTGGTCGGATTCTATATAAATATCAAATTTGTAATTTCATACTGATAGCTAATCTACCGAGGTATAATTTCCTTTATGAACCACTTCAATAATTTAACAAAGAAAAAAGATTTCATCCTGCTTATAGTTCAAATTACTTACAAAGTCTGTGGTTATCCTATAAATCTGCTGTCTCACAGGAGGTTTTAGACTTATGCTGGAACCCTCTGAATTTGACAGATTTCGTATAATGCGCATGTAGATAATACATTTGTGCATCACAATTTTAACGCAATGAGAATCATAAAATGATCATTGTCAGACAAAGAATACTCAAAATTGTGCTCTTTTCTCAAAGTACTCAAACAACCTCTAAGGTATGTGCACCCTCCAATCTTATTCAGTTGATTATTCACACGGTCAGTAGAGTTACAAAAATAATCATTGACACATGATAATTCCTGTTGGCTTGGCTCCACCCACATGGCAGGAGCAGACCATCATTTATGTTGTCAAAATAAATTATGTGCCTTTCACTACTTGTGAATTGTCAATGCTTTGCAAAAGGCAAACAATAGGCATAGGGATTAGTGATCTCTTTCTAAGATAAAAAAAACAGAATTCTTACAAAAGGTAAACAATACAACAAAATAAAGCAATTTGGTCTCCCTTCTTGGTCTGGTATTCCTACACATAGGTCTTAGTTATAAAGTCTGTTGTTCTTAATACGTACTGCCTTTTCCTTTTAATTATCTTCCTAGCAAGCATCTGATTTGAAAGATAGTAATCAGCCCTCACACTCATATCGTCTTAAAGTTCACTATAGGCTCTGGGCAGGAACCAAGTGACACCTAGGTACATGGTGATAATATTATTAATCAGTGTAGTCTGGCCAGCAAAAAGAAGAAAGATGCCATACTGTGCAAAGAGCAATATGACGGCCCTCTCTTCAAACTTAGCCCCCCCCCGGTACAGACGATAAGTACTGTTATTAATGCATATCTGTCTGTGTATGGCTGGTCTCTTTCATGTTGTACTTCTGGAATAATTACCTTACATCAAGCACATTTTGTTCTATTTATTCTGAACAAGATTTGCAGGTTCCAGAATTATATTTTGTTATGATGCCCTTGTTCACTTAACACATTTTATGATGTACTTCCTGATTTATCGCTCAATAAAAACATACAATATTCCAACTAAGAATAGCTGTGTAGTTCCTGAAGGATTTGTGATAGGGGTCCACCTATTTGTCTCTGTTAAGAATAGTATCTATAAATTGCACAAATCATGGGATGAAACAAGTCCATTGCTGGTCTGTGTCCCAAAGTACAGCCTTTAGGGTAGATGTTTAAAAAGGTTATAGCTGCACCTGCTCCGAGTTAATTCAGACCCAAAGGTCCAGGTAAGGACACAGTTGAATGTGTACCCTACTTAAAAATATTACTAAACACAAGCATTTGGTGAAAACTCTGGTTCATATACTAGATAAAAGGGAAAACCTTTCTGGCATTTTCCTATAGTAATGCAGACCTAAATTCTGCTTCTACTTCATGACCTTATTGAAATCACTACAATGTAAGTCATCCTGATTGCAACATGTGCATAGCATCGACAGAAAGACCCTCAAAGGGCTGCGCTGCCAGAGTCAATAGAGGTTCCTGGCACAGTATTCCAACAAGGTAAGAAAAAACTGCAATAAACTTTTTCTAAGACTATAGTCTATCTAGTCCAT